>NC_051235.1:31794195-31851695 GCF_015220715.1 Pygocentrus nattereri
ACCGCTGTCTTTACTAAAGAATCCTTGAAGAGTACTGCATGCCTGAATGGTTCTTTGCATGAAAAATGGTTCTTCAGACTGATGGAGAATGTGTTGTATATGGTTCTTTAGAGAAAATGTTTAAATAGCACCAACAAGGTTCTACTGCTGTGACAATGTCAAGCTTGTAACACTAACAGAGCCCTTTTTGGTGCCATACAGAGGCACTTACAGCACATTCTCCATCAATCTGAAGAACCATTTTGCCATGCAAAGAATCAAGAAGTGGTTCTAGGAATGCTCGAGTCATCTTAGAACCGTCGTTTTAAGGGTGAAGTATGTACATTTGCAATTTTCAGAAAAAAAACATTAAAAAAAACATATTTTAGAAAATTTTGACAATTCTGACTATAATATAGTACAGAAATTTGAAGAACCCATTCATAAGAACCCGTAACCCGTATTTCATACGGAGATTAAAGCAGACACGCCTTTCTGAGCTCATAACCGAAGGATGGGCCTTTCTTGCTTTTACTCATTCATTTACTGTGTGTTTCTTTGCGGTTGATAAATGTTCCAGTTTGTGGTGCAACACGAATCTCTGATCTGATGTTCTGGAGAGAGACGTTCTAGATCACAGTGGAGCAGTAAAGCGTCACAAGCTGCGTTCAGCCCACTCAGCAATCAAACTTTAATTGACTCTGCTGAAATCTGAATGTATTAATTCATTTTGCAGCAGTGCACCCTGAACTAATTAAGCGACAGAGGTTGTAAGCCCATTTGCTCTTATTTAATTAGACATCACACTGCCAGTGTTCTCCCGGCAAAGCTATTCCCCCTGTTGGGGCACACGTGCCATCCCACATGGTCCTCCGACTAGAGATTTGAAAATTGAAAAAAAGAAAAAAAACACAGTTTTCGGTTCCTACGGCGGTTCCTACAGTTTGCTGTACTAAGATATTACTTGTTTTTTCCACATGAGCAGAACACTAATTATAATGAAGCAGGAATGTAGGTCACCGTACTTCCTATTTACTAATGCACACGCGCTCGCGTTACCGAGACACGCAGCCCAAAGAGCAAACCGGCAAAATCTCACGTGTTTGTTGTGCAGAGATCTGTTCACTGACGAGAAGAGAGGAGAGGAGAGGAGAAGAGAAGAGAAGAGAAGAGAAGAGAAGAGAAGAGGAGAGGAGAAGAGAAGAGAAGAGAGGACAAGAGAGGGATAATGAGAGAGATAGAAAAAAAGAAAAGTGGAAAAGAAAGAGAGAGTGTGATGAGAGAGAGAGAGAGAGAGAGAGAGAGAGAGAGAGAGAAGGGAGGGAAGGGAGAAGACAAAGAGGAAGAAAAAACAGAGAAGGAGAAACAGAGATAAGAAAATAAAACATTGAAAACGAGAGAAAGAGAGAAGAAAAGGAATAACAAGGGTGAGGGTGAGAGAGAAAGAAAAGAAAAGAGCAAGAGAGAAGAGAAAAGAAGAGAGGAGAAGAGAAGAGCAGAGAACAAGAGAAGAGAAGAGAGGAGAGGAGAAGAGAGGGATAATGAGAGAAAAATGAGAAAGGAAAAAAAGAAAAGTGGAAAAGAAAGAGAGAGTGTGATGAGAGAGAGAGAGAGAGAGAAGGGAGAAGACAAAGAGGAAGAAAGAACAGAGAAGGAGAAACAGAGAAGAAAATAAACAAAACATTGAAAACGAGAGAAAGAGAGAAGAAAAGGAATAACAAGGGTGAGGGTGAGAGAGAAAGAAAAGAAAAGAGCAAGAGAGAAGAGAAAAGAGAAAAGAGAAGAGAGAAAAAAGAAATACACAGAAAGAAAAGAAAAGAGTGAGAGAGTGAGATGGAGAGAGAAGATGGAAAGAGAAGAGAAAGACAGACAAAGAAGGGAAAAAGGGAAGAGGGAAGCGCAAGAGAGAGAATAGAGAAAAAGAAGAATGCGCGAGAACCAAAAGACAGAAAAGAGAGAAAAAGATATATATATATATATAGATAGAGAGAGAGAGAGAGAGAGAGAGAGAGAGAGAGATTTTCTCCTGCACTGAGCCTCTAATAACCCTCTGATTGCAGCCCTCGGAGCCGCTGTGGCCTGTCTGTCTCTCTGTCTGTCTGTCTGTCTGTCTGTCTGTCTGTCTGTCTCTCTCTCGCCCTGCTGAGTGTGAGTGCTGCAGAATGGGGCAGTGGGAGGGACAGTAGCGAGTGTGAAAGGAAGGTGAAAGAGGAGAAAAAAGAAGGAGAAAGGAAAACTAAACCAAACAAATCCCCAGACTGCGAGGCAGAGCCCATAAATATGCCCCAAATAAAGTGCATCCAGCAGAGCAGCGCAGAAACGGGGGTCCTAACTCACTCGGGCCGGCCCCTCTGTCAGCATCCATAATGAACGACTGATAACGCTTCATGCTCTCCGCCGTCCAGGCTGTAAATTGGCAGTGGCTTCCAGAAAAAGAAGACGTTTTATCCTCTGCTTTCCTTTCGCTATTGACCGGCCAAAGAAACGTCAGCCTGCTACCTGCGCTCAGGGGTTTTTATTGGCCGGGGGGTCCGTTTCTCCGGGGCTCTTTTTTCACCAGGATGCTCAGGGAACCACAAGCACTCAGACATGTGCTGTCCAGATGAATTCTACGACCACCCAGGGACTGAAAGAGGAGCCGAAAGTGTTCAAAGCCGGATCGTAAGTGCAGGCCAAATGATTTTCAGTGCATGTCACATCAAAAGAGTTGTATATGAAACTAGCCATGCACACAAAGCACCTCCATCTCTGGGGTTAAGATGACTGCACCGAAAAAAAGCGGCGTGATCTGCTTATCTTTCGCGGCAGGGTTGACTCCACAACCTCATCACGGCTCATAAAAGCTCTTGCTTTCTTTTATCTCCATATCACTTTGGCCTGCTGTACTTCTACTTAACCTATTATTGCCTCCTCCATAGTATTTCTATGCAGTTCATTCACATGTCCAAGGCCTCACCACATCTGGCCAAACAACATTCTAATACTCTAATATTAGAAACCTCCACCTTGAACTTCCACTCCCTGGCCATTTACTGGAAACCCGTTCTTGCGCACTTATTTAATGGCCACTTTATTGGAAACCCCAACCTTGTGTGTCCACTCACTGGCCCCTTTATTGGAAACCCCAACCTTTTATGCCACTGACTGGCCACTTTACTGAAAACCCCAACCTTGTGTGTCCACTCACTGGCCCCTTTATTGGAAACCCCAACCTTTTATGCCACTAACTGGCCACTTTATTAGAAACCCCAACCTTTTATGCCACTGACTGGCCACTTTTTTTAGGAAACCCCAACTTTGTGTGTCCACTAACTGGCCACTTTATTAAAAACCCCAACCTCGTGTGTCCACTCACTGGCCACTTTATTAGAAACCCCAACCTCGTGTGTCCACTCACTGGCCACTTTATTAGAAACCCCAACCTCATGTGTCCACTCACTGGCCACTTTATTAGAAACCCCAACCTTGTGTGTCCACTAACTGGCCACTTTATTGGAAACCCCAACCTTGTGTGTCCACTAACTGGCCACTTTATTGGAAACCCCAACCTTTTATGCCACTGACTGACCACTTTTTTTAGGAAACCCCAACCTTGTGTGTCCACTCACTGGCCACATTATTGGAAACCCCAACCTTGTGTGTCCATTCCCTGGCTGCTTTATTGGAAACCCCAACCTTGTGTGTCCACTCACTGGACACTTTATTGGAAACTCCAATCTTTTATGCCACTCACTGGCCACTTTGTTGGAGACACCAACCTTGTGTGTCCACTCACTGGCCACTTTGTTAGAAATTGTCGAGTACTTAGGCACTGCTTTCAGAAACTGACCACTCATGAATGGCTAGAGGATGGCTAATATAAACTGCACACAGATGGACTACAGCCTCTAACTGTACACCATCAATGGAGGGGTTTCTGATAAAGTGGCCAGCCTAATTATTTTTTTTTTTCGATAAGATTTAAATGCTTTCCTAAAATATACCAAAGGCCCAACCTGACAAACTGATGAATAAAAGACATTCAAATGAACCGGAGTGAACGGTCCGAGTGATCTTGGCCTAGTTCTCCATGTGTTGGGATATTTTATCTAACCCCAAAGTGACGGCGGGACGGCAAAGTGACTGAGCAGAGCAGCGTATCCGCCATCTGTAACAGTAATACACACATCCTGAGTCATGCATTAGGCATTCCTCTAGTCTGCCAGACAGCTAAATGTTTAAATGCAGCTCCGCAGGGGGATGTTGAGAAGGACATTTGAGCTTAACTGAGTGGGGGAAAATATATCCACACTTGATAGCATCTTGAAAATATTGAATAGTGAAGAGGAGAATGCTGGGACTGTATTTTAAGAAGAGGAGTATCAGTGTCTCCCTCAAATAGAGGGAGGAATAGAGAAATAGAGGGAGGAAATAGAGAAACTGCTAACGTGGATATTAAGCTGAGAGTTAGGGAGGAAAATGCCACAACGTTTTGGAAGCAGAAATGATTACTGTGCTTCACAGCCTATAATTACTAGTTTAGAGGGGGAGAAAAGCCAGCCGAACGGTCATGGAATACATTACACAGACCCAAACAAAACAGTGAATTTTCCAATATGAAATGCCAAAGCCTTAATCATATTCTCTACAGTTACTGCTCACTACTGCTGCCGTTACTGAAGAGGAGAGGAGAGGAGGAGAGGAGAAGAGAGAAGAGCAAAAGGAGAAGAGAAGAGGAAAGAAGAGAAGAGCAAAAAGAGAAGAGAAGAGGAAAGAAGAGAAGAGCAAAAAAGAGAAGACGAAAGGAAAGAAGAGAAGAACAAAAAGAGAGGAGAAGAGGAGAGAAGAGGAAAGAAGAGAAGAGAAGAAAAGAGAAGACGAAAGGAAAGAAGAGAAGAGCAAAAAGAGAGGAGAAGAGGAGAGAAGAGGAAAGAAGAGAAAAGGAAAGAAGAGAAGAGAAGAAAAGAGGAGAGAAGAGAAGAGGAAAGAACGGAAGAGAAGAGAAGAGAAGAGGAAAGAACGGAAGAGAAGAAAAGAGGAGAGAAGAGCAAAGAAGAGAAAAGAAAAGAAAAGAGGAGAGAAGAGAAGAGGAAAGAAGAGAAGAGGAGAGAAGAGAAGAGCAAATAGAGAAGAGAAGAGGAGAGAAGAGAAGAGCAAAGAAGAGAAAAGAAGAAGAGAGGAGGAAAGAGGAGGAGGAAAGAAGAGAAGAGCGAAGAAGAGGAGAGAAGAGGAAAGAAGAGAAGAGGAAAGAAGAGAAGAGAAGAAAAGAGGAGAGAAGAGAAGAGGAAAGAAGAGAAGAGAAGAAAAGAGGAGAGAAAAGCAAAGAAGAGAAAAGAAAAGAAAAGAGGAGAGAAGAGAAGAGGAAAGAAGAGAAGAGGAGAGAAGAGAAGAGCAAAGAAGAGAAAAGAAGAAGAGAGGAGGAAAGAGGAGGAGGAAAGAAGAGAAGAGCGAAGAAGAGAAGAGAAGAGCAAAGAAGAGGAGAGGAAAGAAGAGAAGAGCAAAGAAGAAGAGAAGAAGAGAAGATGAAAGGACAGAAGAAAAGAGAAGAGAAGAGAAGGGAAGAGAAGAGAAGAGAAGAGAAGGGAAGAGAAGAGAAGGGAAGAGAAGAGAAGGAGATTTTGTTGTGCTCACAATAAAGGGCAATTAAAACGCTCCCTCTGGTGGTCTTTTCCAGCTGAGCCTGATTAGTGTGAGATCGCCTCAAACACAGTACAGGATCAGACTGTGAATGAATGTGTGTGTGTGTGTGTGTGTGTGTGAGTGAGACTGTCAGTGTGTGTATGAGTGTGTGTGTGCTGGCTCCGAGCGGGGGGGATTCACTTTGACTAATTTCCGTTAGCAGCAAGTGCTGTTGTGTCACTTCAGAGCTTCAGAGTGAAGGTGTTGGGAACCCACCGTTAAATAAAGCCGTGGTTAAACAGGGTCTTTAAATCAAACATGCTGGAGGGGTTAATGAGTTACGTGCTAAATTATGTAGTGACACACACACTCTCACACACACACACACTCACACACACACACACACACACACACACACACACACACACACACACACACACACACACACTCACAGTATGTGAATGCTGCTGGGCTCCACCTTCACACGAAAACACAAAGGTTCCTCAGTTCCTCTGGTTTTCTGCTGCAAAGCTCGGTTCCTGGATAGCCCCCTATAAACCCCTACAGGGGTTTCAATTACTGCCAAACTATCTAGTGAAACCCTGTACAGTATCGGGCTAGTATCAGGGTTTAGGACCAGGGTGAGGTCTAGGATTAGATTTTGAGGATTAGGACCAGGTTTATGGAAAATGACGCAGAATTAAATAGACATGTAGTTAGATGTAAATGAACTGCATTACACTACGTAGACGTTCTTCAAACTTCTCACAGTCACACCTCACCAGGAACCGTCTGTCCACTAAACCAAAGGTTGATAAAGAATAACTGTAGGGAACCAAAAGTGGACTCGCTCCAAAGAACCTCGTACTTTTAAGAGTGGATTGGTCATTTATTAAACTTTTGTTCACCAAAAAAGAAAGTTTGCATAGTGGTAATGCATATTTTACACTGACATGTTTTCCAAGTGTAAAGTCTTTGGACTCTTATGGGTGGTCTATCCCCTGGTGTATCTCATCTGCCTACCTCAGACTCTCAAACTGTACATGTCATAGCTTTTATTTCATGACATATATTGCTGTACAGCTGTACATTGGAATAGTGCAACAGTGGTGTGTATTAATGTGTATGTTGTGTGTGTGTCTATATTTAGAGTCTAAGGTGTAGATCGATGTGGTTGGAACAAAACCTCATATTTTTGGCATAAGTTCTTCTTCGTTCGGCTGCTCCCTTTAGGGGTCGCCACAGCAGATCATCTGCCTCCATCTTGCCCTATCCATTGCCTCCTCTACTTTCACACCAACCATCTCCATGTCCACCTTCACTACATCCATAAACCTTCTCTGAGGTCTACCTCTTCTCCTTCTACCCGGCAGCTCCATCTCCAACATTCTTTTACCAATATATCCACTATTCCTCCTCAACACATGTCCAAACCATCTCAACCTGGCCTCTCTGGCTTTATCTCCAAACTGCTCCACCTTCACTGTCCCTCCCTCTGATCTGCTCATTTCTAATCTTGTCCAGCCTCGTCACTCCCAACGAAGATCTCAGCATCTTCATCTCCGCCACCTCCAGCTCAGCCTCCTGTCTTTTAGACAGAGCCGCAGTCTCCAAACCAAACATCATAGCAGGACGCACTGCTGTCTTGTAAACCTTCCCTTTCACTCTTGCTGCTATCCTTCTGTCACACATCAGCCCTGACACCCGTCTCCACCCACTCCATCCTGCCTGCACCCTCTTCTTCACCTCTTTTTTTTGGCATAAGTTGGACAAAAATTCTGGTTCCATTGACTTACATGCAAAATGAGATCAGATTTTTTCCTTTTCCTGTAACGTTACCATTTTGTTCAGACAAAAGCGAAATAATTTTTTTTCTTACATTTTTTTGTAATTAGTTCTAAAAGGGGGCTACGCACCTAAGATTTTCACCTACCTCTGCACCTGTGTAAGTGTAATGTGACTATAAATGTGAATTTATTTGATTGGATTTGATTTATTACTGCTCAGTTAAGCCAATTGTTATTGTTTGGCTTTGATAGTCTAACTATTGGAGATTCTGGTGTGTTTCGTCACTCATGGTGGCGAAGAACCGCCTACTTTGACATGAAAAGGCCCTTTAACTACCATGAGAACCGGCCAATGTTTCCATGGTTTGTAGGTCAGGTGATTTATTTTAAAATGGAGCTACTACACAAGCACACCCACAGGAAACAAAGTGAATTACATGTGTAGAAAAACATGATTAGCGCAGAAAAAGATTTTATCAGAAGAAAACCTCGAACTTTACAGGAGAAGGAGAAAACCTACTCTACTTTTAATGTATGTCAATGGAACCAGACGTCTTTCCAAGTAATTTTGGGCCTCTTGTTTTGGCCCATTCATCGTGAAATTCACAAACAATGTAAAGAACAACAAGAACTTTCGAATTATGTCCAAAACAGAAAAACGACAAAAATAGAGATACGAGGTTTTGTCCCGACAGCAGCGACATACTAGCTATTCAAATATATAAAATAAAACCTATGAATAATCTTTAAGCATAACCATTGAATACCATTTCCCAATCCAGTAAATATATCTACCTAAGAAATGTTCCCTCAAAGGTTCTACAGTGGGTTTAAGGTCTGACTGTGGAGCTTAAATCAGGTCCTCCAGGTGAAAAGTTGGTATTTGTTCCTTTTCATAACCGAATGTTTTAAAACAGAGCAGTAGAGTAAAAGCCTGGAGGCGAGGCGAGGCGGGGTGTGTGGAGTCAGTCCAGCTTAGAACAGATCATCTCAGTGAATTATGGTTCAGTTATGTTCCCTGACTAAAGGCACTGAGATGGACCCTTGAGGGAACCACCCCAGTGACTGGAAGGGAACTGCCCCAGAGACAGTCTAGTACCTTTGTTTCTGAGACTGTATGTGTAGATCTGTGGAGCGACTGAGGCCAAGACTAAAACTCTGGAAAGCCAAAATAATTATTAGATCAGTGATCAAATCGGAAGTGACAGCTCTACACCAAACCCAACCCTGACCTTCCCTGACCAATCAGAACATCAGCGCTCTGGCTTTTTTACTGTTTCTATCAAAAGCTGCAGTTTTGGGTTTTTAAAAAAGGACTTTTCTTCATGCAGAGCAGCCAAATGTGCCCATAATGAGAAAATGTTCCTGTTTTCATCATCCTGGCCACGGCTGGACATCAGGACCACACTTGTTTGACAGGCTGCGTCACCTTTGTATTCCATTGTGTGACTGTTTGACCAAAACATTCTGTCTTTCTGCTCCGACAAATTCAACCAACAGCGTCCTCGAAAGTGAAAGGCATTAAGCCTCCGAGCTCCGTCACACACTAATGCTGGGGCTCGTTAACATTCCGATGCGAATCCCACTTTTTTAATGATACTTTCTCAAAGCGAGAGAGGGGGCGAGAGGCGGAGCGGGTCGGCTCTGACAGCCAAAACCAGGCAAGACAAAATTTTTACCAACAGCGAAGACTTAAGAGCTGAGAATAACCATGCGATCAGAAAAAACCTGCTCTATCTAACTAACAGGCAATTAGACCGCTGGGTGGATTGGGTTCACTTAACCAAAACACAAAATTACAGCCTTTCAAAGCACACACTGGATCTCAGACCTTAATTTTACTTGAATAAAGCATCTAGAAAACAGAAACTGGCAGCCTGTAGGAAGAGTTTGGTCAAAATCAACCCTAATGTAGATGTTTGGTGTCTGAAGTTGACTCTGGTTGTTGTTCTGGAGTTAAAATGAGGCTAAAATATGCTTATTAACGTCGTTCTAATTAGTGGTGCCGACTACGAGTCTAAATCATCAGGCACTTGCCTCAAACTGTGCTGAGCGATCTCTAACAGAGCAAGCGTTTGGTTTTAACCTGATGAAGGCAGCATATCTGCATTTAAAGCTGAGATGTACGCAATACATCTGAGGGAAAACAACCCACGAAGATGTTTATGGGCCCTTTGGAGTGGTTTTGACATTGTGACAAATAATATTAAGCAATTTTAGCAAAGCAACATTCTAAGTACCAAACTTATGAGGTCATTGGCAAAAACGATGCTGCATTTTTAACAAAAGCTGTATTTTTTAAATTTGGAATCACTCAGTTCCAGAAATCCCCAAATTTTGCAGCACACAACCAACCATGAGAGCTTTTGCGGCCTAAACCAGCCTGAATGGAACTGGTCAAATTTCACTTGACTGTATAATCATGTAGCCATTTATCAGTGACATATGAATCCCATATTGAGAAAAAATGAAATATTAACCCATCGCAGTTCTCGGAACAAAACCTCGGATGCCCAAAACAGCAACTTTACAGGAGAAGGAGAAAACCTACTTTACTTTTAATGCAAGTCAATGGAACCAGAGTTTTTTTACGAGTATTTTTGGGCCGTTTCTTTTAGTCCATTCGTCATGAAATTTACACTCAATGTAAAGAACAACATTTAGGTAGTAGCTATGTTGATTATGTGGGTCAGGCGTTTTTCCAGACTGACCATGGGAATATTTAGGTACTTTAGATGTTATATTCTTTCTAATAATTTTCACAACTGTATTATTTATTCGTATTTCAAAATACTGGTCTTGTTAAATGTCTTTATATTTTAATGAAGTCTTGTGGTTTTGAAAAAGAAAAAAAAATGCTGCAGGAAAAAAGTACCACCACTGCCCACTGGGGGGCGCGCAGACTGAAAACCACGGGTCAGAACTTGTTGCTAAAGGTCTGAAAGCTTGGCTGGAAAACTGTCGGACGACAATGATTGCGTTGGAAGCGTTGGAAGCAGAGCAGTAGAGCAGTAGAGAGGGACTACATCACTTTGGCCACAATATTATGACCAAGCAGCATTTTAACCCAGTTTGTGCTCTTTCAGAAATACCAGAAGTCTAAAATATTCCACAAGAAAATCCGAGGTGCCTGAGCACTGTTATCACTTTCATGAATTCAGTGTATGAATTCCGTGGCTATTCGTTCATGTAATATTTATCTTAATTGTCACAACCGTTTAAACCTCCACCAAGGCCCCTGGCAACGAGGCCCCTGCGAAGCGGCCCCAGAGGCCCAGCCAGTAATCTGTCCTTGGATCCAGTCATGACAACAGAACGCAGCGCAGCTAAAAACAGTGGCGGCGTCCAGAAGCTCCAGTTAGCAGCAGGCCTGTATCATACAAGCGGAAAATTGCACAAATATGATTTTTCGGCCTGCTGTTTCTTAAAGTATTTGGCTTAGCGCTCGTCTCTCTTTTCTTCATCACTATTCCATCCAGCATCGCTCTCTTTCTCTTTTTTCCCTCCACACGTTCACGTCTGCGAGTCCGGTCTCATGCACAGCTGGGCTCAAACCGGCTAAAGCAATAACGGTGATTCATGTGTGTGGAGATGTGATATATGCCCCTGTCTGCTCGCTCCCCTGCGGCTACGCCTGATATTTTCACAAGTGTCTATACAATTTGCACGATTCCGTGTGTGTGTGTGTGTGTGTGTGTGTGTGTGTGTGTGTGTGGACTCGCTGTCATTCAGCAGTGGCTTCTGAAAGGCTTTAGAAAAGATCCCGATGAAATCCCCCGGCGCTGTTTCGGTGCATGGCGGCTGGTTTTAAAGCCCTTCCTGCGCCGGTGGAGAAGAGCTTAGCGTAGCCCCGTCCAGCGGTGGTATTTCAGCACTCACTCTAGCGTGAGCCCCATTGATTACAGCTCATCCAGCACAGGAAGTGCACAGATTTATACACTAGCAGTCCAAAATTTGGACCAGAGCCTTTCGGATGGAATTTTTAAACCCTGTAAAATTCGTAGCGCAGGTTGCTAACGTAGCATGATCTCGTTCTTCCGTCTACCTCTGTCCAGTTTTTCAGAGAAGCGACCATAAACACGTTCAAAACATCAAAGGAAAGTTGATTATATTATTTATTAACATTAACATTATTATTATTTAGCAACAGAAAACCTTGGATGACCATTTTTAAGTTTTTTTTTTTTGACATAATTTGAAAACACACGTTACTATTTAAACTGAGTGTAAGTTTCATGATGAATGCGCTAAAAGAAATGACCTAAAATTACTTGGAAAAATTCTGGTTCCTTTGACTTTCATTATAATTAAAGGAGGTTTTTTCCTTCTCCTGTAAAGTGACCATTTAGGAGATACGAGGTTTTCTTCTGACCCCAGCGATATAAAAGCTTATACAGAGTAAAACTTAAATAGAGTTGAGTTTAATAGTTTGAGGTGTTTTAACAATAAATTGTATTTACCCGTCATAAAATTACCACGCATGGCTATTTGATCAGCAACGTTTGGTCGCCACTTTTCTAACATGAGAAATTCTGGATATTAATTTTATCATATGTTCAATCACAGGACCCCCATGGACCCTCACAGAGCAGGTACTGTTTGGGTGGTGGGTCATTCTCAGCACTGCAGTAACACTGATGTGGTGGTGGTGTGTTAGTGTGTGTTGTGCTGGTGCGAGTAGATCAGACACAGCAGTGCTGCTGGAGTCTTTAAACACTGTGGCCACTCACTGTCCACTCTATTAGACACTCCTACCTTGTCGGTCCACCTTGTAGGTGTAAAGTCAGAGACGACAGCTCATCTGCTGCTGCACAGTTTGTGTTGGTCATCCTCTAGTCCTTCATCAGTGGTCACAGGACGCTGCCCACAGGACGCTGCCCACAGGACGCCGCCCACAGGACGCCGCCCACAGGACGCTGCTGGCTGGATATTTTCGGTGGACTGTTCTCAGTCCAGCAGCGACACTGAGGTGTCTGATCCACTCAGACCAGCACTACACACACTAACACACCACCACCACGTCAGTGTTACTGCAGTGCTGAGAATGACCCACCACCCAAACAGTACCTGCTCTGTGAGGGTCCATGGGGGTCCTGACCACTGAAGAACAGGGTAACAGAGTATCAGAGAAACAGATGGACTACAGTCTGTAACTGTAGAACTACAGAGTGCAGCTATACAGTAAGTGGAGCTGATAAGTGTAGATACGAGGAGGTGGTTTTCAGGTTACGGCTGATGGGCGTATCTATATATTCGCTCTCACTCAACGGCTGTGAAGAAAGAACAGAAAAGCCCAGAAACCCACAGCATTCAGAGAAAAGCCTCCATCTTCAGGCCTTTTCTAATGAAAACACAGCAAAACCAGCACAGCTGAAATCTATATGTTTCCACGGCGCCCTGAGCTTCCCCGCGGACCTGCAGATAAATACGGCTCTTTACTCCAGCATTGATTGGCTGAGCTGGCAGAGAAGGTTCCTAACTCTCTCCACAGCCGCCTCCTCCTCCTCAGAACGGCTGGAACTTCTCTTTGATGGAAAAATCAGGTGCGTTTGACTCTTCATGGACGCCTCCTCTTCACCTCTGTATTTTTAGAGCTTTCTCACAGCGGGAGCTCTCCCCAGCCTGGCTGCCTGAACTTTCTTCTCATTCCACTCCTCCAACTTTCCCTCCCTTTATGTGCCATCGGAATTAGCTTAAATATGATTTCTCGATAGAAAAACAGCACATAAACGCGCCGCGAGCCTTAATTGCAAGTGGAAGCTTGGGAAACGATTTTGATTGCTGAGTTTCTGCTCGTTTCTGACCTTTACGCTTTCCTGAGGGTGGGAAGTACGGCATCGGCAGGCAATGCTGGGTAATTTTTAATGCACCTTACTTTTAATAGTCACCAATTAGGCTGTAGAGTTTGTAGTTGCTGGTCGCATCATGTGCCTTTGTCTTGCATTTAACTAATTGTTTATTAAATTCACTCCAATTTTCCTTAACCATGATCCCAATCCTGACCCAAACCTTGGTCCTTAACCCTCTACTGCACGACGTTGCCTCAAGGCAACAAACCCGTTTTCCTCACTTTACACTAACATTATACACATTTAACGACAAAGACAGGGTTAATAACGAAGGGAAGAGTTTGAGTAAGTCAATAAAAAGCATGTATCTGGCCAAACTGTCACTTAATGGACACTTTTAAACCTCCTTTTTAACATTTCTGTATCATTTTTTTGCAGATGTATGTTTGTTGCTTAGAAGCAACACTGTAGGGCGGTGGAATGGATTCAGCCAGTCATAAGCCAGATATCCCTATTTCAGGGAATACAGATCTATATCATTTCTTCCCATTGTTGCACAATGTTGCCTCAGGGTAACATACCCCAAAAGGACCCCATACACATTATTATTATTTAAATATTAGTTTGAATCTAATAATCAGGTCGATTTTACGCAAGAAAAGTGAATTGAATATATATATATATTTTTTTTTTTAAATTGCTCTCATAATGCATGCAGGAAAGGGCTCATTTTACCCTGGTCTTAATCTTAAAGTGCAAAATACCCCCTAGTATTCAGGGGGTCCCATGTTGGCTGGCTTCTCCAGCATTGCCCGGCTGCTAACTCGCTCACCATAGCAGCGCTGGTGCTTCAATGGCAGTAAAGTGTTTGTTTTATCGCCTGTTCTTCTGTAACGTCTCTGTTCTAGTGCGGTTCTGCGCTCTTCCTCACAGTAACTGATATCTTCCTCGTCTCCTCTTTGATCTTCATTGTGAGGAATGAGGAACCATCACTCTTCACTCCAAACTCTTGGGAAACTGGGCGAGTTCTCAGGTTTACAGATCTGCTGCAGTTTATTGTCAAACTTTCTTTAGAGGAATCTGGGCAAAGTTGCAGTTTCTAGATTATGAAGGACCAACTGGGTGAACCGGTCTGCTAAAGCATCACCCTGAGGCAGAGCAGAGCTGCAGCTCTAGTTAGTTAAGACCACCAAAGACAGAAGCTGATTGTGGGTGAAGCAGATAAACAATTGAGCTTCACTCAGTCTGTACTTGTGTGTCTATGTTTTTTATAACGGACAGCATAATGTCATAATTTATTCTTAAATTGTTTTTTGTTCAGGGAGCCCTAGAAATTTAAGACATTCAGGGGGTCCAAGAGGTAAATTAGGAGGTACCGGACCCCACAGGACCCCCTAACATTTGTACCTTGATCATAACCCAGACCCTGTTGAAAATCAAAGTTCAACCAGACAGTTTGTTAGGAATCGGAGCATTTGTTGATAATCGATAAAGTGCCACACACACACACACACACACACACTTTGTAAGCCGCTTCTCCCTCAGGTTGGCGGCGGGGTGCTGGAGCCTATCCCAGCGGTCATTGGGCAGAAGGCTGGACACACCTTGGACAGGTCGCCAGTCCATCGCAAGGGCCATCCAGATAAAGTGGAACTAAATAGACGTCTATAATAATGTTAAAGTTAATAGCCTGTGTTTATATTGTACAGTATTATTAGGTTTCATCATTGACGATTCTACACTATATACTTATACGTTACGTATCCGAGTCTATTAGAATGCATCATTTGTATGCAAACTATTGCGGCGCACTGCGCGATTTTGCTCTGAATTCTCCAGTGTGTTCCTGAACACAACTACAAGAAAGCAGACAGACCTAATAAATCATATAATGCATTCCAAATAAGAATACCTCATCATCTCAGATACAGCGGAGCCAGGAGAAGGAAGGTCAACACAAGTCTCAGCTACGTCTTTGACACGGTGGTTTCCGTTTCAAACTCGAATGTAACCGAGTCCTCTGGGAGTGACAAGAAGATTTCAGCAGTTCTCACCAAGCACGGATGCTGTAACGTCAACCTGAACCCTCCCGAGGAGACACGAACCTACTTATGTCAAGCTGGCACTCAAAGTTTGACGTGGAAAAACTACCCGGGTTCTTGAAAAGTGCATGCGACACGAATTCATAACCTTTAAAATGTTCGGCACGGTCACCGAGGAGCTAACGGTGATGGATATCTGGTGACTGCGGTTGCCGTAAGACATGCCATCAAAGCTTCTCTCCGAGCTGTCGTGGAGAAAAGAGCTTTTCTTTTTTCTCTTTTTTTGGGGGGGGGGTTTCTCATTACGGCCGGCACTTCCCGTGGTCAGCGATTGCGCTCGCAGGACGAAACCTGACTCCTAATTGCCATTCAATTACAGAGACTAATCGGCGGAGGTGTTTCGCAAACAAAAAATCCCCCGGCTCCTCGCAGCCGAGGAGCTGATTTGTATTCTGTGAAAGTGACTGATGCTCGTGCTGCCGCTGCTTTCGCTTTTTTGCTCCCTTCCTCTTTGAGGCCGGCATCATAAATATGCTAATGAGCCCGGCTCGGATTCACAGCGTTAGCTACAGGTGAGGGAATACGGTGGAAAACTGGCAGCCTCTGGTGCTGCTGTTGTTGTTTCTGTAGCTGCTGCTGCTTAAAGACACGTCGGGCCGGCGGAAAGCCGCTGCTAACATGGACAGCAGCCAGTAATTGACAGCGAATTCGGGGTGGAAGAAAAGCTGCTCAAAGAGAGCCGAGCACGGCCGCTGTCACAGAACCACCTGACGAAGATTCCCGACCTGTTGGCTTATCCCTGTGTTCACTGCCTTCACCATTTTGTAGCTCAGATTGTTGTGCGCATGTAGGGTACAAGTCAAAAGTTTAAGGAGCATTTTTTTGATTTTTGCTCTTACTTTTCTTTTTGCAGGAAACAAGGATGGAAAAACAACAGAAATGAGGCGCAACTCTGAGTCTCTAATTAAAATCTTGCTTCGCAGAGCGCCCCCTAGTGGCCATTCCACCAGCGGAATGAAAAATCGACGCAAATGCTTAGAATAAATATGATCAAATAACATAATCTCCCTGTAACTCTGCTAACAATTAACTGACCCGATTAAAACAGCATTTAAGTGCTTTGTTTTAATAAATGCTGAATTTATTTAACTCTCTCACCTTTGTTCAAAACCAGAGCATTTACCCCAAATATTCTCCCCAGTTCCGTCGTATCCAGTTCCACCGACTACTCAGGACTTCCCCAATCACATGATACCACCAGCACCAGGAGGGCGAAGGCAAACACAGGGCTATGAAGCTTCACCTCATCTTTTCGGACTGCTGCTAACGTGACGTCATCAGACAGCCGAACACGCTTGGAGGAGAATGCTAACCGCCAGTTCCGCCAACAGAAGCCTGGAATCCTGTTGAGTGATGGGAGGGAGATGGGGGGGTGATGTGGGGGGGTGATGGGAGGGAGATGGGGGTGTGATGTGGGGGGGTGATGGGAGGGAGATGGGGGGTGATGGGGGGAGATGGGGGGGCCATCCTACCCACCCAGAGAGAGCGAAGACAACTGTGCAGTCCCACCCATTGATTCTGAATATGATGATACACTATATTGCCAAAAGTATTCACTCAACGCTTAGATGGTTGGACGACTCGTGAGCCAAAATATCTTTATGCATTTTTTAGATCAAAACTAGACACACAAGATGCAAAACCCTTCCTTCTTTCAGTTTTACCACATTGTGTACACCACAAAAACAACAGCAAGAATGTCTACAAGCGACAAAGACATCATTTGCACCCCACAATTCAAGCAAACAGTGACAGACAGGCTACTTTCCATTTCTCAACTGGCAGCTGGAACTTGGAACAGTCTGAGCTTCTTTTGGAAATGCTAACATCATATGTGAAGAAGCAGAAAACCAACTGATCCTTCTGATGTTGTCAAAACGTTCTGATTGCTACAGTACAGCTGATCAGTCATGGTGGGAACATCAGACATGACAGTGATTGGCCAGTGAGTTTGCCTCAGAAACTGAGCAGAGGGAGAAAACAATAATGCCACATCTTCGCCATCCGAATAATCACATTCAAAGTGTAAAATATTGTCAGTTATAAAAATAATCTGATTAGTTTATTGTCTCCTGAATAAACTGCATGAATACATTGCAAATGTGAAGACCTTTAAAGCGGAAGCATCAACCAAAAAATATGCTTGAGTATTGGCATCATACCTCAAGACAGTAATAAACAGTGGTGGACAGTAACTGAGTATCTGAGTATCTGAGTAAATGTAATTGGTTTCTGTACTTTAGTATTTTTGGTGTATCTGTACTGAAGTTTCTCCGTTCTGGGCGACTTTTTCCTTTCACTCCACTACATTTCAGAGTCTAATATCGACTTTTTCCTCCTACATTTTGAGAAATCTGTCGTTCCTTTTGGTTTCTGTGTGTATAAAAACGTAACATGTCAAAACGAAAGAAGCGCAAAGCCAGAGCACCAATCAGGGCCCAGCGGTCACTTTGTTTAGAGCTGGTTTTGACCTGTTGGTCATACCGACCCAGTGCAGCACGCGGTTCAACGTCAGCGCAGCAGCGTAAAACTTTGGGAGAGTCTGTTCAACATAAATGATGAACTAACCTAACTTTGTGTAAATAGAGCTCAATATAGAAATATGTCCACATATGCAGTCGAGACTGACGCGGCTTTTTTCTGAATTTCTACAAACACCAGTTCATTTTATAGTAAATGAGTTTGGGCTGGTTTATGTTTATGAACAGACGCCTACAGATCAACATAGTAAAGGAGCTCATCTGTGATCCTGAGTTTAAAGCCAGTTTTTATTCAACTTAAACTTGGAACTAAGTTGTAAATAAATCTGAAACTGAAACTTTGCTTGTGTGTAAAAAGTGATTTCAGAGCCACTCGGTTCTCCCTGATGGAAACTGTTTACCTTCAGTGTTTTGTGCTTCTGATCATTTTAATAGACGTCAGCGTCACTAATTAATGACCTTCTATTAAAAGACTGGTTTACCAAGAGAGACGCTGGAGGACTTTCACCTGAAATGAGTTCATGAAGCCAGTCTGGTTATAAAAATGATAACAGGACATCAGAGCCAGAATTACTCTTTTAGTACTTTTACTTTATACTTAAGTACATTTGAAGGGAAATACTTTAGTACTTTTACTCCAGTGGAGGTCTAAAGGGAGGAACTTCTACTTTTACTGGAGGAATATTGGGTGTTTCTACTTCACCCATGACTGATAGGTAAATATTTCAGTCCTCACAAGAAAAAATTACATAATTATGGGCAACTCCTTTTTAAATTGATGCAAATTGTAGTGTGGCAACAAATGGGCAAGCACACCATGTTATACCAGTACAGTCTTGGGCAAGACTCCCAACTTTACATTCACCTACATATGTGGCATGATTAACGGTTATGCTCTGGAGAAGTACAAATTATATCAGTGTAAATGCCAGTTCAGTGAGAAGAAACTGGAGACAAGAAGAAAGAAAAAAATCTGGATTTTTAGATTTTTATCAAGGTCTTTAACTTTGAAAATATAAGTTAAAACAATCCAGAACAGCACCTTTACGTATGCACAATAACAGAGCACAGTTTTTAAGATCAGCAGTAATTTTTATTTTATTTTTTTATCATAGGGCTGCTCTGTGTTAATTCTTTGAGCATATTTATCTTCAACACTCAGCTTCTTGTTCATCAGAGCATCGTTCTTGGTATGAAAAGCAGGTTTTAAACAATGATTTTCACAGCAAGCCTTTCTTAAAGTCACTTATTGGCCCAAAGGTGCTTTAAACACCTGGAAGGTTTGAGTGCTGACATCACAACTAGTAGGCCTTTGGCTTCATTTCCAAGGTAGAACTTTTGGCAGCCCGTTTCTTCAGTTTTGCGATTTTTTGGGAAAGATGAAGGGCAAAAACCATCGAAACACCTTTCAGTTTAATCTGTTGAGATGTCGCAGATCAAGAAATGAAGCTAGTCACAGAATTTCTGAAAAGCAGTGTCCGTAGATATTCCACGCGCAATGTAAATCATGTTCTTTGTGTTGTATCCTTGTAATTCTGCCCTATCCTGGTTCTAAGTTCCCCCCTGCCATGTAACCCTAGCGTCCCTAGTGCCTGCACCTTTTGTATTCCAAGTCGCTTTCCTGGTTTGACCTTGTTTGCTTTTTGTAGCGGGGTAATCGAGTTTGGCTTGCCCTATATCGTTTATGGCTATATGTGCTTCGGCCTCTGCTTCGGATATGGATAATGATGTCTATATTTGCCCCAATAAACCGATAAAATATGTTACAACATGCTTTATTTATTTTTTGGAACGACATACATCAATATATTTTATCAAGGACCTCCAAGCTGCTTCACTGATGTTATTTCAGAAGAGGTGCTGCCTCTCTCTCTCTCTCTCTCTCTCTCTGCCTCTCTCTCTCTCTCCTGCCCTTGGATAATAGCAATGCCCTCAGTATCACTTTCCTGTTGCCCACAGCGCTCAGCAGTGAGCTTATGTTACCTGCAGCTGAGTGAAAGCTGTACCTGGCCGATCGAATGTGGGCGTGAGACGGAGGAGAGAAACAGAAAAGCTATATCTGCCTCACAAAGTACAGCCCAGTAACTCCTTTAGGCAGTAGAAACACAAATAAACACAAATAGAGTGTCCACTCAAAATTCCATGTGACGTTGAACAACCACTGGTTTATAAAGAACCACCGTTAATGTGCACCACTGTTAATGTTCACCACTGTTAATGTGCACCACTGTTAATGTACACCACTGTTAATGTTCACCACTGTTAATGTTCACCACTGTTAATGTGCACCACTGTTAATGTGCACCACTGTTAATGTTCACCACTGTTAATGTTCACCACTGTTAATGTGCACCACTGTTAATGTGCACCACCGTTAATGTACACCACCGTTAATGTGCACCACTGTTAATATTCACCACTGTTAATGTGCACCACTGTTAATGTTCACCACCGTTAATGTTCACCACCCTTAATGTTCACCACTGTTAATGTTCACATCTGTTAATGTTCACCACTGTTAATGTACACCACTGTTAATGTGCACCACTGTTAATGTTCACCACCATTAATGTGCACCACCATTAATGTGCACCACCGTTAATGTTCCCCACCCTTAATGTTCACCACTGTCAATGTACACCACTGTTAATGTTCACCACTGTTAATGTTCACCACCGTTAGCCTGGCACTGACTTAACACTGCATATCCAATAGAACGCCAGCAGAAACCAGCACTACTGTACTGTAGTGTAGTGTAGTGATACAGAGTGAAGGGTTCTAGTGCTTGACCTTAGAACCTGTGAGGGAACAAATTATAATGACAGCACTCGACTATCTCACCCCTCCCTCTCCAGGCCTTCACTCCACAGTGACATCACTTTACCCTCTTCAAGCTGGGACTCCTTTGGCACTGTCAGTATAAAATGTTATTAACACTACTTATAATGCATTATATCAACAATTCATGACATATAATAAACATGGCTATAAAGTCCACTTCATTCTTTTTTTCAAATATTTATAATCACGTTTATAATGCCTTATGAATGCATTAGAACGTGATAAATGTGTTTGTAGATGCTTACAAATGTGACATTCACAGAAAGTGTTACCGAAATTCCTTCTTAAGAACGGTTGGTGAACGAGGCCCAGAGTAAAGAGTTTAAGAGTAACGAATGGGCTGATTAACTTTATTCACACGGTATTAGATCTTATATTGTGATATATTTGTGAAATATTGTAATATTGATTTTAAAATTCTGTACATTTTGGAGCCTCTTCTTAATGCAGCACTGCAACAGCGAAGATGAGTGTAACTCGTTTGTTTGTGTGGCTGAGACTGAAAGAATGAACTCTGGAAAGCCATTAAAAAGCTTAGGCATAATTATGAACTACAAGGACCTGATTTTGCTCTTGCCTGCATATGGTAATATTTCTCATTACTCATCTGTGGCCCTGCATCGCCTCACTGTTTATGCATGCAGGCACCAAGGCAGGAGTATTAATAACAATAAAGATCCTTCAAGCCAGCGTGATATTTGCTGCTTTTTTTATATTTAATTTACAATAAATATTTTATTTATTTTCCGTGGGAACCCGCACGCTGAAAGCACACAAATTCTTTTGGGCAAAACGGCATCAGCACAAACGTGAAACGTGCACATTTTTGGTGGGAAAGAAACTGAGTTAATGATAATTTGTTCAAACATAAAATCTCTTGTTCACGTCCCTCGATTTGCCTTTAATGATGAGCGGAGATTTAAAAGCAAATAGAGGAATATTTGAAAGCAATTACTGGGGAAATGAGATTTAAAAAAAGAAAGAAAGAAAGAACAAAAACGCTCAGCTTACGGATCCAGTCATTAAGTCTAATCATTACACTTAATAGAGGGAGAAAAAACAATGAATAAAAAAAAAAAAAAAATGTCGATAATCAAAGGAACGTTCCTGGTTTCTATCTTCCAGGATGTCGTTTAACAAACGCAATCATTTCAGATTCCTCTGTTTCTTCCTTTCTCTTATATTTCTCTTCTGTTTTTTTCCCCCCACATCAATAACATCATAATTATGTCTTGGGTTATTACGCTATTCTAATTACCACTCCAGAGCTTTGCTGTATATCCAAGAATGTTAATGACTGGGTTATAAAAACACTCGTCGAAGACATCTGCATCTCTGCGAGCTTTTCAATCACCCGCAAGACGTTTCATCCATAATTAAAATGTACGAGGTTAATAAAAGGCCCGTGTCTTGTCTTTTGTCCCGGCGAATATTTCTGTCACTCCGGAGGAAGCGCCGGGATATTTTTCCTTTTTAAGCAGCTACGTTACAAAGCTCTGAATGACGTTCAGCTGCCAAAAGCCATTCAACCCCCAGCACCCCCCCCTAAAAAAACCTTTTCATTTCCTGGAAAACGGAGGAGTAGCTGGGGTTTTCAGACAGGCCGGTCCTGAAGGAGGACGCAGGAAGCTGCAGCGTCTGGAATTGATTTGAGGGAAAGGAAAAATAAAATGCTTGGGATTCTTAAGGTTAGGGGACACAAGACAAACGGCTGAAGAGCCTGAGGACCCGCCGGGAGGGCAAAGGAACCGAAAACCGCACTCTTACAAACAAAGCCGCGGAAAAAAGCGGTTCTAGGGAGACGCTTTTGGTCCCTAAAATGATTTAAACCAAATGATCTTTAAGGAATTTTGTAAACAACTTCAGCGAGAATGAAGAATCTAACAAAGTTCCTGCACTAGTCAAAGATTCCTCTTAGAACCACGCATCCATGCCAGGAACCACTTAGGAACTTTTATTTTTAGTACAAACATGAGTAAAAGTACCGTCCACTCAAATACAATAAAAGTGCCAAAAAGAGGCCAGGCAGAGCCACGCTGGATCCCCCGGAGAACCTTTCAGTTGATGGTCCTTCAGAGAACCAGTTTTGAAAATGAGACGTGCGAGTGGGAAGAATCCACCGTAAAAGCTTCTACGCTGATATGTTCTAGAACCATGTATCCAAGCCAAGAACCACTTTTAGATGTCTCTCTCTTGGCAAAAGAAATCCAACAGTGGTTCTTGGCTTGGTGATGTGTGATTTTAAAGAACCTCTTTCAACTTTAAAAGAACCCAAGGTTCTAGGAAGGACCCATGAATTGATATAGGATTTCTATTTCATGGAAATGTTTTAATATTTCTCACAATCACAAATCTCTTTTTCAGACACGGTTCTTTTGGGAACCAAACATGCTTCCTCTGTGGTGCAACTCAAAGAACCCTCTGTGGAACTTCAGATTGGTGGAGATTGGTGGTTCTGTGTAGAACCGTTTTTAAAGAGTGTAGTTCACTAAATTAATAGCAACAATAGAAGAACCCTTTTTGGTGCTGCACATATAAACCCTGATCAAAAAAGGTTCTACATAGAACCATATGCAAATATGCAACATCAGTCTGAAGAACCATTGTACCATGCAAAGAACCCTTATGTATGCAAATGGCTCTTTGAGGGTTCATGTTTTATAAAGAACCCTGTACAGTTTCTAAGCTATGAAGGACCAACTGGGTGAGCCAGTCTGCTACAGCGCCACCCTGAGGCAGAGAAGCACTGCGGCTCTAGATAGTCAAGACCACCAAAGACAGAAGCTGCCAAACATTGAGCTTCACCGACTCTATTTGTTTCCATACGTTTCCATAACAGACAGCATGACGGCTTAATACGTTTATTTTTAGGGACCCCCAGAATTTTGATTGAGACTTTCAGGGGGTTTAAAGGTTGATTAGGTGGTCTAGGACCCCCCAGGACCCCCTGTGTTCTGTACCTCGGATTTATGCGATATAACAAAAAGAAAAAGCTGTTTTCACAAATTCTTTTGGGCAAAACGATATCAGGACGGATGGGAAACGTGCACATTTTTGATGGGAAAGAAACTGAGTTAATGATAATTTGTTCAAGCATAAAATCTCTTGTTCACGTCCCTCGATTTGCCTTTAATGATGAGCGGAGATTTAAAGGCAAATAAAGGAATATTTGAAAGCAATTACTGGGGAAATGAGATAAAAAAAAGAAGGAAAATGCTCAGCTTAAGGATCCAGTCATTAAGTCGAATCATTACACTTAATAGAAGGAGAAAAAACAATGAATAAAACAGAAATAAAACTAAAATAAAAACGTTTATTTTTAGGGACCCCCAGAATTTTGATTGTGAGATTTTCAGGAGGTCCAGTGATTGATTACCAGGTCTTGGATGCCCCCAGGACCCCCTGTAATATTTTACACCTTGGAATTATATGATAAAATAAAAAGAAAAGGCTGTTTTTACAGTTTAGTATCAACTGCATGGACTGAGGAGGGAACATGATTTGTTTTGAAATAAATCTTTTTCATTAAGAAATGTTTGAGCCTTTTAAATAACTTGCAGAACTGTAGAGGAACGTTTTAGTCCAAACACCGTCGACCAGCACAGCGACTGATGTTTTTAGACCCCATTCTTCACTTTTTAGATCTTTTTGGTCCAAAATAAAGTGCGAAAGCTCCAAAAGTGAGAGGAGTGATGGACAGTGAAGCAGAACGGGAGCGGAACCAGCACAACAGACTGAAATTAAACCCAAATAAAAAGAGAATTAGTAAATATTAATGACTAAAACGGAACGGAGGCAATCTAGACCCCTTCAGTCACCAGCAGACGCGAGGTAAAGGATCATTTAAGCTCAAATCTATCAGAACCGAACGAATGAATTGGGACGAATCGCTCAGTTCCAGGCTTGTGAGCTTTGGTGAAAAAGTCGACGTGGACAGTTTGAAGTTCGGCCCAGAAAAATAGAGTTTTGGGCTGAAAAGCGGCGATCAAAGCTCCCGATTTTCAACTCGGCCCACAATGGGGCCCTAAATATACTTCAGCCAATCTCGCCGCTGAGCTTCAGGCTGGATTTTTGGGTTTTTTCTTCACTCTTTTTAGAGCATTTGCATCTGTGAGCCGCTGCCTCGCCGGAGCTAGATGACTGACAGCTTTATTGTTCGACCGTTTTTGTCAAAGAGATGATTGAAGACCGAACGATGCGGCGATAATCGTCATTTCATTCTCAGGACCCTTTAAAGGCAAAGCCGTCCCTCAGAGGAAGAGGTTAATTCACTGAGTCGGTAAACAGAGAGAGTAAACCCTGAAAGCACTCAGAGTGGACGAGCGACTGAAACCGATAAGGCCGGTGGATCCGCTGCGACGGGAACAGAGCAGAGCTGCGGCGCATTGAGGAGGAATTTTCTGGAAATGAAAGGAAATAAATATAATGGACTCGTCCTGATCAGCGCACTGTGGAGAGAGAGAGATGCAGCAGGCAGGACTCTCTCTCCCTCTCTGTCTGTCTCTCTCGCTCTCCCTCTCTGTCTGTCTCTCCCTCTCTCCCTCTCTGTCTGTCTCTCTCTCTCTCTCTCCCTCTCTGTCTGTCTCTCTCTCTCTCCCTCTCTGTCTGTCTCTCTCTCTCTCCCTCTCTGTCTCTCTCTCTCTCTCCCTCTCTGTCTGTCTCTCTCGCTCTCCCTCTCTGTCTGTCTCTCTCTCTCTCTCCCTCTCTGTCTGTCTCTCTCGCTCTCCCTCTCTGTCTGTCTCTCTCTCTCTCTCCTCTCTGTCTGTCTCTCTCTCTCTCTCTCCCTCTCTGTCTGTCTCTCTCTCTCTCCCTCTCTGTCTGTCTCTCTCTCTCTCCTCTCTGTCTGTCTCTCCCTCTCTCCCTCTCTGTCTGTCTCTCCCTCTCTGTCTGTCTCTCTCTCTCTCTCTCTCCCTCTCTGTCTGTCTCTCCCTCTCTCCCTCTCTGTCTGTCTCTCCCTCTCTCCCTCTCTGTCTGTCTCTCTCTCTCTCCCTCTCTGTCTGTCTCTCCCTCTCTCCCTCTCTGTCTGTCTCTCTCTCTCTCTCTCCCTCTCTGTCTGTCTCTCTCTCTCTCCCTCTCTGTCTGTCTCTCTCTCTCTCTCCCTCTCTGTCTGTCTCTCTCTCTCTCCCTCTCTGTCTGTCTCTCCCTCTCTCCCTCTCTGTCTGTCTCTCTCTCTCTCCCTCTCTGTCTGTCTCTCTCTCTCTCCCTCTCTGTCTGTCTCTCTCTCTCCCTCTCTGTCTGTCTCTCTCTCTCTCCCTCTCTGTCTGTCTCTCCCTCTCTCCCTCTCTGTCTCTCTCTCTCTCTCTCTCCCTCTCTGTCTGTCTCTCTCTCTCTCTCCCTCTCTGTCTGTCTCTCTCTCTCTCCCTCTCTGTCTGTCTCTCTCTCTCTCCCTCTCTGTCTGTCTCTCCCTCTCTCCCTCTCTGTCTGTCTCTCTCTCTCTCCCTTTCTCTCTGTCTCTCTCTCTCTCTGTCTCTCTCTGTCTGTCTCTCTCTCTCTCCCTTTCTCTCTGTCTCTCTCTCTCTGTCTCTCTTTGTCTGTCTTTCTCTCTCTCTCTCTCTCTCTCCCTTTCTGTCTCCCTCTCCATATCTGTCTCTCTCTGTCTCTCTGTGTCTGTCTTTCTCTCTCTCTCTCTCTCTTTCTGTCTCCCTCCCTCTCTTGCTCTCTCCCCATCTTCCTCTCTTTCTCTCTCTCTCCCTCTCTGTCTCCCTCCCTCTCCATATCTCTCCCTCTCTCCCCTTCTCCATATCTTTCCCTATCTGTCTCCCTCTCTCTCCCTCTCCCTCTCTCTCTCCTTCCATCTCTATCTCTTCATTTTCTCTTTCTCTCTACCCCACTCTTTCTTTCTTTTCCCTCTCTGTTCTTGCTCTGCTCGCTCTCCTTTTCTTTCTTTCTTTCTTTCTTTCTTACTCTCCCTTTCCTCTCTCCTTCTCTCTCTCTCTCCCTCTCCTCTATCTCTCTTTCTCCCCCATTCCTCCCTCTCTCTCTCTCTCTTTCTCTCTCTGTCTCTGTCTCTCTCCTCCCTCCCTCTCTCTCCCTCTCCTGCTCTGTAGTGGAGGTTCTGAGAGTTTTGCCGTGGGGTCTCACGCTCTATCGAGACGTGTCATCGGAGAAACTCTGCCTTTTAATCTGACTGAGCAGCAGCTTCACAGGGAGAAACAAAACTCGAGCGAAGCTCTTATTTCATAGTCACTGAGCCGATCTCGTTGTTGGGCAGGTGCAGCGGACCTGAAACTGTCTCCATGGCTGTTAAACAAACACAGAAGACGTCGGGGTGATGAGCAGGAAGGAGGAGAGGCGGCAGAGTAAACACGCCGAGCAAAGAGAGACGAACGGAAAAGCACACAAGAGAGTCAGAGGCCATGGCACTGCCTCCATTTCCCTTATCAGCCTCGAAGACGTCAACCACAGAGGCCCTGAACCTTGAACATCACAGACGTGTGGAAAACATCACTCCTCGGAGACAAAACGTCCCAAACCAGATCTCCATCAATAAAATCAGTCTAATCAATACAGTGTCCTGTTCTGCTATTAGGGATAGAGCTGCCCACTGCGCTGGGCAAGTGTGCTCACTGCCTCTAGTGTGTGTGCTCACTAGTGTGTGTGTGATGTTTGTCTGCTCAGATGGGTTAAATCCGGAGGTGAAATTTCCCAGTTGTGGGAATAATAAGGGTCTCTTAATCTAAACTAATGACACGTGGCTTTTACTCTGTACTGAACTGGGATAAATAAAGTTATCTATCTATCTATCTATCTATCTATCTATCTATCTATCTATCTATCTATCTATCTATCTATCTATCTATCTATCTATCTATCTATCTATCTATCTATCTATTTATCTATCTATCCATCTATCCATCCGTCTATCTATCCTTTCGTCTATCCATCCATCCATCCATCCATCTGCCCATCTATCCATCCATCTTCCCATCTGTCCATCCATCTATCAATCTGTCCATCCATCCATCTATCCATTCATCTATTCATCCATCTATCCATCCATCTTTCCACCCATCCATCTATATATGCATCTATCCATCCATCTGTCTATCCGTCTGTCTGTCTGTCTATCCGTCTGTCTGTCCGTCTGTCTATCCGTCTGTCTGTCTGTCTGTCTATCCGTCTGTCCGTCCGTCCGTCTGTCTATCCGCCTGTCTGTCTGTCTGTCTGTCTATCTGTCTGTCTGTCTGTCTATCCGTCTGTCTGTCCATATGTCTGTCCGTCCGTCTGTCTGTCTATCCGCCTGTCTGTCTGTCTGTCTATCTGTCTGTCCGTCCGTCTGTCTGTCTGTCCGTCTGTCTGTCCGTCTGTCTGTCTGTCTGTCTGTCTGTCCGTCTGTCTATCCGTCTGTCTGTCTGTCTGTCTATCCGTCTGTCCGCCTGTCTGTCTGTCTGTCTGTCTATCTGTCTGTCTGTCTGTCTATCCATCTGTCTGTCTGTCTATCCGTCTGTCTGTCCGTCTGTCTATCCGTCTGTCTGTCTATCCGTCTGTCCGTCCATCCGTCTGTCTATCCGCCTGTCTGTCTGTCTGTCTGTCTATCTGTCTGTCTATCCGTCTGTCTGTCCATATGTCTGTCCGTCCGTCTGTCCGTCTATCCGCCTGTCTGTCTGTCTGTCTATCTGTCTGTCCGTCCGTCTGTCTGTCCGTCTGTCTGTCCGTCTGTCCGTCCGTCTGTCTGTCTGTCTGTCTGTCCGTCTGTCTATCCGCCTGACTGTCTGTCTGTCTGTCTGTCTATCTGTCTGTCCGTCCGTCTGTCTGTCCGTCCGTCTGTCCGTCCGTCCGTCCGTCTGTCTGTCTTTCTATTTAGAATTCCAAATCCTGCCAGTAATGTGGTGAAAAAAACAACGTAACTACACCTGTGGAGCTTTGAGGCCTCCATTAATCAGAAAAATAGCAACCCTGAGCTGCTCCTGCAACACTGCTCAGAGCATCAGAGGAGAAGTGCCTCCGTCAACACAGACAATCTGCGGTCCAAGCTTCCATCTTATTAGGGTTTAAAGCCCCTTGGAGACGGCTGGAAATAGTAGACAAGGGGACATCCTGTCTAAAAGTGGCTAAAACTGCCCAGTCTAGCACCACAAACTTTGGTTCTCTCTGTCACCCTTAAGAACATCCGCTGACAACCACCTGCCATCATGGAGCACGGCGTAAACTGCTGATTAGGTGTAAATGACTCAAAACAGCAGAAAGCCGTCATCAACTGCACCGTTCCATCCAACAGGGATCACAGAAAAGCAAAAAAAAGGAGCGATCCGCTCGTTATCAATCCATCAGTTCGGCTCGGGTGTCATTAATGACCCCCCCCCCCCCCCGTCCGAGGCTGACACGCCTGTTTGTGAATAACATTGCAATATATCATTGACTCCATAGCAAGCGGCAAGTTAATGAGTCATATTGCAGAGTCAATTAGCAGAGGCGCTTCGCCGGTGGGAGTCAGTATAGAGGAAATTATCCTTCACTCTGCGCCCAAACCTGACATGACCGGCTGGATTAATATTGAAGACCACAGTGGAGGAGGTTTCTGACCCGTTTCAGTAGACAATTGTGGAATTAATTGAACCAAATAAAATTCGAAATGATGTGGAAGCTTCTTCATTGCAGTCGAGACACGAGACGCCATGGGAGTTTTTAAAATGAAAAAATAAAAATAAATGTAAAAATGTACTGATCCACTGAGATTTGCCTGTTTTCTCCATACTTGGTGATATTTTAGTGAAATCACAAACTCTCCAATTTACATCTTCTCAAATCGACGTTTGCACATTTGTAGAACTTCAAATGAAATGTTTTGTTGAATTAGAATTTCCATGCAAAATTTTAGAGCACAATTTCCATTCATTTGCTGAATTTTACATGTTGGAAAAAAATAAGACATAAAATTTACAAGGAGCCATTTTTTTTTTTTGCACATTTTTTGTTTATTTATTATTTTTTTACTGTGTTTTGCATTCAGAGACAAAAACAATAAAAATGTGCAGAATTATAAAAATTTACCTGCACAGGTCCAATTTTGAGTATTTAATCTGTTGTCAATGCCTGCATATATATATTCATATATGTTCACATATGTAGATGACGTAGTATAAGTGAATAAATAACTGATACCATCTCAAACATATGTGAGAAAACTTATTATTATTATTAGAAACTTATATACAGATACATTTTGAAATATATCGCTGGTGTCGGAAGAAAACCTCGTATCTCAATTTTTGATGTTTTTCAGTTTTTGGCATAATTTGAAAATGCCTGTTTTCTTTTACATTGGTTGTAAATTTCACGATGAATGGATGAAAAGAAACGGCTCAAAATGACTTGGAAAGACGTCTGGTTCCATTGACTTGCATTAAAAGTAAAGCAGGTTTTTGCCTTCTCCTGTAAAATTCCCGATTTGGAGATACGAGGTTTTCCCCCGACAATAGCGATACATGGAAAGGTTCACCAGACAGGTCTAGCGTTAGTAAGTAAGCTGTCCAACCAAAGCAAGCATGTTTCAACAGCCACCACCTTAAAGGTGAAGGATTTAGGAACATCAGTGACATTTTATTGGACACATTTCAATCAGACAAGCGTTAGCATTAGCATTAGCACCCTGATCTAATCTAGCACTCAGAAGCTTGGAATCACTTGTCGTATGAACCGTATTTTGTTATTTTATCTACAATAATAACAGGAAAGGTAAGTGTGAGGATTTCAGCGTGCAGCTAAGCCATGGCGTAACCATGGTAATTGACCACAATTGGCGTAAGTCTTCATTACTTGCTATCCAGCCTGGTAGCTTTAGCTGTCGTAACCTCTTATTCTCCAGGGTGTGTTTTGGTTTGTGAATCTGAGTTTAGACGCCCAAAATCAAATTATTCAGTAATTGCATGAAATAACAGTAAATTTTGGTTTTATTTATTTATTTTTTGTAAAATCTCCCCTCAGATTATCAGAACATGTGTTTTATGATCTCCACATTTCACTACACGCTCACAATTTACTGCTGAAAGCCAAAAATCTCCGCCGCTCTTTGTGTTGTTCTCTAAAAGTGATGTTTCCAGAGCAGATCACTGAAGAGCCGCCGTCTGTTTATAGTTTAGAGCCCAGATTTGGGGAAAAACGGGTCGACTTTCAGTAGAAAAACAAAGTTCAGCTTCTTTTATTATAAGGGTTTAAAATGACGTCACCGTCTATTAGACTGGAGAGAAGAGCTACAGCCTCACACGACGCCCAGCTTCTGAATGGAGCTTATGGAATAGGAACGTTATGAAGAACATGACCGAGTGCGGTTTGGACCCACCGGTGGTCTCGAGGAGCTGAAGAGGTTTAAAGGGATTTTTTTTTTTCCTGATTTTTTTAGACTGAGTCCTTTGAAATGCATAGAGCGCCCCCTAGGCTATGACAGCTCATATATTCATTGATGTATTATAACATATATCACACATTTTATTAGGTCTTCAGCCGTGTTATCATCAGGCCTGACGTCAGCTGAGCCTCAGGCCAAGCTAAAGCAACAATGCACACCACTTCAGCCGCTGCCTTCGCTTCCACTTTCTTTACATAATAACCTTCTTCTCTGCGTTCGTCTCGCGTGTGCCCGATGGGGCTTTTACTCGCTGACCGCCATTTCAAAAGCAGGACAAAAGAGAAGAGAGGCAGCGCAGGCCGTCGAGTTTGACCCGAACTGGCTCCAAACGTGCAAGGCTGGACTTTTTCTCCAGCAGTCGGACAAATTAAGAAGATATTAATTTGACAGATATCAAAAGGAAGCGAGGGCAATCCTCTTCTTCATTCTTGCGAGCAGAGAAATGAGATTGCTAATCCTCCGGGGCTTACATTTGTTTTCCGTGTCTCCGTTTGATTCCTTTGGGATTTATTAATCATTGGTAATCCCACAGGACGGGAGTTTCACTTTCTTCCTTCATTTAGCCGTGCCACTTCTTCCTCCCCGATAGCTGCCGAATGGCTCCGAGCCGGCCAATCTGCCGAGCGCCAGCCCCACGTCTAAATGAATTTTGATAAATGAAGTCAATCTGTAGAAACCAGCCGTTTCTCTACTCATTTACGCCGCAATTCTAGGAAAAAGACCTCAAAAATGAACATATGTGGATTCTAAAAAAAAAAATAAACTCACAAAGACGTCAAATATCCATTGATTTTTCTAAATTTCTGCATAATCCAGAGGCCGGGATGTAAAACAGACTGATTGAGAGTGGTTTGTTGTGAAATGGTTGATTGTAGAGACGCACAGTGGTGGACTTTGAATATGCTTTATTCCCCTCTAGACCCCCTGCATGCGCTCCTGTGCTTTACAAACGCAATTCCTGCCCACACCTTATCAAACCTGTCGGAAATCAATGTGTCACACATCAGGCAGTGCATTCATGACCGCTTTATGGAATAACTTTCACCACCACTATGAACAAGTTTGACTCGGCTCCAGTTTCTAGAACACAGCATTTCACACCAAACCACTCGGAACGACTCTGTTTACATCTCAAACATGTTTCCTTGGAAAATCAGTGGAATTCTTTATTCATAATAGACAGTTCTAGCAAAAATGATCCTATATATTACTGAACAAGTGTTGATTCATAATTATAGTGTAACCATTTTTATGCTATGTTGAACTATTTTTTAAAAGGTTCCTTAAATAACTATATATAACTGGCTTTCCGCCAAGGAGAAGAACCCTTTGGCCATCTGAAGAACCACTTATGCATTCAAGTGAGTCTCTGAGTGTCCAAGGTTCTCTCTGCCTTTCCTAAAGAACGCCTTGATCACAATTAAGTTTTCCACCAATGAGAAGAACCATTTGGCCATATGAAGACGGGTTCTCACTGCCTTTCCTAAAGAACCCTTTCATCATGATTCTTAGCATTTATGGGCTAATCAGACCAGCTATAAATCTGATCAAAGTGGCACAAACGTCTAGCAGGCCGCTCCGAGCCGAAACAGTGGGCCGTGATATTGATTTGTCATCTCTATATCTCGGTTTAATCAAAACTCCAAGCTCACAATCGATAGCGCCGGCGGATTTGAAATACATTAGTGGCATATCAAAAATCCAGGAAAATCCTTCCAGACACGGGGGGCGTGGGGGGGGGTAGCTTTAGGAAAGGACAGAGTCTGTTTATCTATTTATAGCCACAAACTACAAACTGGCTGTGAGGAAATCAGTCACCGCCACGGCAACAAGACAATGAATCCAGTCTCTCGGCCGTGCGGCTGGAGGTAAAACCCGTAATCTCCATCTGAAAGCCAGCAGGCGACGAGCTCAGCCTGCATGTTTGTTTTGGTAACACTGGAGCCTTTTGGTTAAACGGTTAAGGACAACAGTCATCTGCACATGAAGAGATAAAGGCCTCCATAAACGTCTCCCGGAGCCTGATTTATTCCGCCGTAGGGTTTGGGGTCGAAGGTCAAAGCCCTGAGGGTGGGCCGGCGGATGCAAGGAAAAACAGCTCTCCCCTCTGTTGAAAAAGCTAAAGCGTAAGACATATTTATAATAATGCTTATCATAAGGCCACTGTAGGGTAATTAAACTATTATCCCATGTATTTTAGACATTTTTACTGTTTATGTTGAAATTTTTAATTTTATGTTGTAATTTTACTGTTTATGTTTTAATTTTAGATTTTGCTGTAATTTTACTGTTTATGTTGAAATTTTAAATTTTATGTTGTAATTTTACTGTTTATGTTGAAATTTTAAATTTTATATTGTAATTTTACTGTTTATGTTGTAAATTTGTTTTCCCACATGCAAAAAAATATATCTACATACATTTTTACAGCAGATGTGTGAACTTTTTTACACATTTCCAAACATTTTCCAACATATGCATCCGCAAGATATATTTAATTTACAGATGTGCAAATATTCCAATATGTGCACATAATAACATTGAAAAACCTCCAACAAAGTTACTTTACAGCAAAAGGAAAACAGATATTATTCAAATTTAAATGTAATTTCAAAGTTTGTGTAAAAAGTGTAAAAATTTTGCACCAATTCTAATCATAATCTGGTGGTTTTTGGTGAACCTTGCATAAAATCTTTTCAAATTGAGTTAATAATTTTGAAATATTCTAAGAGGACATATGTTCATATGTTCATATGTATATTTATAAGCTAATGCATCACATTAATGATTGATAGACATCAAATCAGCTGGCAATCCATCCATTTCACTTAATAAGATCACTTAATATGTAAAACATACATTTTTCACTAGAAATAGGTTCAATTCTGATTATATGTCATGCGAATGACACTCTGACAAATGGCTGAACATATTAATCCAAAGCAAACATGGTCCGATAGTCAATATTTTGAAGATAAAGGAATTCTATATATTAACAAGCAAAGGTCAAAGCCTGGGCTGGGCTGATTAATGCAGAGAAAAACAGCTTTCCTCTCTGTTAAAAGAATCTAAAACGTAAGAAATATCTAATAATTCTTCTTATAAGGTTGTTGTATGATAACTGGACTATTATCCAATGTATTTTAGACATTTTCACTGTCTGTTGTCATTTTAATATGCCACATGCAAAAGCATGCATGAAGTTTGTTACATATTTCCATGCATTTCCAACATATGTATCTGTTAGATATGTTTAATTTACATGTGTGCATATATTTGAATATGCATAGGTAATAATATAAAAAACCTCCAAAAATAACTTTACGAGAAGGAAAAATGCTCTTAAATTTCAGCTTTAAAAGTATTAAATAAAAGTCTTTTGGACAACTTCTAGTGATAGTCTAATGGATTTCGGGCCATTTTCATGACATTTGGCAGCCAGTGTTTTAAAATTGTATCAATAATTTTGCAATATTCAAAAACGACATACATATTTATGGCATTTGGCTGACGCTCTTATCCAGACGAATTACAATTTGATCATTTTACACAGGGAGGCCAAGGTGGTGTTAGGAGTCTTGCCCAAGGACTCTTATTGGTATAGTGTAGGGTGTTTGCCCAGGTGGGGATTGAACCCCAGTCTACAGCGTAGAAGGCAGAGGTGTTAACCACTACACCATCCAACCACTGGTTACTGCATCATAATCCTGCTTGATGTAAATCAAATTAGATAATTTCAGCTGATAAGATCAATTAACATCAGTATATTTTCACTAGAAATAGTGAAAATCTGATCATTCTGATCCGTATAATATTGTACAACACACGATACGACACATTGCCAGCATTTAAGATGCCTTCCCTTGCCAGTGTATCATCACTGGAGTGTCCGTTTCTTTCTGGTCACACCGAAGACGCCACCGAAGATTAACAAGCTGAGGAAAGCTTATGATGGGCATTAGTCACTAATGACACTCTGACAAATGGCTGAACATAATAATCCAAAGTAAATATGGTCCAGTAGTCAATATTTTAAAGATAAATGATTTCTAAATATTAATGAGCAAAGGTCAAAGCCCTGAGGGTGGGCGAGCTGGTCCACACCACACTAAAGACAACGGGCTTTTCCCTCCCCACTACTAAAAATATAAGCTTGTCAAGTGAAAGAACCTGGAATATAAACAATATGTCTAATATTCCTTATCATGTGGCTGCTTCTTTACACTTTTCCAAACATTTTCCAAGATATGTATCCGCAAGATATATTTAATTTACAGATGTGCAAATATTCCAATATGTGCCCATTTTTTCTAGACATTTCTGCTGAAGTTAATTAGGTCATTGTATCCACTGAAACTGCCTTAATGCATTATATAATCGTTTGAAGGAAGTCAGTGAAATAAAGATGTTTCACTTTATGTGTCACTGCTGTCGGGCCGAAACCTCGTATCTCCATTGTGGTCGTTTTTCAGTTTTTGACATCGTTTGAAAATGCCCGCTGCCCTTAATACTGTGTGTAAATTTCATGATGAACAAACCGAAAGAAACGACCCGAAGTGACTTGGAAAAAATCCTGGTTCCTCTGACTTGCATTAAAAGTAAAGTATATCTTTTGTTTTTCCGGTAAAACTATCATTTTGGAGATGATCTGCTGTCATAATTATTTCTATTACACACAAATTGGTGCCAACATTTAAAATGATTTTACTTCCCTTTGCTTTCCAGTCGCACCAAAGACAGGCCCAGCATGATTAAGCTAATGATTAGCATTCGCAACTAATAACAGCCTCACATTGACGTTTTACTGGAAACTCTGTGGCAACTTAATGCATCGCGTTTTCGATTGGAATGGCAACACCCTGACATACAGGACTGTGAGAAAGTCTCAGGCACCCAAGACACGTTTTCCAAATCTATTTATTTGTGTCGTTTGTGTTTATTTACCAAGAAAAGTGTCAATATTTGAATAAACAAAACTTACAGAATATTAATTAAGAATGATTATACTCTCCTCTCTCTGTATATATATATATATTCCTCTCCTCGAGGAAGTCCAGTATTATATGTAGTTATAAAGCAGCTCCTGGTTTGACCAATCAGTGCTCAGTAAATTGAGCTCATGATGTAATTGATGATATTAACGATTCTCTGTGGCGGCTGTGAAGGTGTCCAGGAAAAATCTGGACCCGAGAAATTCTTGTTACTGTTTATAGTTTTTCTGTTTATTTGAATTATGAATACGACTTTATTCTAATGTATATTGTGATAAACTCCCTGCTGAGGTCAACTGGTTAAACATTTGCTCAGACGCCTAAAACTTTAGCACAGTGCTCTACATGGCTTAAAGTCATGTCAAACTAAAGTGACCAGGTTCCAATAATTAATATGTGATATGAATGGGATTTCTGAATATCAGTAAACTGATGCACTGATGGCATGCTAGCTATAGCAAACCAAACCAAGCGCTTTTTCATGGAAAACCACCAGATTTACCCGTCAGACCATCAGTAGCATTAGCAGCTACTGACTGAGCTGACATATGGTTGAACTCACACGAGTAAACCAGTGGTCAGTATGTGAAATGTAAAGAATTCCCCAAAGCTAATTCCAATGAAATGTTCCAATGGTCAATATTTAAGGGTTTTAAAAAAATCGGAATAATAATAACCAACTGTCAAGGCATTAATGTTGGGTTCTCTAATGAAAATTCCAGTAAGCATGTTTTATTCCAAAGAAACAGCTTTGCTGCTTTCCTTTCAAGCAGACCAGCATTAACATTAGCAGCTAATGACAGAGCTGACATCTTGCTGGGCCAAAGCAGCCACACATGGCTCGTAATCACGTCAAACCAAAGCGAGCGTGTTCCAATAGTCAATATTTTAAGGGCTGGGGATTTCGTGAATATTAATGGCCATGTTGATGAGAAGGCCGCCAAAGCGAAGAGGAAGTGTGTGTGACATCGGCGTGTGTCTTTTTCCCCGACCCATCCGGAGTCGAGAGCGGCTTTGATGAATTCTAAATCGCTAACAGCGCTCGCGGTGCCAGGAACACTTTGCAGTGTGTTTGATTTCAAAACACTGCGAGATTTCTCAGAGCCAGACTTGTTCGCTTAAAATCATTATAGATGTCTGCTCAATCGCAACAATCTGCGCTTCTCTCGAAATCCCTGCTTTGAAGCCGCTTCGCCTTCCGTTCATCACATGGAATGGCATTTATGAGCCGATCCTATAAAGCGTAAAAACGACGGGAACTCCTGGTTCCTGCCGGCGTTGCGAAATGAAAAAGGCAACAAATAAGCAAATTTTTGGCACCAGTCATAAATACTGCGTTCATCCAAATAACAGTTCATTACTGATCGTGTCAAATGGAATAAGGGGCTGAAACCTTTACTGTTAATTTACAGCAACAGGTCAGGCTTTCACCCTCAACATTCAGTCCAGATGGATGGATGGATGAATAGGTTAATGGATGGATGACGGATGGATGAATAAATAGATGGATGGACAGATAGATGATGAATGGATAAATGGGTGGAAGGATGGAAGGATGGATGGATGAATAAATGGACAGAGAGACGGATGAATGGATGGATGAATAAATAGATGGATGGACAGATGGATAGAAGGATGGATGGGTGGATGAATAAATGGACAGAGAGACGGATGAATGGATGGATGAATAAATAGATGGATGGACAGATGGATAGATGGATGAATAAATAGATGGATGGATAGATGGATGGATGCATGCATAGAAGGATGGATGGATGGATGACGATGAAAAGATGAACGGATGGATAGATGGATGGATGACGATGAAAAGATGAATGGATGGATGAATGGATCGATGGATGGACAGATAGATGAATGGATGAATGGGCGGATGGACAAATGGATGGATGGATGGATGGATGACTGGATGAAAAGATGAATGGGTGGATTGACTGATGGATGGATGAATGGATCGATGGATGGATGAACAGATAGATAGATATAACCAAAACTTTGACCAAACTTTGAAGCTCTATTTATTAATTTATCTGTTTGTTTAGTCATTTGTTTATTTATTTAGGAAAGATATTCAGTATTCATGACTCAAAAGCTCACGGATGCTTTGGAATTTGCTGAAATATGCACGGATCATCGTCCACATACAGTCCTGCTCAACACGCCAGTCTGTAGACACCTACAGTGTCCTCTGGGTATTGATAGAGAAATAAACTCCTCCCAGAATACTAGATGGAGCTTCCTCACTCCAGAGAATGCATCTCTATTGCTCCCAGTGCTGGGGGGCCCTTAGATCCCTCTAGCCCATGCTTGGCATTGGGCATCATGACCTTCGGCTCCTGCGCCGCTGCTCCACAGCGTCCCGTTCGATTGCTGAACGCAGCTCGACCAATACGAAACCGAAGCGTTCATCACGTGGGTCGAGCGGACTCGGCTGTGTTCTCATTTTGTGCCCTTTTTGCTTCATGAACTCTCCAGAGGAGCCTCTTCACAAAGGTCATACAGTAAAATAACATTTTTCCATCACTACAGTCCAACTGCAATAACATCCACATAAACACAGACATCTGTCTTCATGATAAACAGGCAGAAACATCTCATACAGCGTACTGTACATGCAGGCCTGGTGCCAGAGCATGACCACTGACAGCGTCAGAATAAATTCGGAGTAATACGAGATCTTCCTGTTTGATTTGAAAGTCTAACCAGGTATCAGAGCGCAAATTAGCTTCACCTGGACGGTCTGTATACATGACGGTCTCTGCATCTTTATATTACAATGTTTATTTGGTAAACAAAGTACTGTACAAAAGCCTTTCCTGCGTTTCTGCGTGTGATCATGCTATAAAACTAATGGGAAAAACTTCACAAGCCTTTACATGGACTTGATAAACTCCATCAGCGACCCATTTGATTTATTTAATGAAGTATTGATTAGATAAACTAAGTATTGGATGATAACGATGAATAATAGCTTCCATAAGGAAAGCTTTGGAAATGTTTAAGGCAGGAGTCGCAACCCAAACGTTAAGAAGAGCCGTTTTGTCCTTTCAACAAAAATCAAACCACCTTGGGAGCCACAGCGTTTTATGCCTATTTTACCATCTTGGCTGTAAATGTGTCTCAGTATATGCTGATGGGCCATATAGGCTAAAAAATCTATAACTGAAAAGACTTACTTTGTTCTGCCTTCAGCTTTAGCTCAGATATAGCCGCTTTTCTCGCATCTCCAGCAGGAAACTTTTCCTGAAAAAGAAGTAGAACAGTTTTTTGTAAAATGTGTCTCAATGTTCGTTTTTTTTTTTTTTTTTTTTTTTTTTATGAGGCTCAAGTCGTTTCTCATTCTCCAGCTTTTTTCCGTTCCATCTTAAATGGTGCCTGAGTTGGCAGACTGTAACTGCTACACCATTTAAGGTGGAACGGCACAGTTAGAACGAGAAACTGACTTCAACCTCATGACTTTTTAGTGTTTGTCAGTTTATTGTTGGAGATTAAACGTATCAGGAAACCAGCTGGAGTAATTTTAAAAATGCAAATAAGTCCATTCGTCTCCAAATGATCGATGTTCGTCTTAAATCTCTCTCTTTGCCATTTCGTTAGTTACTAGCTGGGCAAGACTGGTGCTATGGTGACCAGCCATCTGCGCTGATCTTTAGGGTGTTGCCGACCCCTGGTTGTGTATTGATTTAAGGTTATTTATATATGTTCCATTAATGTTTCCAGATGCCTAGAATGTTTGCACAGCACTTAAAAATCAAAACACGGAGGTTCACATGTTTATTTATAACCATCTGCTTTGCTAAGCCAAGTTTGTTCTCTCCAACATCCAGTTTGTGAACTATAGATGATGCTCACCACAGTACAATGCGCTCCGCTCACAGTCATCAAACATTTGAGGCATCATCAGATGTTTGCAGCTTAGGCTAATTATAGTCTTCATCCAGCACCTACACTACCACAGCCATCCTACGAACCTAAAAGCGTCTCCGAACTACTGCACTGTAGGAGTTAGCCATGCTTCATAGCTGGACTTTCTCCAAAGCTCAACTGAGAAAGCAAAACTTCAAACAAATGGTGCAATGCACTCTTAAAACACAGGTTCCTCAGCGGTTCTTGGATGTACAGCTCAAGACAAACCTCTAATTTGTATAGAACATTTCCTTTACTTTCATGTGAAAGTTCTCTAAATTTTAAAAAGGCTCCTCACACTCCTCACACATCTTATTTACGCAACAAAAAAAGAAATTCTCTGGCTTATTACACCCTAACAGTGTTATTACTTGGTAGTTACATAGCAATTGCATAGTAATCACCACAGAGCAATGCAATTTAATGAGTATAGGAGTGAGGAATGAGGCTCTGGGCTTGCTGGTGGCTTCTGGCCATTTTAGAGGTTAACAAATGGTCCAAAATTACCTTAAAACTCTTAAAAATGAAAGTTCCTCAATAGCTCTTTGGCTGTACAGCTGAAGGCAAAACCTTGAATTGGTAGCTTATCATTCATTGGTTGCATAGTATTTACATAATATTAACTACACAACAACATAAGCCACTGATTTTTCCGAAGTTATTGGAGTGACGGTTGGAAGCTTGGGCCTGCTGGATGCTCCCGACCAATTAAGAGGTTCTTTAAAGCAACGGTTCCACAGGGATCCTCATGTGGTCCATCCCGATGTGTTGGGAGAGCAAACTAGGGTCCTCATTTGAGAACCACCCCCCCTAAAATGCCTTCAAAAGTGTTTGTTCTGTAGCAGAGAACCCCTTTTGGTGCCGCTGTTTTGCAGTGGGAGTATAAATGCAGTGTAGAAAAGAGACGCTACTGGTGTCTCGTATGATTTCATCACGGAAACAAACCCGAAGGCTCCACTGCCACCTTTCACTCTTCTACAATTTCCCACACAGACGTATCCTTAAACCCTCTCAACCTGACAAGACCTGCACAACAAGTCAGAGAAAAAAAATATATTATTACTGATCCGTCCGGCTCAGACTCCTCTATCATTACAGCCGTGCCGGAGACTTTTCCTAACAAATACATCACACTCTGAGCACCTGTTATGACAAACTGGATGAAGCCATGAACCTCAGAGCCAATTAGAGGAGAGCGAGGAGAGCAGGGAAGCTTCGCCACACAGACACAGAGATAGGCCCCCACACGGGCTGACTTACGTGCCAGGGCGGTGGCGGAGGATGGAGAAAGGTCGAGGCAGTAAACGCTACGGGCTCTGAGCCCGCAAATAACTTCTGGTGACATACTGGATTTCATTTAGTGCGACGGCACCATCAAATCAGCTGCGGCAGCCAGGAGGCAGGCTAACAGTGCACAACCCTCAGCATCCCGAATATCAATGATGATGCTGCTATGGTCACTGAGGCACTTCCATGATGAGGGAGCAGGACAGATGGTCTTTCAGGGGGAGGGGGTGGGGTGTCGAGTGGGACGGAGGGAACAGAAAGAATGCTGGGATTTTACATGCTTGGCCATACCAGCAAAATCCCAAGCCATATGATCAGTATTAATTCTGCACATTCATCGCTTTTACTGTATTGGATAGATGGAGTATTTCTATTGAATAGAATTTACCTTGGCTGGCGATTCGAAAGCATGGCATCATTTTATGTGAATCATTTCTGACTCATAGCTCATTAATACAAGCTGAGAAATGCATTATAACATGTTATGAATGTGTTTATAGATGACATTCATAGAGTGTTACCGGTTCTTCTTTACAACAGACACCTTTGTTTATTAAAGGAGCTAAAAGCATTAAAACGCGTCCTTTTATTGCTACAATTCATAGAACTACTCGGTTATTCGTCTTAAGACTTATTGTTCTATAACTGTTATGAATTGCTTAGCAACTATTATGAATTATTGACAAACTACTGCAAATCATTTAGCATTTGCTTTGATTAATTCAGCACCTACTGCAAATCATTCATCATCTATTATGAATTATTCAGTGTCTCCTGGGAGTTTGCAGTAACTACTGTGAGTAATGCGGTAATTACAGCAAATCATTTAGCAATTACATTAAATTGTCCTGTATCTACTATTATTTGTTCACTGTCCGCTATGAAAGTAATGAGTAAGTTCTCTAGCTACGTGTTATTAAGCCCACATTCACGCTTCTGGATTTGAGAGGTAAATAATTACAGCATCTGTACGTCATCTACGGAGAACCATCCCAAATATAGCAAGTGCTATAAATATAAAGCTGCATTCAGACCACTTCAATGTGAAGATTTGCACGGCAGCGCCTGTGAGAAGAAATCCGCCGCTTCGTTCGCCCAATCACTTTCTATTGAGTTTAGCTGCTCCCCAGCTGCGCGGGTGCAAATCTTCAGGCGTGAGAACGGTAATTAACAGGCTTGTCCTAAAGCCTGGCAGAGCAAGACAGAGCGAGTTATCCTCATAATTACTGAGAGAGGGACCTCCGAACAACCGTCTGCTGCAAAAAAGAAATAAATAACGGGGGAAGAAAGAGCCTCAGCTGGGCTACCCTTCAGATAAAGTCATTTTTGTTTGGACTGCCAGGACGTAAATGGGATTCCCGTAAACAGAGGCGTATACAAAAGCGGCAGACAGGTACGTCTGCATCTATAGGCTTTGTTTTGGGTCTTTATCAAGCTGGTTTTTGTGTGGAAATGTGAGCCAGCCTCCCTGTCTCTGTAAATTGAGTCTTCAGAACAGGTTCTGCTTGTGCTGTGACAGAACTGTTATCGGAGCTAAAGGAATATTTTTTTTTGTCTTTGCCTGAAACGCTGCCTGAACACATCACAGCGATGGACACGAATGAGCTTGGGGTGAACGTGAAGCGGAGGCAGGAAGATTAGGCCTGTTTTATGGGCCGGATATGCAGGTCACAGCCTGGAGGGAAGAAAAACGCTGTCTGAAACAACACGACACAGAGCAACAAATCAGAGAGAAGTCTCCGGCCTTAGCAGTGATGTGTGTGTGTATGTATATATATATATATACACACACACACACACACACACATGCCCTATTCACCATATACTGCACTAATCCGGACCATGTCTGATACTGTGCCCTATTCACTATATACTGCACTAATCCGGACCATGTCTGATACTGTGCCCTATTCACCATATACTGCACTAATCTGGACCATGTCTGATACTGTGCCCTATTCACTATATACTGCACTAATCTGGACCATGTCTGATACTGTGCCCTATTCACTATATACTGCACTAATCTGGACCATGTCTGATACTGTGCCCTATTCACTATATACTGCACTAATCCGGACCATGTCTGATACTGTGCCCTATTCACTATATACTGCACTAATCTGGACCATGTCTGATACTGTGCCCTATTCACTATATACTGCACTAATCTGGACCATGTCTGATACTGTGCCCTATTCACTATATACTGCACTAATCCGGACCATGTCTGATACTGTGCCCTATTCACTATATACTGCACTAATCTGGACCATGTCTGATACTGTGCCCTATTCACTATATACTGCACTAATCCGGACCATGTCTGATACTGTGCCCTATTCACTATATACTGCACTAATCCAGACCATGTCTGATACTGTGCCCTATTCACTATATACTGCACTAATCCGGACCATGTCTGATACTGTGCCCTATTCACTATATACTGCACTAATCCGGACCATGTCTGATACTGTGCCCTATTCACTATATACTGCACTAATCCGGACCATGTCTGATACTGTGCCCTATTCACTATATACTGCACTAATCCGGACCATGTCTGATACTGTGCCCTATTCACTATATACTGCACTAATCCAGACCATGTCTGATACTGTGCCCTATTCACTATATACTGCACTAATCCAGACCATGTCTGATACTGTGCCCTATTCACTATATACTGCACTAATCTGGACCATGTCTGATACTGTGCCCTATTCACTATATACTGCACTAATCTGGACCATGTCTGATACTGTGCCCTATTCACTATATACTGCACTAATCTGGACCATGTCTGATACTGTGCCCTATTCACTATATACTGCACTAATCTGGACCATGTCTGATACTGTGCCCTATTCACTATATACTGCACTAATCTGGACCATGTCTGATACTGTGCCCTATTCACTATATACTGCACTAATCCGGACCATGTCTGATACTGTGCCCTATTCACTATATACTGCACTAATCCGGACCATGTCTGATACTGTGCCCTATTCACTATATACTGCACTAATCTGGACCATGTCTGATACTGTGCCCTATTCACTATATACTGCACTAATCTGGACCATGTCTGATACTGTGCACTATTCACTATATACTGCACTAATCCAGACCATGTCTGATACTGTGCCCTATTCACTATATACTGCACTAATCCGGACCATGTCTGATACTGTGCCCTATTCACTATATACTGCACTAATCCGGACCATGTCTGATACTGTGCACTATTCACTATATACTGCACTAATCTGGACCATGTCTGATACTGTGCCCTATTCACTATATACTGCACTAATCTGGACCATGTCTGATACTGTGCCCTATTCACTATATACTGCACTAATCTGGACCATGTCTGATACTGTGCCCTATTCACTATATACTGCACTAATCTGGACCATGTCTGATACTGTGCCCTATTCACTATATACTGCACTAATCTGGACCATGTCTGATACTGTGCCCTATTCACTATATACTGCACTAATCTGGACCATGTCTGATACTGTGCACTATTCACTATATACTGCACTAATCCAGACCATGTCTGATACTGTGCCCTATTTTATATATATAGTGCACTATTTCAGACTGTACCCTACTCATTATGTTGTACAGTAATTCAGACTATGTTCACTACATCTATTTCAGGTTGTATCTTGCCACATTCACTGCCTCGTGCATTGTTCTCTTCACGAGTACACAGACTCAGTAGTGCTTGCACAGAGGTGCTAAAAAAAAACCCAAGAACATTACAATGAATGAGAGGTATAGGTGGATGTATGTGCTTTACTACTTCTCCCTGAAAATGTAAATAATTCACCTTGAACATGGATTTCCTCAGCAGCCATCAGTAGTACAATAATAAGAGTAAATTAGAGGCTTATTCACATTTCACTTTCATATTAAAAAGGAAAGAAAAAAAAAACGCCGGCAAAGGAAATACAAAAATAAACTCTCTCTTTTGAGTCATGAAAAATCACCAGCTGGTACATCTTCTGATGCCTCAGCAGCACAGTACACATTCATGGCATTTGGTAGATGCTCTTATACCCAGTTTAACTGTGCTGTAGAAGCAGGCAAATGTAATGTTAGGAGTCTTGCCCAAGGGCTGATTTCAGTATAGTGTGGGTTCTTTTCCAGACAAAAAAAATAAAACACACTCCTGGAGTGTTTTACTGCTTTAATACAGCAGTTAAATAAATACAGTAAGAAATGAATAAACTGGCCGTGAACGCGGCGTTTAATATGTTTTAATGTTCAGCTCCTTCCTCCTAATTAGAGCTCCTTAACGAGCAGCGTGTTGCTGCGTCAGAGTAACGAGCTCCGCCCACTCGCTGCTCAGCCGGCAGTTCGTTCTCCAGCTCCACACAGAACGACTGAGAGTTTGGGAATTTAGTGTCTTCTCGTCTTCACAGTCGGACCAAATCAGCTGTCAGTCAAAAGTGATCTTAACAGTGTCCGTTTTCTGTTCAAATGTCTTGAGCGTCTCCTACAGCTGTCAAAGTCGTTGCTTAGCAACGGCATCTCAGCAGAGTGTACAGTGTTTGAGGAAAACCTGTGATGTTATGGTGAAATAACAGCACAGCTCAACCAATCAGCTTGCATGGCCGGAACTGTTGTATAATGTGCTGCTGTTACTGTTCCTATTAGATTTTTATCAATGTCCTTTTGTCCTGATGCAATCAGAGGGATTCAGAGGGGTTTGGTGTGAAATGGTTCAGACGTCTTTACAGTGGTGGTGATGGGAACCAGGCGTCGCCATGACTACAACACAGATATACACACTTTATTTACCATCCAGAACCTCCAGAGAACCTACACAGATTTTATATGGAATGTTGACGATGGGAAAATAGTGGTAAACATTGTGCATGTACCGCACTGTACAATAGGATCTTCACCACAAACACGAAAGCACTAAACTTGGTGTTTACATTGACATGGTTCTATATAAAACCACTGCCATGAGTGGAACCCTTGAAGAACCCTTTATATCTGTAGAGCTGGTAGATTCCAAGTGTACAACGACCCTCTGAATGCACCACAAAGCTCTAAAGTGACAATAGCCGACTGTAAAAGCAATGATATCTTCAAAATAACCAAAAAGAAAAGCAGGAAATCGCAGGCGCCACCTCCCTGACAGTTCCGTGTGTTTTAGATTGTGGATGGACTGGAGAGAGGACGTGCTCAGACAGTCTCTTTTCTCTCTGTCCCTCTCTCTTTCTCTCTCCCTCTGAATCTGTAAATTTTATGGATTTTTCATAATTCATCATCACCACCCAATTACAAGCGTTTGAAAACTATCTGTACTGAATAGCAATGAAGAGATTTTTTTTTCACCCCCCCAAATGACAACCAGGCCGGTTGCTGGGTAGAAATAAAATCCACTATTCATTCAGCACATGGCCTGCAAACCCACTGATGTATCTGCATGGAAAACAAAGAATCTGCATGCAAATGCTGGCATTAAAGACATACAGCGGAATAGAGAATGCAAAATTCAACGTATGGCTAAAGCAGCACAATAATAGGCTCTTTAAAAGGCGCGGAGAGAAAACAATTCTCATTGTGCAGCGCCAGACCCGCTTCTTAACACTTCAATATGAGACGTGGGAGAACAAACTGAATGAATAAGCATCCACAAACAAACAAGCGTGCCCACCCAACGCAGCCTGAGCCGCTATCTCCATGCTAACACGAGCCCGAGCAATTCAAAGCCCCAATTCAGACGTAAGCTCAGATAGCGTGTCACGTTGGGCAGAATTAGAATCAGAATCTTCTTCATTTCTCCATGTGTGTTACACAGTCCGGCTGGCTGTGTCCAAAACCATCACGTTTTCACTGCATAGTGCACTATTTGGGCTTTATAATGACTATTATGTCTTATTCATTATATAAGGCAGCATTTCACACTATTCCCTGTTTGCTATGTGGTGCACTATGTTCCCTATTTTGGATTTGGCCTGTTCACTATGTAGTGCACTGTTTTCCCTATTTTGGATTTGCCCTGTTCACTATGTAGTGCACTGTTTTCCCTATTTTGGATTTGCCCTGTTCACTATGTGGTGCACTATGTTCCCTATTTTGGATTTGCCCTGTTCACTATGTAGTGCACTGTTTTCCCTATTTTGGATTTGCCCTGTTCACTATGTAGTGCACTATTTTCCCTATTTTGGATTTGCCCTGGTCAATATGTGGTGCACTATTTTTGGTTGCATCCAAAATAACCACTTATTCTCCACATGTGCACTTTTTTAGAATATTCAACACTATTCTTTGATCACCATTTTCCCTGTTTTGGACTATGCTCTGTTCACAGTTATAGTACACTATTTTTGTCCAGAATTATTCCTTATTCAGTACTTAGTGCACTATTTCAAAATGTCTGGCACACTAATTTCCCTATTTTGGACTATGCTCTGTTCACAGTATAGTGCAGTATGTTGGGTTACGTCTAATACTATACACAGTTCACTATATGGTGCACTAATTTCCCTGTTTTTAGATTTGCCCTCTTCACTATGTTGTGCAATATTTTGGGCTATGTCCAGAACTAACCCTTATTCACTACATAGTGGACTGGTGCACTATTTCCCATATTTTTTTTGCTTCTCTCCCTGTTTGCAGGATAGTACACTGTTTTGGGTTATGTTCAAAACCTGGGCTAGGTTCACTATTGGTGCACCACTCTGGACTATGTCTGAAAATATGACTTATATAGTGCTCTGATACTGTGCCCTACGAACGGTATAGTGCACTAATTCAGCTTATGTTTGAAACTATGGCCTATTCATTTCACTGTCTATTGCACTTTTTCAATTCAGGCTTGTCCAACACAATTATTTCAGGCTATGCCTAAATCGAGCCATATCCATCGTATAGTGCCCTATTGTCCTGGTGAGTGCACAGGCTTAACACCTAGTACACTAAACAAACTGAGCAAGCACTCAATAAAATGTCTGCACTAATTAACTATATAATACAAATATGACAGACATGAGTTAAGTCGAAAAATTGATAAATGAAGGCGATATTAACTCATTAATTATATAATTTATAGATATTTAACTCCTGGGGGCAGTCGTGAGCTGGAGGGCCCTGTGACCAGAAGGTCGCCGGTTCGATCCCCAGAGCCGACAGTATGTGACTGAGGTGTCCTTAGCCAAGAAAATGGTTCCATATGGAACTATGACCACTCAAAGAACCGTTTGCATGATGAAATGGGTCTCTGCATGGGGACATGGCTCTTCAGATTGATGGAAGATTTGCTGTAGATGCACCACAAAGGGTTCTGCTGTTAGTTTGTTACAATGTCAAGCTTGGACCAAAAGAAGAACCCTTTTTGGTGCCTTTCTAGAACAATGTACAACACGTTCTCCATCAATCTGAAGAGCTATTTCACCATGCAGAGACCCTTAATCATGCAAAGGGTTCTTTGAATGTTCATAGTTCTATATAGAACCATTTTTTTTGCTAAAACAACCCATTTTGTGAGAGTGCAGCTCAAGCAGGTCGCATTAATGTCCCTGTAGTTAGAGAAAAATAAGTGGTCGTATGTAATAAACCGGGGATTTTAAGGGATTAAATATCGGTAGAATGGAAAAGAGGTACAAATAGCGAGTACGGGAATGTGTTTACATGTGTAATGCCAGAGAAGCCATATGAAGGTGCATGATATACAGTATGTTAGCGCGTCATATGAACATTTGTCCAGTGATCCGACGCTACATTATGCCACAGATGATTCATTTTATGCACCGAGGCTAGCCATCTGACAACCAGCACGCTCACTCTGCCTGCTGAGGAAAGAGGCTGGCCGCAGTCCAACGTCCAGGCTTAATATCGGCCTGAAAACATCAGCAGATCTGAAAGAAGGTCAAGGGAGCAAAGCACATCAAAACGTCAGCTTCAGCTACCAGCCTGTACCTTCAAATAGCATGACCAGGCTTTGCCCTCTGGTTAAGCCTCATCAATTATCAGGTATGTCGTTTTTGAAATTGTTTGACACTCTGTTAACAATAAAACACAGAGAAAGGATCGACTTCAAGACAGCTGCTAATACCATTTCTAGCCATTGTGCTTCAGACCATGTTCAGATGTATCAGAAGCCACAGAATCGAGTCTATTAGGGATTACAGAAGAGCCCCACATGGTGTTGACTTAGGCTCGACCTCATTTCTTCTTTTACCCTGCCTCTTGTTTTCGAGTGCTGCCCCTTGTTCCTGAGCTACAGGGCGGTGGTTGAGATCTTCCTCTGAAATGAGACCCTCTAATAAAAGAGCATCACTTCATTAACAGCTACTAGCGCCGCTCTGTAGGCGACCCTGCCCGTCTGCAGGGACAGCAGAGGAGGGGAAAGTTCAGCTCCTCACTGCTGGGCTTTAGTTACATTTAGGGATCATACGCCTTCAAAGAGGGGGGCAGTTATTTATTATCACCCCCCCTAATTCTTCAGTGATGTGAAGCTGAAGTCAGAGATTCTCCAGATTCTTGTTGGAATTTTCCCGCTCCACCTTAAATGGAGCAGCAGGTACATTCTGGCGCTTCAGGCGTCAGAACTGCTGGACTATTTAAGGTGGAACGGGGAAGTTACCCAGCCAGCTCTCGAGACATTAGGATGCGATTTGCGATTTTTAAGCTTGTTATGAAGGAAAACGAGCAGAATCCACTGAAACGACACTAAACCAAGTAAAAACGGTGGTGATCGTAATTTTTTAACCGAGAAATTTAAACCGAAATTTGTGGGTTTCTCTGGTCTCTTGTTCTCCGTCTCGTCCGGTTTTTCTGTTTTTCTCATGTCTCTGTGTTTGGAGTCTCTGAAAAACCTCCGGTTGGAGGGTCATGTAGCCCCAACACTTCACCCCACCCACCCCTCTGTCTCAACAAGATTCGGGACACCCCACCCCTAGACGAGAGCACGCAAAACAGAGGGCTAAGGGCTCAGTGGTAGGGCGAGGGGTGAAATGGGACTGGGCCTTGGTCATCCCGGTAAGCACCGAGCTAAATGCTAGACATTCGCTTCCATTACTTGCAAGCCACATTATCCTTGTAGCTCCAGTGCTAAAACTAAAGAAGCAAGCTTTGAAAAAACCAGCATGTCTTGGTTACTTACACACTTTTTAATTAAGGGGGGGATTAGATTTTTAGCTGAATTAGCGCTTTAAAAAAGCAATTAGCTAATTTACATCTGCTTCGTCTGGCAGCCATTTCATCTCCCAATTTTGACTGTATGTATAATTTTCCTCTTTCTCTGTTTTAGTTTACAGGAAGGCACCAGCAGGGGGAAATAAGTGGCTGATGAATGACTGCCCCCGTTTCAGCTTTCCACTCATCTATTTTTTCGGCATCTTTTTGCAGTTCTTTTTTTTTTTTTTTTGCCTTCAGATGAATCTCAAGCAGGGGAGCAGAGCAAGTAATGAGTTTCTTGATGCTTTCTCTTCCTTCCTCTCGCTTTCCTACCGTCCCCACACACCTCCTATACTCTGCGCTTCTCCCATGTGAAGAGGAGATTGAAAAACTCTACTGCTTGTAGGCAGTACTGTATGATCAGGAAGGACAAGTGTGCTTGTACAGGCAATATACAGCTGGATCCACTTCAAAGGCCTTAGGCCTCAAAAGAAAAGTGTTTATGTTTGTATTTCAGTTCCTTTTGTCTGAACCAAAGCATTGAATGTTAGTTCTGACTTGCTTAGCATTTACAGTGGCACACAGCGTCAGATTCAGCGACAACACTGAATCAAAAGACTTACACAAAGGCGATGTGGACAAAACAAAGTCACCACTGACTGGGCAGGTTTCATGATGTGGATTCGGTGCCAATATCTGGTGTAATGTCCAACAAATGTCTGTCTGTCTGTCTGTCTGTCTGTCTGTCTGTCTGTCTGTCTATCGCATATATGCGCATATATATGTTGCTGCTGTCGGAATAAAACCTCGTATCTCCATTTTTCTCATTTTTCAGTTTTTGACGTGATTTGAAAACACATGTTGCTCTTTAAACTGTGTGTAAATTTCATGATGAAAGACCAAAAGAAAACAGCCCAAAATGGCTTGGAAAGACGTCTGGTTCCATTGACTTACATTGAAAGTAGTGGAGGTTTTTTCCTTCTTCTGTAAAGTTGCCAGTTCAGAGATAAAAGGTTATAAACCGACAGCAGCGATTTATATATATACAAAATATTTGGCACAGCTCCAAAAGACTGTATGTACATTTACATTTACATTAATTTCTCTAATTTTCTTTATTTTTCCTGTTTCATAGTAAATTGTGTCACAGGGATTCATATTAAACTAGTGGCATGTAAATTAGGTTTGGAATCTCCATTTTGCATTTATGATAATAGGATATGGTAATGGACATTATTGATGGATATTATTTCATTTTAATATGACACAATTGATGTGTGTGTAGATAAATGTGAATTCCAAACGTGCCAGACACATCAATTGATTAGATGCTCTAGATTTGGTTTGGTTTGTTTATTTGGTCCTGCAGGGTCTGAATGCCAGTGTTCACACTTGTTCAAATAAACTGCAGCATTCAACAATTCAGATCAAATCTGCTCAGTGTGAACACGATCTTAAACCCTGGTGAACTGTGTAACTGCTTATAAAAACACTACACTGTCACTATACTATACTCATTGGCCACTTTATCGGAAACCCCTCCCTCATACACTGCGGGTGTACAGTCAGAACCGGGAGCCCATCCTATAATGGAATTTATCCGACCCTAAAGTTTTGGGGTTTTTTTCATGCTGTTAAATATTAACTTTTGATTACCAGCTTGTTTACCCAACATATACGTGCGGTACATATATAACCTAAGCCTAAATTGCTGATTGCGACGTAAAAATCAAAAGCATCCAAGACGAACCATCCAAATGAAAACCTGACACTGTCCGATTGTGATTGAGCCACAACTAACTAAACCAGCTTTCACTCGATTTTAGACCAACAGTTAGTTGAATCTGCCCTTGTGGATTCATTCATGACATAAGAAATGATGCCAATGTTAACAGAACATCATAAAAGCCCTGTAACTCCTTTAAATCTCAGGCTTATTACAAACTAAAGCTTATTGTTCAGTAAAAACAAGGGCTTCAATGCAAACTAGTGGAGCTATTATGTTATAGAAGGGTACAATAAAACTTGGGGCCCACCAGCAGGCCCCGGCCATTCAAGGGGTCAAAATTCAACAGTTAAACATCAATAAAATGTTCTTTTCTTCCCCACATATTTTTTAAGTGTCCCTTTGTTAAAAAAAAAGAAAGTGGTCTTCCAGGGACCCCTGAGTTAGAGACTCATCTATAATGCAGAGTTTGTGTTGGTGGTGATTTTGTAGGTGGTGGACCACTGGTAGACCTACAGTCCTGCGGTTGCCCCATTCCAGTGATAAATGAGGCTAAAGGAGGCTGTTGTGCAACAACAGATGGGCCACGGTCTGTAAATGTGAATCTACGTTGGTGCTTCTGTTAAGGTGGCCAACAAGTGGAAGGTAGGTGGACATAATAAACTGGCAGTTCCAATGTTAGAGCAGTTAAACTCTTACTACACAGATAAATAGCTTTAATATCATTTTCCCAGGTGGCCTAAGGCTGTTTCTCACAGCAGCCGTATTCGGAATGGGAGTGGAGAGTAGGCTGAAGAGCTGTATATAGAGGACAAGAGAGAGAAAAGAGGTAGGCGGAAGTGTTTCCAGTGTTGATATTCCTGGCACCGCTTTCTCTCTCAAGGGTGATGTTTATGGATAAGCTCTTGAATATGTATTCCGCAGATTATGGCTTTCACCTCTGCACCATTCGTCCTTTATTTTCTCCCGGAGAGGTCACCGCCAACCCCATACCCCCCCCCCCCCCCCCCTTGGCCCGCCATCACCCGGCTCGCACCCAAATTAAATCACTCCACTTTCACCCCCTTGACTGTCGTTTATTTTGAAGGAGAGGATGCAAGCGCATCGTATTACCTGGGCCAAAACCCGCAATCGAGGGAAATTCAATATGCTTTCAACATGCATTTAGGCTCTGCGGGATCGGTGTTGGATTCGCTAGGATGTATATCAGATAAAAAACGATGTACCGCTTTTAAAAAAAAAAAAAAAAAAAAGACAGCTCATCAACTTTATCCCAGTTCCACAGATCTGACCCTAATTTTGCAAACTGTTAGGTTGTTATTTCTCTTTATACCCCCCCAAAACCAAACACCGATCGGTTTGCTCCCCACTCGGCTGCTGTCTAATTGGATCTGTGCAGCTGAATATTTGATTGTGGCAATGTCTTCACAGAAATCACCACAAATGAAAAGAAGCTGTGAAACCGGAGGCTTTGCAGAAGTGCATCCCAATGAAAATGCTGTTAAAAAGGAACGAGCCGAGCTCCAGACACATCGCCGAACCGCTGAACAGGGACGCTTAGATTAGTGCCGATAAGTGGAGCTTTTGAAGTTGAAGGAAATATTAATAACAAGACAAACACCAACCTATGACATCATGAAACCTCGCCAGGTGTGGATTCAACAGCCAACGCAAACCCTCTGATTAGTGTAATTAGCCTGCATGCTTACGGTGAGCAATACGGTGCTAAATGAGCCAAACGGCCAGATAAGGAACGATAAGGCATCTAACGATAAGAGCCCGCTATTCCTCTGCTTTGCTTTGCTGCTGTTCCTGGAAAGTGACCAATAGCATTGCTCCTTTTTTCATTTATTTGCACATTTTTCTCTCTATTTACGCCGTTTCTTCCCTCGCTCAGAAGGCTGCCGAATGCTTATCTTGATAAAAAGTAAAGCCCGGAGCCCTGCATGCTTCACGACAGCCTCCAATGAATATCAAGTGACACGAAGGCATGACCAATCCGCACCCAATCTGGAGGGGAAAGCGAAAAGAAAAAAGCAAAAAAAAAAAAAAAAGAAAGCCTTTCCATTAGAGTCGCCATCTCCGTTTAAACAGCCATTACTTCACACGCTGCTGGCCAGAGGTTGAAGCAGGAGGGGTGCTGACATACACCCGCTGTCTCTTGCCAAATTAAAAGAGTCTCCGGCCTTCCTCTGTGAATACTAAACACTCTCTGATTCATCCGCTCCCATCGGGCCGCCATCACTCGCTCCGGCAATGAGATCCACCAGCTGACAAGCACTTGCGTGGGCAAAAAGAGGAGAAGAAAAAAAATCGATAGGCTTGAATCATCAATAAATAAGCCTTTGACTGGGTTTACTTACGAGTGTTAAAAGTCATTGGAAGGAGGACGGAGGCTGGGCTGCTGGCGCTGGCGCGGATACCTCGGTGATACGTGCGATATTTTTACCAACAACCTCGACCTCGTCCTCATCAGGCTTCATATGGCCCGAGAGCTGCACGCGTCAAAACGCCGAGCCTCGTCAAGCGAAATGATCTTAATTCTAGTCGATACGTCTAAAATTTCCTGTGTCTGTTTTCCTTATTTCTAGACCCTTTTCACCTGATTTACGTCAGTTTGTTAAGTAAAATGATCTCAATCCACTGGCAGGTGATTTTGCTGGCTTATCTGCCAACGCAGTGAGATCAATTTTACTTACTAAAATCGATTTTAATTAATAAAATGGACCTAAAACGAGTATGAAAAAGGTTTGGAAGTAAGTAAGCTTACAGTAACCGCAACAGGAGAAATATTAGAATTATCGACTAGATTTGAGATCATTTTACTTTATTTTTTACAGCGTAATCTTTTCGTTTTGCGTAGCACCTTGTTTTGAACATTGCTCGCGCGCTGCGTTGGTGTGTTTTAGACTGTAGACTGTAGAAATCAGCATTTTTATTAGTGTATAAAATGTTAATAAGCCATTATTAACTTTGTTTTCTGAAAGTTGCTGTGCAAATCAAACCATTGCCCACATGTGGCTGGACTAATAATGTGTCTTTTGATTAGCATTATGAACTACTGGCTTGTATCTCAGGATCTTCCAGGTTTTTGGTAGATGTCTGGTTGTATTTATGCCTGTAGATGGTTTGTGTGTCTGTCTATATATCTTTATCAGTCTGTCTGTCTGTCTGTCTGTCTGTCTCTGTCTATATATCTGTATCTGTCTGTCTGTCTGTCTGTCTGTCTGTCTGTCTGTCTGTCTGTCTGTCTGTCTGTCTGGAGCCTACTGTAACTAGCTGAGCTAGTTGTTTTTCAGCTACTGCTAAAGCTTCAGCCTGGAGGGCCTCGTGGACGCCAGGCAGAAATAAAGATTTCGTTTTTATTTAAAATATTAACTGAATATTTTTATGAAAGCTGCTACATCCAGCCAAGCTAACATATATGTATGTATAAAACCCATAGTGTTATTACACACGTCTATAAGCAAAGAACAGTAGTTACTGAATAATAAACCTCAGTGTGTATAATAGGCCTCAGTGTGTAATAAGCCTCAGTGTGTAATAAGCCTCAGTGTGTAATAAGCCTCAGTGTGTAATAAGCCTCAGTGTGTAATAGGCCTCAGTGTGTATAATAGGCCTCAGTGTGTAATAAGCCTCAGTGTGTAATAGGCCTCAGTGTGTATAATAGGCCTCAGTGTGTAATAGGCCTCAGTGTGTAATAAGCCTCAGTGTGTAATAGGCCTCAGTGTGTAATAGGCCTCAGTGTGTAATAGGCCTCAGTGTGTATAATAGGCCTCAGTGTGTAATAAGCCTCAGTGTGTAATAAGCGTCAGTGTGTAGGCCTCAGTGTGTAATAAGCCTCAGTGTGTAATAGGCCTCAGTGTGTAATAAGCCTCAGTGTGTAATAAGCCTGTGTGTATATTAGGCCTCAGTGTGTAATAAGCCTCAGTGTGTAGGCCTCAGTGTGTAATAAGCCTCAGTGTGTAATAAGCCTCAGTGTGTATATTAGGCCTCAGTGTGTAATAAGCCTGTGTGTATATTAGGCCTCAGTGTGTAATAAGCCTCAGTGTGTAATAGGCCTCAGTGTGTAATAAGCCTCAGTGTGTAATAAGCCTGTGTGTATATTAGGCCTCAGTGTGTAATAGGCCTCAGTGTGTAATAGGCCTCAGTGTGTAATAAGCCTCAGTGTGTAATATACCTCAGTGTGTAATAGGCCTCAGTGTGTAATAAGCCTCAGTGTGTAATAAGCCTGTGTGTATATTAGGCCTCAGTGTGTAATAGGCCTCAGTGTGTAATAAGCCTCAGTGTGTAATAAGCCTCAGTGTGTAATATACCTCAGTGTGTAATAAGCCTGTGTGTATATTAGGCCTCAGTGTGTAATAAGCCTCAATGTGTGTAATAAGCCTCAGTGTGTAATAAGCATCAGTGTGTAATAAGCCTCAGTGTGTAATAAGCCTCAGTGTGTAATAAGCCTCAGTGTGTAATAAGCCTCAGTGTGTAATAAGCCTCAGTGTGTAATAGGCCTCAGTGTGTAATAGGCCTCAATGTGTAATAAGCCTCAGAGTGTAATAAGCCTCAGTGTGTATATTAGGCCTCAGTGTGTAATAAGCCTCAGTGTGTAATAAGCCTCAGTGTGTAATAAGCATCAGTGTGTAATACGCCTGTGTGTATATTAGGCCTCAGTGTGTAATAAGCCTCAGTGTGTAATAAGCCTCAGTATGTAATAGGCCTCAGTGTGTAATAAGCCTCGGTGTGTAATAAGCCTCAGTGTGTAATAAGCCTCAGTATGTAATAGGCCTCAGTGTGTAATAAGCCTCAGTGTTTAATAAGCCTCAGTGAGTAATAAGCCTCAGTGTGTAATAAGCCTCAGTGTGTAATAAGCCTCAGTGTGTAATAAGCATCAGTGTGTAATACGCCTGTGTGTATATTAGGCCTCAGTGTGTAATAAGCCTCAGTGTGTAATAAGCCTCAGTATGTAATAGGCCTCAGTGTGTAATAAGCCTCGGTGTGTAATAAGCCTCAGTGTGTAATAAGCCTCAGTATGTAATAGGCCTCAGTGTGTAATAAGCCTCAGTGTTTAATAAGCCTCAGTGAGTAATAAGCCTCAGTGTGTAATAAGCCTCAGTGTGTAATAAGCCTCAGTGTGTAATAGGCCTCAGTGTGTAATAAGCCTCAGTGTGTAATAGGCCTCAGTGTGTAATAAGCCTCAGTGTGTAATAAGCCTCAGTGTGTAATAAGCCTCAGTGTGTAATAGGCCTCAGTGTGTAATAAGCCTCAGTGTGTAATAAGCCTCAGTGTGTAATAAGCCTCAGTGTGTAATAGGCCTCAGTGTGTAATAAGCCTCAGTGTGTAATAGGCCTCAGTGTGTAATAAGCCTCAGTGTGTAATAAGCCTCAGTGTGTAATAAGCCTCAGTGTGTAATAGGCCTCAGTGTGTAATAAGCCTCAGTGAGTAATAAGCCTCAGTGTGTAATAAGCCTGGGATCTTAAGGCATTAATGAATCAGCCTTACTC
>NC_051235.1:31856695-31879195 GCF_015220715.1 Pygocentrus nattereri
TTCTGTCTCCGTCTGTCTGTCTGTCTGTCTGTCTGTCTTTCCGTCTCCCTGTCTTTCTGTCTCCCTTTCTTTCTTTCCGCCCCGTCAGAACTGAAAACCTCACATTCAGACCCTCCGCAGCAATTAGCTAAAACGCAGGGCCAATTTTTGTCCGTTTTCCTTCAGTTTTCGCTCCTTTGAGTTCGACCCTTCGATTTACTGAGCTGCCAGTGGCCAGTCATAAAGTGTTATTGTTTGCCTCAAACCATGTGCGATTAATTTTTCTTTTAAATGGACTGTCCGGCCTGCTTTGGCATCGGGGCCGAGATGGAGTCGCAGTATAAATGGTTTATGTCATGGCTTTAGTCAAGCTCCTTTCCCCCTCAGCTCGCCGCTGTAATTGAAAAGCCACTCGGATGGAGGAGTGCATACTGCATACTGACGATTCCAGAGCCGGGAGAACCGGCAGCCGCCTCAATTACTGAGAGAGAGTGAGGCAGCTGACCTGCCCTTTAGCCCGCTGACCTCTAAGGCTCAAAGTAGAGGTGTTTACCCAAAGCCTGCCAATCTTAAAGCACCTACAGCCCACATTATAACATCTGTGCTATTGTACAGAGCAGAGCTCATTTTAAAGGGCCTCTCTTTATCCTTTAGACTGAACCAGGCTGTGCCTTTGATGGTGATATGTAAATGAGCTTTGTTCTGATTGGCAGTCCAGGCTGAAACACTTCAGTATGAGTGGGTGGGACCGAACTGCTGTAGTCTGAATAGGTGGATAAAGTATCGCTGTCATGCGAAACATTTTCTCTCTGAATTTCTGTCTTTTATTTATTTTTAATATTTTGTTTTATTTTATTAAAATTTCTCAAAGGAAAAACCAGAAAAAAATCAAGTTCCATTAGGTTCCATTACAGATTTTTTTTTTCCCCTTCTAAGTTAAAATTTTGATGTTTTGTTGTTGTGTGACATCACAAAAGCAATTACAGCACTTAGTTTCCATATCAGCACTAGTTAGTGACTATTTTGGAACTAAAAAACAAAACAAAACAAAAAAAGAGAATAAAATTAGTTTTTTCATTTACTAGACCCTTTAAAAATAAGGGTTCCTAAGTAGTTCTTGGTCTGGGTTTACTGAGGAGCCATGCAAGTCCTAGAACATTACATCATGTGAAGGTTCTTTACACTTTGCATGTTTCTTATAGCACCAAAAGGGTTTGCTACAAGTCATAGAACATTTTTTGGTACTATATAGAACATTCATTGCTAAGCAGTGCTGGACAAAGTACATAAACCCTGTACCAGAGTTAAAGCAGAGACCCCCAAGGTAAATATTCCTCCAGTAAAAGTAGAAGTTCCTCCCTTTAGACCTCCACTTGAGTAAAAGTACTAAAGTATTTCCCTTCAAATGTACTTAAGTATAAAGTAAAAGTACTAAAAGAGGAATTCTGGCTCTGATGTCCTGTTATCATTTTTATAACCAGACTGGCTTCATGAACTCATTTCAGGTGAAAGTCCTCCAGCGTCTCTCTTGGTAAACCAGTCTTTTAATAGAACGTCATTAATTAGTGACGCTGACGTCTATTAAAATGATCAGAAGCACAAAACACTGAAGGTAAACAGTTTCCATCAGGGAGAACCGAGTGGCTCTGAAATCACTTTTTACACACAAGCAAAGTTTCAGTTTCAGATTTATTTACAACTTAGTTCCAAGTTTAAGTTGAATAAAAACTGGCTTTAAACTCAGGATCACAGATGAGCTCCTTTACTATGTTGATCTGTAGGCGTCTGTTCATAAACATAAACCAGCCCAAACTCATTTACTATAAAATGAAATGGTGTTTGTAGAAATTCAGAAAAAAGCCGCGTCAGTCTCGACTGCATATGTGGACATATTTCTATATTGAGCTCTATTTACACAAAGTTAGGTTAGTTCATCATTTATGTTGAACAGACTCTCCCAAAGTTTTACGCTGCTGCGCTGACGTTGAACCGCGTGCTGCACTGGGTCGGTATGACCAACAGGTCAAAACCAGCTCTAAACAAAGTGACCGCTGGGCCCTGATTGGTGCTCTGGCTTTGCGCTTCTTTCGTTTTGACATGTTACGTTTTTATACACACAGAAACCAAAAGGAACGACAGATTTCTCAAAATGTAGGAGGAAAAAGTCGGATATTAGACTCTGAAATGTAGTGGAGTGAAAGGAAAAAGTCGCCCAGAACGGAGAAACTTCAGTACAGATACACCAAAAATACTAAAGTACAGAGACTAATTACTTGTACTTAATTACTGTCCAGTACTCTTGCTAACCATTTAAGGTTAGTCATTTTAAGTAAACAAAAAGGGGAATTTGACATTAATTTCATTAATGTTGTTTTCTTGCTGGATTTGAATTAATTTTATAACTACTACTTATTCTATAGAAACCATTTGCTCATATGAATCTCGTTAGTTCATAACATTAAGAAAACATAGGCATTTCTGACCTTCTGGCAATGTTGTCGTGAGAAACCCTGAAGCAATATTTCAGCGGTCTGTATGGGATAAGAGCAGCTGCATCCTTGCTTTATTCCAGCCCAAATGTATTCCAGGCAATCTTGGGGAAGGCAGGATGCACGTTATTTGCCACAGTGGCCTCAGAAGACATTCATTTCTCCTTCTTTCTATTTTTTTTATGTCTCATTTCTCGTTTCTCCACCGCACTGAGAGAGAGCTCCAGGTTTTGCTTTGCTTGCAGACAGAGCGCTTGTGATAAACGACTGCATCCACCTTCCATTTCAACCACCTACAGTTTGAAATTCCCCATCCAGAGTCCCGTGTAAGGCGGAATGGGACCCCACACTGGCTAAGTGTGCATCATGGCAATATATACACCCTGCATGCATATTCAGAGCAGCTACCGCAGGTAGAATCACACTGAAGGTTCTATATCAAGAACCGTCCTCGCTTTTTAAGAGGAAAGGCACGTTTGATGTGCAATGTTAGTGTCAGTATATGACTCATGGTCTGTTTTGAGTTCATCATGGTTGTGATGTCACCACTTTCCCACATGACCACCCATTCAGCCTACACAGAGTAAGAGCTCTAGCCCCACCCACTCATGCTGAAGCTATAAGGAGTGCTCCTTCTTGAACATGCCAATCAGAATACAGCTCATTTACATGCTTTAATCTTAAAGGCACAGCCTGTTTAACTCTAACAGGGATCGGCAACATGAGGCTCTTCTGCTGCCCTGTCGCGGCTCCACAGCTGAATCAGATCAGCAGGTAATAATAAAATAATCCTCCTCTACAGTAAAATAAAGCTCTGCTGATCCTTCAACACAGTTTAACAGTAAATGGTCTCAAACGCTGGAGTTAATGTAGAACTGCTGATTCACCCTTTAACCCTGAAGATCAGTGCAGACGGCTGGTCACCATAGCAACGCAGACCACAGCTTCTTATTCAAATTGTCCCGTTCCACCTTAAATGCTGCAGCAGTTACATTCTGGCACCTCAGGCACCATTTAAGGTGGAAGGGGAAAATTCGAACAAGAAGCTGGCGAATGAGAAGATCCTTCATCCTCATAAAAACTCGAACATAGAGACGTTTTACAAGAAGCTGTTCTTCTTCTGAGGGAAAGTTTCCTGCCAGAGATGCGAGAAAGGCGACTATAGCGGTGCTAAATCTTAAAGCAGAGTGAAGTAAGTCTGTTTTCACTTATGTTCTATTTTATAGCCAATTTTAGCACATCAGCACATATTGAGACACATTTACAGTCAAGATAGTAAAACGTTACTTCGATAAACTGCCGTGGCTCTCGAGGTGGACTCGTCGGCTCATCTTCACAGTTGGGATGCCGATCCCGGTTCCAGGGGATATGAATATATTGGGAAATTGTCCGATAAAAATGAATTATGGCTTTTTTTTTTTGGTAAGTAAAGCCACACAAATGTTATCAGCAGACTTCAGGTAAAAGTATAATAATACAAATATCATAAAAATGGGCCGTGTGAGAAAACATGGCCCATAATCGTAAAAGCAATCATAAGTGGCCAGAGTTTGGCAGCAGTTTTGAACGTTTCAGCAACGACCCTTTCGAACCGAGAGTGGCCGGTGGAAACGAGCGAGTCAGCATTCTGCCTATTTATCTTTCTTCAACACGAGGCCTGTGTCCATCTGCTGTTTCTATGACAGCCTGCAGAGGTCCAAACAGCAGACAGCAGAGGATGAATGCCTCCAAGGACTCAGGGTCATGAATTTCCTCGCAAATCTCCCTGCTTCGGCTCGCCGCACCGCTCCTGCTCCGCCTCGTTTTTGACGCCACATCTGCTGCCCCGCTCCGAGATGTTTCGGAAGCAGAGGACAAACCGACAGCGCTCCAAACCTTCCCTCAGTATAAGACTGACCTGCACAGAGCTCCAAATCTGCACGTCAGCACCTCCGAGGCTTTCCGTGCTGCTGAGAGTCTAGAGGTCATGCATATGCAATGAAGGTGGAGGAGCACGGCTTTGATTTGTGTAGAGGTGAGCATGCTTACCCGTACAACATCATTGGCCGCTGCTTACTTTGATGGCCTCCCAGAGCTTATTTACAAAGGCTCAATTAGTAAACAAACGAGGCCTGTCTCGTAAAGCACGGTCAACTCGGACAGGCTTTCTGAATAAGTCATACATAGATAATGAATAATAGATGCAATTTGACGAGTGAAGCACTTGTAAAGGGATAAATGAGCACTCTTGCTGACGTCACTGTGATCACAGTGGCGCTTTAGGTGTTGTGATAACTGCCTTTTACATATTTATAAGATTATTGTTCATCCACCGCAAAGCCACAGTTTCCAGGACTGGCAGCTCAGCCCAAAGGTCACCCAGTGGTTGCTGTGGTATTTTTCATGTAGTGTCTTAATTGGACGTGTGTTATAAAACACGTTAATAGCTTCTGACGTACAGTAACTCCGGTAATAAAGTAAATATATGCATACACACAATCTCCAGCTTAACTGGCTCTAGTGTGGGTTTGCCATACAGCGTTAGTTGCCATGGTGAGGTAGTCCGGCAAAAAGTGATCCACTATGATTTGATCTAACTAAGTTTCCAAAGTCAGCTGGCTAAGACATGAAGCCGGTTTCATCCGGATGTTATCACAGAATTAAACAGTCGTGATTTAATTTAATTTGAGGTGTTTGGGGTGAAACAAGACCACACCCACCCACCACCGGTTACCATCCACACATCTTTATGCTTAAAAAAGGCAAAAAAATAAATTACCCAGTATTTGCAGGTGGATAAATGTGTGCCAGTACAGCAGAATGACGGTAAATAATACTGCAAGCACATAAATGTGAAAAAAAGAATGTAAATGTAAACATAAGAAAATCATACGGCTGATCAGGTGTTTCCATTTTTGTGGCCGTGGTTATGTATTCTGTCCCTGCAGTCTTACACCGTGAAACACAGTCATAGAATCAAACACAGCAGCAAGTGACGCTGCTCAAAAATGAGAAATATCTGTATAACGGTTAGCCATACAGCGTCAGTTGCCACGGCGATGTAGTCTGGCGAAAAGTGATCCAATATGGTGTGACAGAAAATCCAGAGTTTGGTTGAACTACGGTTCCAAAGACCAAAGAAATATAGAAAATTAAAGGGTTCACCAAATTTCAAGCACCACTGTAGTTGCCATTAGAGAAAATCTAAATAAAAAAAAATAATAAATAACAATAACAACAACAACAACAATAACAACAACAACAATAATAATAATCATGTTATCACTCTTATTAGTATTATCATTATTATTAATTAAATATGCAGTAATTATATATTTACATATCGCTATTGTCGGAAGAAAATCTTATCTCCAAATCAAAATCTCCAAAAATAAATAAATAACTCTGGAGATGGAGATCTGAGGTTTTCCTCCATCAACAGTGGAATATATATTAACAACATGCACCTTAAGTCAAAATGTCAATGCAAATGGAGCAATTATGTTTCAAAAACTGGCTTATAGAAAAATCTTCCATTAACGTCGTAAATGTCCACGGCCCACCGGCCCAAAGGCCCAAAGGCCCAGAGACCCAAAGGCCCAAAGGCCCACACTTCCATAATCCAAGAGTAGCTCAGCCAGTTTGCATTGAAGTCCCTGCTCTCTATATTTTGTGTATATTTCTTTATATTTTGTGTACATTTAATATATTTCAAATGGTCTTTTTATATTTCCCTTTTATTTTATATTTGCTTTATGCAGAGTGACTATCTGAGCCTCACTACAAGCATTTCAATGCATAAATGTCCTAAAATGTTGTGCAAATGGCAAATAACCTTGAAACTTAATTACTGAATAATAAGCCTTAGTATATAAACAGGCCTGTGATTTAAGAGGTCAGCTTACACTTTTTTCTGTCCTGTAAAGCCACTTCATCTGGAGATACGAGGGTTTGTATGGGCTTCATCAGCACTGGACCCACCAGCAAAGACATCATAACAGCCCACTGCACGCAAGTGAAAGACCTGCATCTACAGTGGAGCATCCAGATAAAGCGTTACCATTAATCTATGTATCTATGTGTAGCATGCTTTGTCATCATGACCCCCCCCACCACCCCTCTATCACCCACCCCCACAAGACTCCCATACATGGAGGTCTGAAAGTTTCTTAGGGGAGCCTTTCATACCCAGACAGCTGTCAGGTCAGTAATCACGCAAGTGTGCTCCAGGAAAAAAGAGTTGGAGCACAGTGAATGCAGGTGAATGGAGGGATTGTCCGAAAAAAAGGGGGGGTCGCTTGGATGGGAACCGCACTCTAAAAAGCCGTTTTGCATGATAGTCAAAGGAAACAAGACTCGTTTGCTTTGTCTGTGGGGGGGCGGTGGTGTCCTGCAGGCAGGTGGCCTCCAGTTTAGGGTTCACTTCTTCCCTGAACTGCCCAGGTCTGTCAGCATGGCTTCACTCCTCCATTACACATCAGTTTACGACACTTTCTGAATGTCCTGCTGACCCAGAGTGGCCCTTGTGTCCTTGTGGACGTGACAGTAGAAGCTCCGCCCCCAGCGTAAAGGCTGTTATAACCCCGGTGCTGTAACTGTTGTAGTGCTAACGCTTGCCAGGCTGATTACCAAGAGGAACGGCTGTTTTTCTTAATGGGAATCTTCCCACAGGCCACCCACCATGACAGGAACGTGGAAACGATCCCATCCAGACAGTGAAGTTCAATCTGAGCAGAAGCAGGGTCAGCAGGAGAAGGTCATCCTGATATGGTCATAGGATTAAACAGTTGTGATATAATTCAAAGTGAGCTTTCTTGGGTAAATAAGACCACACACACACACACACACACACACACACACCACTCAGCACAGGTTACATAGTTTTATGCATAAGAAAGGCCAAAAAATAAAATTGCCAATATTTGCAGGTGGATAAATGTGCACCAATACAGGAAAAGCATGATAATTAATACTCCAAGCACATAAACGCAAAACAATCATGTAAATCTGAACATAACTTTGTTTTTGCAATCACACAATATGAAATACAGCCATAGAATCAAGCACAACAGCAAGTGGAGCTGCTCAAAAAATGAAAAATCTCTTTTTAAACTATATTTATTTCCTCGGAAGTGCGTTTTGAGAGCGTTTTATTCTCCCATGCTGAGCTGAGTCGCATAATTTTTTCACGGCATTTCAGTTATTCACCTGAATTTAATCCAAAACTGACAAACAATATAATATGTCAATGACGAAATAACTCGGACTAGCTTGAAAAATCTGGATACTTGAGTATTTGCTGGTATGCTGGCATTTGGAAGCAGCATTTTTCAGGCCACAAACATTTTGGATATAGCAGTTATTTTTAATATGCGGAAAATATTTGATATAAATAAATTACAGCTGAACTCTGGATGAGTTCATCATCCAAGTCAACTCACCTCTACACTGCACAAGTCTATTTAAGAGAAAGAGCGTTTCAGCCTGTTTGTGCTCTATAGAATATACAGTGTTAATGCTACTAATGTATATACCATTAAAGCATCGTTGCTGCCTACTGGATATACATGAACTACAATAACAAACATATTTATGGGTTTTGGTTAATTGAGAAATGCAAATGTTGATTTTGAATACACTGCAAAACAATCTTAAGTACAATTATCTTGAGTAAAGTCAACAGATTTAGACTTTTTCCTGCTGTGATTGTTGTAAGATTAATTTTACGATTATTTTCCTCATTATTTATTTATTTTTGTACTTATTTTAAGTCATTTTATCAGGTAAAACTATCACCATGCTGGCAGATCATTTTGCTTGTTGTAAGAAATCACCTGCAAGTATAGTGAGATCATTTTACTTAATAAAATGACCTGAAATAAATAAAAATGTGTAGAAATAAGCTAAATAATCTCATAATAGGTGCACGGCCACCTGATAGTGCAAAATATTAGATATATCGGCCAGATTTAAGATAATTTTACTTGACAAGATAACATTTTTTGCAGTGTAAAAGAAGTCGCAGGCTGGAAAATGTTTCAGATCAGCCCTAAAAATAATACATTTTGTTATATTTTGGTCATTTTCTTATGGCTTATCTGAAGAGAAATGGAAAAGGTGGTTTGTAGGTGAAGTCATGGGCCACTAAGGTGGGTATTTGAGGGTTAAAGTGTTTTCCAAATGCACAAAGACCAAAAAAATGATCGCCCACAGAGGCAGTGGAAAAACCATCTCTCCCTGGACCGGCAGTCCTGGATCAAAATGTCGGCCGGGCAGCCGCGTCAGAGACTCCAGGGGTGTGAATGGGCTCGGTGACGTAAACCTACTCTGACAGCTTGCACCAAACAAAGTGGGCCAGTAGACAGCGGGGTAAAAACACCTCCCATTCTTACCGTCGCTGTGGTAACAAAACCTCGTATCTCTGACCTGGCAAGTTTACAGCAGAAGGAAAGAAATGACAAACAGCCTCGGCTTTAAGGGATTTCATTCCAAATAATTCCGGAGGTGTTTACAGAATGTGAAAGACACCTGGCATTTTCAAGTGGGACAAAAGAATAAAGAGAGGCAGGTTTAAAAATTCCAGTGACGTTCCGTTTTGTTTACTCTCTTTCTATACTTCTGCATTTGAAATGCTTCCCTACAGGACAGACGAGACGAGAACACCTTTGGCAAAGTTTGCGCTTTGCTCTTTTTCCTCGGCTCCACCGAGGTTAGGCCTCGGTTCGCTTTGCTCCGTCTGCCGCCCGGCCGCTCGCATTTGAAGCCGCGGTTTGGCCCGCGGGGCTGCGGGGCTGAATCCGCCATTGTGGCGGCCTGATAAAGAGATTAGGGCAGTGTGAAAAGAGGCGGGACAGCATCTCCCTGCATCTGAGATTCAGAGCTGAAAGAGCCATTGTGGAACCGCCTCACATCCTGCCTTCCAGAGTACTTGACAACCAAAACAGCGAACAACAGAATTCCTGTGTCAAACAAAACGTTCCTTGTCTACCCCGAAAGGTTTATCTGCTTCATTTACAAATGCTTGCCTTTGTGACCCAACCGATTCCCATTAGCCACGACGAGGAGCAGAACTAAATAAATTATTCACCCCTTCCCCGATTTTTCTTGGATGATTTTGGTGCCAGAAAAGAAAATGGCATAAAAAAAACCTTGAAAGAGATCAAGTCGAATCAATGAAACCTCCCTTTTCCTGGAAATGTCAATTCGAAAAAAAAGGATTCTATAAAAACATGTGCAGGCACTTTTTCCCTCATCGCTTTTGTGGGTCCTTTGGCTGGGTAATGTGGTTAGCATATGTATGTCAAAGATGTGAACCCATTTGCTAGAACACCAGATGTTCCGATGCGATGGAATTCACACACTTTTTTCTCCTCCTCGTTGTTTTATTCACCGTCATTGATTTAGTTAGCAATTTCCTCTGAAGGAAATGAGATCTTTTAGATGTGGAAAACATATATAAATAAAGACAATCAATCTCGTGTTATTAGCTGTTATAATAGGCATTAAAAAATGACAGGAAAAAGGCAAAGCAGAATAATTTGCATACCTATTCATGTTTAATGGACCCTGGCAGGGGAAAGGACCCACGTTCTTCCGGAGTAAACAAACCACTGATTATGAACCCCAGGTCTAATTTTTTTAAACAGATTTCCTGCCAGGGGTGAAGCCAGGGCTTTATAGATCACTGAGACAAGCCGGCAAATAGCAAAGATTGAGAGGTTATCGTTGCTGCATTTGTTAACCAACCTCCTCGTGGTGGTGTTGCCATCCAATTCCCTCAGTTATCACACTCGCACAAGGCTAAGCAAGGTACTGTCATCCTCACACAAGGCTAGGCTAGACTAGGCACTTAGCTGCAGCATCCCTTTATTAAGCGACTGATCCACCGAGAGATGGAACCGATTCTCTTATCTCTGGACCACCACAGTCATCTGCCTCATATACCCTCACACTTCGGGAGAGTAGAGGTTAAGCCTTAGTGCCTCCCTGAGCTGGCTAACTGAGTTGTAATTAGCCCCGATTGTTATTCAGTGTTGACAAAAGCCACACTGGTGTTAGATTTAAATCTTTTATTATCACAAAGCAAAGCCGGCCAAAAAAGCCACCATTGTAGCCCTGGACTTTGGAGGAACAGTGCCCATCAGATGGTCAGCAGAATGGAACATGGCCTGATTCTTCACACTCCATTGTGTCAGCTCAGGGATTAGTGGGATGAATATATTACCAAGGCCGTTGACACTGGGCAGGAATACTCCGTTCTAGCTAGCCACTGTGGACCACAGTCGTGGCCTTCCACCATCTGTCCTGATTGTTGGCTGTTGAGGTATATGATGCCACCACCCTTAGAGCTTTTCTTCTCATCTCTCTCATAAAAATGCATAGAGTCCCTCACTAACCCTGCACCACGGATGCCTCAAACGCACTTTGAGTTTTAGCCCCTTTTCTTCTTCCCTCTTTTGAGAAGGGAGCAGTGAGATGACTGACAGGAGGGACAGGGTTGATGAGGGTTTAATAGAACATGAAGGGAGTCACTCTAGCCGAAGAAAAGGTTGGCGGTATGAGATGAATTTTGACCGAAGCTAGCCGACACAGAGCCGAGGAGGGAGCAGACGAAGATGAAGGAGAATAAAGAGGAACCCGACTGAGCTTTAAGGAGAAAGTTCAGCTTCCCTTTCTCGCGGCCTGTCTGACATTTAGAGCGCCTGTTTGTAGGAGGGAATTTGGACGAATATCTTGACCTTCCCTTCATTACATGCCCAGCAGACCCTCCGCCACATAAAATATTGAGAATGTGTGAGGCTAAGGCTCTGTGAGAAAACACAATGGAGGAGAGAGACAGCCGGTGATGGGAGATCCATTGACCTGCAAAAGCTGCTATGCACTTTGTTCTGGCTGTCTCAAGTTACCTAGATGCCTCTCTTTCCTTTTTCTCTCCAGTTTCTCCTCCCTATTTTGACCATTTTGATCGAAATCTCCAACATAGTCAGCGAAAATGGAATGTGTTTGGCAGTTGCACCAAAATTCGGAAGTTTCCGCCTCACTACTTTGCCTCTCCGAGCAAAGGTTCCTCATTGAAATCTCAATTACGATGGGACATCTTTTGCCGAGACTCGACTGGTGCGCCAAGCCTAGAACTCAGAGCAATAACATCCATGTAAAACGAGCAGTGAGCATCTGGTGCTGTTGTCATCCTTCAGATGCTCCTTTTTTCCCTCGTTTGAGCAATTTCACAGGTTGCTGAGGCAACATATAAATATTTGAAGGTAGAATAATGTTGCGATTAGCAGTCTCCCGATACTTACACGCAAGTACATGTCACCTGAAATTAAACCAAGCAGGTTTTGATTCGTGGCATTCTTCTGCTCCCCCCAACTCTTTCAATATTCTCCAAGACTTAATCATCCCACTGACTGAAGAGTACACATCCTAGTGAGAAAAATGTATAATTGCTCTGAACCTTACTCCTCCACTTGCACAGTGAAAGGATGAAAGGGAAAGAGTTGGAATAAGCAGTAGCTGATTAAGCAAATGTGCTATTACCATATGCCACCAGATAATGAACAAACCTAGCACACTTAACACGCTGATTGCTGGCTGTGGGTCATTTGTAAATTAAAAGATATTAGTTCACTTTCAGCAGCGGTAAAAAAGGCCCTAGTCACAAACAGTTGCGCCTTCTGCGCTCCCACCAGCTGCTTTCAGAGGTGCACAAGCGCTCTTATTGTTTTATTAGTCCCAAACAGAAGAGCGGTTGCGGTCTGTTGCTGGGGTGGAATCGGAGAAGCCAACAATTAGCTTTATTGCAGATTAACAGAGGGAGCAATGGAGCATGTCATTAGGGATCAACGTATACACCCACCCCTCGCCCACTCCAAAAGAAAAAAAGAGACGCTCTAATCTAAAGCCCAGCACTGCCGACCTCACAGCTAAGGCTAAACCTTCAATTAACTAATGCCTTTACATGTAAGCAATCTGGAACCATTCGTACAAGTAGCTTCACAAAAGGGAGAGAAAAAACACTTCAGTACGAAGCAGCACCCCAAATGAAAGGTGGACTATGTTTGGCTGTGGGAAATAAAGATTCTGTCAAATAATGTTGATGTTCTCTCGGTTACTCAGCGCTGGATTTAAATCTTATTATCACAAAGCAAAGCTGGCCAAAAAAGCCACCATGGTAGCCCTGGATGTTAGAGGAAGAGTGCCCATCAGATGGTCAGCAGAATGGAACACAGCCTGAAGAAATGATGTAAAATGTTCCCTCAGAGGTTCTACAGTGGGTTTCAGGTCTGATTGTGGAGCTTAAATCAGGTCCTCCAGGTGAAAAGTTGGTATTTGTTCGTTTTCATAACCGAATGTTTTAAAACAGAGCAGTAGAGTAAAAGCCTGGAGGCGAGGCGAGGCGGGGTGTGTGGAGTCAGTCCGGCTTAGAACAGATCATCTCAGTGGATCGTGGTTCAGAGACAGTTTAGTACCTTTATTTCTGAGAGTGTAGAAGAAACTTCCAGTTGATGGTTGATTAAACAATCATGAGATACATTAGATCTGCAAGGTGTGACTAGCCATTCATGTCCAAGCCAAAACCCATGAAGGAACCTCGTCATGAAACATCGGAACGTTATGTTTGTCGTGTCCTGCACTGCCAAATACGGATCTTACAGCTGGTCTGTCCATCTAATATTTCCCATTTTGATTGCACCCTTATTATAAAGACGTTTCTCCAATTCTAGAGCTTAATTCATTATTTTAGGTAATTTTAGCAAATTAAGCTGGCTAAGAATTTTGCTGATGTCAAGCAAGATTATCTGCCAATATAGTGGGATCATTTTACTTATGAAAAAGACTTAAAAATGGTTAGAAATAAGAAAAATAATCGTGGATTAAGCTCACAACAGGAGAAATATTAGGCTTATTTACTATATTTAGGATAATGTTGCTTGGCGATGTCATTTTTTGCAGTGTGTAGATTCTCAAACTATCTGAGGAATCTCAAAACGCTGTTCGGCAACCAGGTTACTTTTACATTTGGGCTTTAAATTTGATGTCAGGGTTAGAAGAAAGGTGAGCGTTGCATTAAATGTAATCAAAATATCTCTATTTTGTCATTTTTCAGTTTTTGACATCATTTAAAAACGACTATTGCTCTTTTCACTGCGTGTAAATCTCATGACAAATGGACCAAAAGAAACAGCCCAAAACGACTTGGAAAGATTTCTGGTTCCATTGACTTACATTAAAAGTAGAGCAGGTTTTTTCCTTCTCCTGTAAAGTTACCATTATTGAGATCTGGGGTTTTGTTCCGACAGCAACGATATATCTTAATAAAGTGCTCCCAAACAAAAGATATCCTTCATGCTTTTTCTAGGAAAGCAGGCTGATATCGTTCGGTGTCCTGTGTTCACGAGCTGACCTGTGAAATACATTTTTATGCGTTAAAGGTCAGAAGCTATGGCACGATGCCTGCTCCTACAGAAACCTCTCTTATCCGACCTCCAGTACATCATTAAGTGAGCAGTTGCCCGATAGATTTAGCCTCGCTGGACTCCAAGCAAAGAAAATCCAGCCAAAAAGATGCCATTATTCAAGCCTGGGTGAAAAATGGAACTCATAACTCTAAATAACTACAGTTTTTTTTTTCTACTTACACATTTGATATCTATTGCATGTTTATTTTAATCTAATTACACATTTGATCCCATAAGGCTACATGTTCACCTAATTTTCCTTCTGTGGGTTTGAGGTGTTTAGACAAAAACACTGCAATAATCAAAATGTGATTTTTCTCCTCTAAACCATAAAACTTCAAAATCTAAAATCATAAAATACCTCCTACCTACTAATTGAAACGTGATATGGATTGAAAGTTTGAAATTCTTACTTTCCACATAATTTCTCTGTTTATTCCAATGAGCTACAAGTCAGGAATAATCCAAGAAAATGTAAGAAAAGGCACAAATGTCGGCCTCCGGCGCTCCGTGGAAATGAACACCTTCCGTAGCTCAGCACTGCTACTGCTCGGGCTCTATAGCTGCCTCCCAGGCGGCTTGTGCTTTCTTTCTAAAGGTCAATTGGGCCACAGCTCGCTAAGATTGAGTATTTTTAGATCATTTGATAAGAGCGAGACTGTATTTTAATGACCACATATGGGAGATAAATTATCATTGAGCTTCTTAAATAAGCCCGGCACTTGAATATGAGAAATAGAGGATTTAGATAAAGGACGGAATGGATGCTGCAGGTGGAGAGTCTGTGGGTACATGCAGGTCAGCAGGAACATATCTAGGAAACAATCTGTCCATCTGCAAAACGGTAACTTTAAAGGAGAAATTATACAGGATAAGTGTTCCCAGCTTTTATGGTACATCATGGAAACCAAATTTTAGGTCATTTCCATCAGCCTCATGCGAGAAATGTTCAACTGTACTGTTAGAAATGAAGGTTCTGTTCAGGTACGTTTCTCGTTTATCAACATACAAACAGTGTAGATGTTCCCTCAGAGGTTCTACAGTGGTTCTAAGGTCTGATTGTGGAGCTTAAATCAGTTCCTCCAGGTGAAAAGTTGGTATTTGTTCCTTTTCATAACCGAATGTTTTAAAACAGAGCAGTAGAGTAAAAGCCTGGAGGCGAGGCGAGGCGGGGTGTGTGGAGTCAGTCCAGCTTAGAACAGATCATCTCAGTGGGTTATGGTTCAGTTATGTTCCCTGACTAAAGGTGCTGAGATGGAGCCTTGAGGGTTCCTCCCCAGTGACAGGAGGGGAACTGCCCCAGTGACGGTTTCGTACCTTTATTTCTGAGATTGTGGTCTAAAAACGGACTTTGCTTTGATGTGACAGTGATGATACAGGAGATAATAAAACCATGTTGAAAGAAAAAAGCCAGTGATGGCAGATCCATCAGATCTATTGACCTGCGAAAATGGCCAAGCACTTTATTTCGGTTTCTCAAGCTACCCAGATTAGTCTTTAGTCAATTTCTCCTCACTGTTTTTTACTGTTCATACAAATGATCTGACTCAAATCTACAAATTAATCCTGATAGATTTTACTACTTCTCTAATTACAACGGAATATAAGACGGTTCTCCAAGGGTTCTTCAGTAAACACAGTGGCTCTCTGTAGAAACAGGAACCACTTGCATGGTTTCTTTACATCATCAAAAGGTTTTTGAGAAAGGTTCTATATAGCACCAAAATCGTTCTGCTATTGATACACTGTCAAGCTTATAACAGGAGAACCCCATTTGGTGCTACACGGAACCCTTTTCAAAAAAGTTCAATATAGGATCATCTGCAGCACGTTCTCCACCAATCTGAATAATGATTTTATGCGAAGAACCTTTTAAGCATGCAGGTGGTTCTTTGGGTGTTCATGGTTCTATGTAGAACCACTGTCATTATTGAAGAACCCTTGAAGAACCATCTTTAACAGTGTAGATGTCCATATGATGATATGGGAGATAATACACAATATGATGGAAATTTCCAGGCTCTGTATTTCTGCGTACAACATACAGCGCAGATGTGTCGGTTCTTTCTTTGAGGAAAGGTTATAATATAATAATATAATATAGTTTATAATATCAGCATTAATGGAGCTCCATTCTTCCATTCTCTGCACCATGAAAGAGAATGAATCACATACAGGAGATGAAGCTTTAGGGCATCATGCTTGTAAGAGTGTACGGCTAATTAGAGCCTGTGCCAACTGGCCAATGGTCCTATATGTGGAAATAAACAAGTACTGATGCGTTTAAGATCTTGCAACAGTGAATCTGAGTCATGATCAATATTTCATATTTGACTATATTGCTCAACATTTCAAACAATGCTTGAAAACGAACATTTGCTTATATCTACACAAGTGAAACCGTCTTAAATCCAGCCAATTTAGCCTGTATTTCTCCTGATGAGACCTTTACACAATTATTTCACCTAAATCTGCACATTTTGCCCTGCTTGAAGTCATTTTATCCAGCCAAAGTGTCTTTTTTTCTATTGCCAGATCTTTTTTTTTTACCATTTCTTTGATAAATAACAATGCAGAAGATTTTTCTAATTTAAAGAAATTCTTTTTTAAAGAAGTAAAATTCTCTGGTAATGAAATTAGACACTTTTCCCCCATACATATCACAGCTTCCAACTAGTAAAAATCTAGAAATGGGCAAAATAATCATATAAAAGTCTTCCAACCATCTCATAATGTGAGAAATTTGACATTTTGTCTGTATTTAGGATGTTTTCCTTTGATTAAACATCACTTTTTTACAGTTTAGCAACTATAATTAAGCGATTAAGTTGGATTTTTATTTATTTATTTTTTTTTTACAGGGCTGGGCGTCCACAGACATCAGCAGACAAATTAACAACACGTTCAGCTTTTCCTTCTACACTGAACACAAATTACACGATAATCTCCTCTACTGCGAATTTAATCGCCGAATTTATTTAATTGCGCCACGCCAAGCCTACCAAAGCAATCACAGCCTTCTCTAACAGAGACTTTCCTGTCTTTTTTTTTTCCCCCATATTCTAATACAGGATAAAAGAGTCATGGAGACCCGAGTCGGGCTGCGCATTTTGAGGTGGAGCTTAAAGGAAAGCAATATGATAATGCACATTTTGATCAAAGAGCGGGTTTGACATTAGGAGGACGAGGATGGAAAAACAGCACGCACTTCAGCGCTGAGCTACTCACGAGTCCTGGAGGTTAAAAAGCTAAATGAGTTCGGAGGCCTGCTAGACTCGGTACATCACGCCGTCTGCGGCCCTGCCTAAATGACTGGAGTCATGATAAAGGAGGCACATGCCCTTTCAGCTGCTGTGGGAAGCCTCTTAACCCATAAACACGAGCCACACAGATGCTCTCGTTATACACAACCCATACATCTCCAGCATCTCTCTCGGCTCAGAGCGCGAGCTGGAAAACAAAGAAAGATAACTAATGATTTGTTGATGTGGGCAAAAACGCTAAATAAAAACACGGCGTGCTCTGAAACGCGACCGCATTAAAGGCAACATCTATTTCAACTTTGCTAATTGCAGCTCTTCAGGGTGAGCAGGATGTGTTCCATGCACCCACGCAGCGATTAGTGCGACTGCGGTTAGAGCGGCACGATAAAGACCCCTTTGAATAAATGAAGCTATGACTCTCTACTCGGTGTCAAGTACATCATTAATAATTCTTCTGAGGGAAATTAAAAACATGAAATTCCACAATCCGTCCTCCTACTGGCGCTCCTTAAACCCGGAGGAGTCACCACGGCGCGCTGCAGGTGGGGCTAAGAGCAAACACAGGCGTGGGCTAGGCGTTCCTGGTGGTCCCTGAAGAGCTGTTTCATATTCACAGCCCCCTGACGCCCAAACTGCCTGGTGGAACTTCGTTAATTTGGACCAGCGTTTGGATTAGGATTAGGACTAGGATTAGCTTTTGGGTTGAGCTCAAGGTTTAGGATTAGACTAAATGGAAAGGGTCCTTAATAGTTCTAGAGCTACGCTTCTACACTCTTGAAAACGATGGTGCTTCAAGGGTTCTTTAGTGAAGAAAACGGTTCCATATAGAACCGTGTACACGCAAAGCACCCTTAACATGATTAGGGTTCTTGGCATCATGAAAGGGCTCTTTAGATGGACGGAAAACATGCATGAATGTGCAGAGCCTTTTTAAAAAGAGCTCCGCACTGCAATGATAGAACCTTTTAGGTGCTATATATAGAACCATTTTCGGAAAAAAATAAAAGGTTCTATAGAGAACCATCTACAGAATAGTATCCATCAGTCTGAAGAACATTTTCGTGATGCAAGGAACCCTTTACTCATACAAAGGGTTGGCGCAATATGGAACCAATAATTCTTAAGGGTTCTCTGTTAGAGAACCCTTGAAGAACCGTCTTTTTAAGACTGTGACTGAGTTTTTCACAAGTTTTAAGAATTTCACTACATAAAATGACTTTACAGTACGGCGCTCTTCATGACGCCTACATAAGGTTGTCATGACAACTGACATATCCCTACATAACTGTTAATGTAAATGTTATTACAAGAGGCATCATCTTTCATAAAGGCTACTTTAGCTGACTGATCAAAATTGGCCAATTTAACCTTTACAGCAAATGACACGTTTGGGTATAAATGTCTATAAAACACCTACGTAGGGCTACGTAAGTGATTATGACAGGCTTATGTAGGTGTGTCCTGTGGCCTAATGAACAGCACCCTACAGTTAAGTGTTGCCATAAGCTTATAACAGACTTAAATAGTCTCAAACAGAGAAATGCTGGATACTGTATATTGACTGGATTCCACTCGCTCACATATCATTATAACATTTTAATTGAATGCAAGTCAAACACAAAGTAAGCATCGACAGCAGGGCAGCAAAATAAAGCGGTACTAACACTCATATCGGCGGTATGAAGCAAGACTACGGCCGCTTCGTTAAATAAAGCACGGAAAGTCTTTTTAAAGAATATACAAGTTATAAAAGGCTCTATATCAGGTAAGGTGGAGGTCCTAAACCATAGAGCGCAGTGGGAGTAAAATCCCAGTCATACATACATAAATAAATAAATAAATAAATAAATAAATAAATAAATACATACATACATATACAGGCTCTTGGACTGCTGTTAAATGAGGCTGGCAAGCCTCGGCAAGTTCCACAAACTTGCAAAAAACGGGATCTGCGGGTGTGTAGAACCTTTTCAAGGAACCTTCATATCATGCATTTGTTCTGTACCTTTCCATGGGTTCTTCACAGAGCGTTTACATCGTGCCGAACTTTACGCAGAAGGGTTCTTTGCACTCACCCGGTCTCACACACAGAAACTGTTATGTAAAGAACAAACCATGGAAAGGTTCTTGAGATCCTCTTCAATGTCATTGGCTTGAAAGACCCCTTTCTGGCAGCGGGAGTGAAGTCCCAGCTCTCACAAGTAAATAAATACATACATACATAAACGTCTTAAAGCCGACTTCAAACACTACACTGCAAACGATGGTCTCTCATCAAGTGAAATGATCTTAAATCCAGTCAATGTATGGAATATTTCCCGTTTTGAGACGGTTGCGCTCTTATTGGATTATCTGGCCTTATTTCTAGATGTAATTTTTCTGGTTTAAAGCACGTTTGAAGGGGATGCAGCTCAGCGGTAGAGCGCATGCTTTGCATGTGTGAGGTCCAGGGTTCAATCCCCTGCATCTCCATACTCTGGGGCAGTCGTGGGCTGGAGGTCAGGGAGCCAGCCTCGTGACCGGAAGGTCGCCGGTTCGATCCCCAGAGCTGACAGCACATGACTGAGGTGCCCTTGAGCCAGACACCTAACCCCCAACTGCTCCCCAGGTGCTGCGGATAGGGCTGCCCACCGCTCCGAGCAAGTGTGCTCACTGCCCCCTAGTGTGTGTGTGTGTGTGTGTGAGATCACTACTGTGTGTGTGGTGTTTCACTTCACGGATGGGTTAAATGAGGAGGTGGAATTTCCCCGTTTGTGGGACTAATAAGGGTCACTTAATTAATTTAACTTAGTTTCTTAGCACAAGCAACATTTTCCACCAACACATTGAGATCATTTCACTTAGGAATATTATGGAAAAACAAGTAAAAATGCTGAGTAATCCGATAAATAATCTTAAACCCATGTTAAAACCATCTACCATCTAAACGGGAGAAGCCTTAGATTTACTGATTATATTTCAGAGAGTTTTACTTGACAAGCTGCCGTTTCTTGCAGGGTGAACACCCACAGATTGTCAAAGCGTTTGAAAGAACATCACTGCTTTGTCACGGAAGAGACGACGACGACGACGACGACGACGCGCTTCAGGAACGGAACCCAGAGCAACAGACGAAAGCGCGACTTCTTTTTTCCCCTCTATAATCGCTGCCTCTTTGCCACGAGACGAGCTGACGCTGCCGCCTTTTCAGCCCTTTCAGAAGCGAGGCCTGCCGACTGTTAATTAGCGGGAGGAAGGACCGCTTCGGAGGCTGAAAGCGTCAAGGCCTTCCTCGTCTTCACCTGTCAGGTGCGCACATGTTTATTTATATGCGCACTGGAAGAGTCTTAAAAGATTCAAATCCGCCTACGACAACAAGTTTGCGCCTGGAAACGATCAGGCGGGAAAGAAGGGCGGACGAGGAGAAGAAGGAGAAGAGAAGTTCCTCAGAAAGAGCGCGCAGTCGGAAAATACGAATGAGTTTATTTACTGGGAATGATTGAGCCTCTTCCTCTATCGACCCGTAACGCGGGCCGGGAAGAAGGCGCGCAGGCCGGAACGTCGTGCCCTTCATTTTTCCTCCCTGCGCGCGACTCCAAGGTGGTAATGTGACACCAAAGGTAACAGAAGCTACTGACTAGAAAGATGTTAATACTGACAAAGTGCCACAGCGCAGGCCCCAGTCTGTGTTAGATTGAATTCTGCGTCCCAGGGGGAACGTGGGCTACGACGGCTCTGGCGCTCCATCTTACTGAATGGCCCTTTCAGGCTGGGCTAAAAAGAACAACAGCACCCTCTATTGAGTGCCTGGAGAACAGCACTTCTATTTGTACTCACTCTTTTTTTTTTTGGAGGGAGGGGGGGGGGGGGTCTCTGCTTCTTCTCCACTCTTTTTCTTTCTCCTGGCTCTTAGTTCATCACTGTAAGCTCCTTAATGAAAGGGATCATTAGCAGCAGCATCGCGCACTTCTGCACCGCTTAGAATCAGACGACACGTTTTGCGCTGCTTTGCTTCAGAAAGTTTCCTGCCAGGACTCTGGAATCTGCATTCAGAGCACTTGTTCCCCCCTTAAGCCCAACTCAAAGCGCATGAGGCCACATCAGTTCCCTTTTTTGCGCATTTTAATGATCAAACAAGTGTTGATCAGTGCGTTTTTGCTGGATTCGGCACAGTCAGACTCTCAGGGCTCATCTGCTCTTCACGAAACTCCACCAGGACGCTCGCTCATCGCTCCATATCTGCTCGTGTGTGTGTGTGTGTGTGTGTGTGTGTGTGCGCGCGGACGCAGTCGTCCTGCATTATCGCTTTTGGCCGAAGCCCACCGGCTGCCGTTACGCACGGCTTTTACCATAAATGCTGCCTAGAATTAAGCTAGAATAAACACAGCTTTTACAGACGGCTTTATTTAGCACATTACCAGCCAAACTCCTAGTTTAAATCACAGAATTGGGCATTTTGGCACACAGTGGTGCCCTATTTAGTGCCACTTTGCAAAGAAGTTCCACATCAGGTACCCTCACTTAGCACCGCATTAGGAAGTGTAGAAGTGGTGTATGTGAACGGGCTTCTTTCTCGGTCCAAAGCCTTGCATCAGTGCCTGAGTGACGGGTTGGATGAAGGAGAAAATCCACATTTCTGGGTTTACCATAGGAACGCATTGACTTTGCCACCGACTGAGTGTGTGTGCGGATTGCGCCGTGTGTGTGCACGTCTGCTGATCCCTTTTGCTTCTCGCACGCACTCACACACTCTTTCTTTTCCTTACCTTCTTCACGCTCAGTCACTCCCGGAGCCCTCGGCGTCCCATTAACGTCTCACATACAAACCGCCACCGCCGCCGCCGCCGCTGCTGCTACTGCTGCTGCTGCTCTTTAACATTCAACCAACATCCCAGAGGAACCGGCTCCGTCTGCTCTCTTTTTCTTCTGGTCTTTTTTGAAATATCAATCACTCCAGACGCTCCTCAGACCATCGCGAGCCTCTCCTGTCCGAGTCCACTTAGAATTTTCCTTTATTTTGTCCAGAAGGGCTGTTTATTTACGGGCTCTGTCAGAAGTAGAGAGAGTGGAATTGTAGCGTGTAGGAATGAAGCTGAAGCAAATATCCACACCGGAGGAAAAACGGATGGATCCAGAAATGAAGGAGGGAAGAAAAAAAAAAGAAGAAGAAGCAGAAGAAGAAGAAGGGTCCTCTCTCCTCCTCTTCCTCAGTTCTTTTCAGCCCAACGCGAGCAGGACACAACACACCACACACACACACACACACACACACACACAGCTCCCACTGCTGCCACTGCTGCTGCTGCTGCTGCCGCTGCCGGGGGGCTGAGCGAAACCCCCTCCCTCCCT
>NC_051235.1:31884195-31886695 GCF_015220715.1 Pygocentrus nattereri
TATTTACTGTCAATCAGATCTGATTTAAAGCTGAAGACACAGAGGAGAGATTAATGAGTTCATCTGAAGCTGGTTTTAGATAGTTTGGCAGACATCTGGCTAATTAATCTGGTTTCATTCTAACAGACATCATTGTTGTCGCTTTCCAAAGACAAACACGCATCTCCGTTTTTGACCTTTTTATTTTTGTGCATCATTTCAACAAACAAACTCTCCTGCATAGTGTGTGTAAATTCCATCATGAATAAGACCGATAGAAATGCTCCAAAAGCACTTAGAATAAAACCTCTTTACATTGACTTACATTGAAAGGTAACAGTGTTTTTGCTCTCTCCTGTAAAGTGACTATTTTGGAGATACTTGTTTTTTTCTGGACAGTGACAACATAGTCAAAACATAGTCGTGGGCTGGAGGTCAGGAAACCAGCCCTGTGACCAGAAGGTTGCCGGTTCGATCCCCTTGGCTGGCAGTCCATGACTGAAGTGTCCTTGAGCAAGACACCTAACCCCCAACTGCTCCCCTGTGCTGTGGATAGGGCTGCCCACCGCTCTGGGCAAGTGTGCCCACTGCCCCCTAGTGTGTATGTGGGTGTTTCACTGCACGGGTGGGTTAAATGCAGAGGTCTAATTCCACAGCGTGAACACGGTGACAAATGGTTGTTAATTCTATATATGAAGTTGGTTCTCACTCAAGAGCTTTGTCTAACCCTAACCTGTTCCACCTTAAATGGTGCTCAAGGCACCAGAATGTAGCTGCTCCACCATTTAAGGTGGAACAGGAAAATTCAAATGAGACGCTGGAGAATGAGAGTCCGATGTTTTAGTGTTTGTCAGTTTCTCGCTGCAGATAAATAAGTCCATTCGTCTCCAAATTATCGATGTTCATCTTAAATATTTTTCTTTGCCTTTTCGTTAGATACTCACGAAGTCCTGATGGTAAAATCCTGTTTAAAAAAAAAAAAAAAAAAAAAAGTGTGGCCATGATTTAGTAAGGCGTGGGAACGAGATAATTAAGTCATGGCCACGACTTAGTAAAGCTTGGGAACTAGATCCTAATATGTGGCCACGACTTAGTAAGCCAAGATCCCATTCCCACACCTTACTAAGTCATGGCCACACATTAGGATCTGGTTTCCATGCATTAACAAGGCGTGGTCATGCATTAGTTTTATTTATACAGGATGTCATCAGCGGGGCTCCGTAGCTACTAGCTGGTCGTCTGTGTTGCTATGGTGACCAGCCGTCTGCGCTGATCTTCAGGGTTAAAGGGTGAATCAGCAGTTCTACATTAACTCCAGCGTTTAAGACCATTTACTGTTAAACTGTGTTGAAGGATCAGCAGAGCTTTATTTTACTGTAGAGGAGGATTATTTTATTATTACCCGCTGATCTGATTCAGCTGTGGAGCCACGACAGGACAGTAGAAGAGTCACAAGTGGCTCTAGACCTGCATGTTACTGATCACTGACCTAAACAATGCCCATCACACACTACTCAACTTTTACGCTGTTGCTGAACTGAACACTCGCATTTTCCCATCGTTGGGAGACGCAAATAAACAAACATGTAGCGGCTGCAGCCGTTTTCTCTGCCATTTGCATGGACACAGTAAAGAAACAGCAGGTAAACAAGTCTAAGTGAGGATCATGGATTAAAATTCTGACCAGTTTGGCATTTTTAGAACTTTAAATGCACATAAACTCAACTGTGCCTTAAACTCAGCTCATTAAAAAGCTTCGCCTCATATGTGAGAGTTGTCTATTTGCTGTATCTTCTTCTTTTGCGCACTCCGTTCTCGTTGGCCGTTGCAGGAGTCCGTTCAGACGGAGTCGTTGACCAGTTTACACTAGACTGCACTCTCAAACATGCTTGACAAACTGTGAATCGCGATCGGGAGGCAGTAAATCTGAGGCTGCGCCCCTCAAACACGACTCCAATCTCTTTCCAACTGTCGACTCTGACTGACCCAAAAATCGGCAGACTAGAGTCGACCAGCTCAGACTCGGCCAGCCTGAGAATCGGGGCTAAAACCGGGGTATAAGTCATGTAGTGTAACCTCACCCTTACCTGTTTGAAACCCCAGGTGGTACAAATATTCAAACCATCCCTTGTAAATCTTGAGTTAAAAGTGTGCAGGTAAAATAGCAAAACTGAATCACACGCCAAACACAAGAGATTTAAAACACAAGCTAACCACAGCCCACATGATCAGGCCTCTCTCCAGCCATAATGAAGGCCTCTTTAAGACTTAGGCTCCTCCCTCTGCTCTGATTGGTTAGAGGTGCTCCTCACATGACAGCTATACCTGTGGAGGGAGAGACCGGGACAGAGACACACAAAAAAAACAAAATACGTGCTTACATGTAACAATGCCACCATATAGAGTGTGTTAATAATCAGTTCGAGGATTTATTGAACACATTGAAGGCCCACGGTGCTAATGAGCCCTATGTTTATAACCGTAGCCTATGTTACACCATGGTACAGTTCAGCAAAGAGAG
>NC_051235.1:31891695-31911695 GCF_015220715.1 Pygocentrus nattereri
CATTAGACTGAATGAATAACCGACTCTAAATGTAGGTATTGTGATATAAACCGAGTCCGTTCTACAGTTTCTCATTAGACTGAATGAATAACCGACTCTAAATGTAGGTATTGTGAAATAAACCGAGTCTGTTCTACAGTTTTTCATTAGACTGAATGAATAACCGACTCTAAATGTAGGTATTGTGATATAAACCGAGTCCGTTCTACAGTTTCTCATTAGACTGAATGAATAACCGACTCTAAATGTAGGTATTGTGAAATAAACCGAGTCCGTTCTACAGTTTCTCATTAGACTGAATGAATAACCGGCTCTAAATGTAGGTATTGTGATATAAACCGAGTCCGTTCTACAGTTTCTCATTAGGCTGAATGAATAACCGGCTCTAAATGTAGGTATTGTGATATAAACCGAGTCCGTTCTACAGTTTCTCATTAGGCTGAATGAATAACCGGCTCTAAATGTAGGTATTGTGATATAAACCGAGTCCGTTCTACAGTTTCTCATTAGGCTGAATGAATAACCGACTCTAAATGTAGGTATTGTGATATAAACCGAGTCCGTTCTACAGTTTCTCATTAGGCTGAATGAATAACCGACTCTAAATGTAGGTATTGTGATATAAACCGAGTCCGTTCTACAGTTTCTCATTAGACTGAATGAATAACCGACTCTAAATGTAGGTATTGTGATATAAACCGAGTCCGTTCTACAGTTTCTCATTAGACTGAATGAATAGCCGACTTTAAATGTAGGTATTGTGATATAAACCGAGTCTGTTCTACAGTTTCTCATTAGACTGAATGAATAACCGACTCTAAATGTAGGTATTGTGATATAAACCGAGTCCGTTCTAGAGTTTCTCATTAGGCTGAATGAATAACCGACTCTAAATGTAGGTATTGTGATATAAACCGAGTCCGTTCTACAGTTTCTCATTAGACTGAATGAGTAACCGACTCTAAATGTAGGTATTGTGATATAAACCGAGTCCGTTCTACAGTTTCTCATTAGACTGAATGAATAACCGGCTCTAAATGTAGGTATTGTGATATAAACCGAGTCCGTTCTACAGTTTCTCATTAGACTGAATGAATAACCGGCTCTAAATGTAGGTATTGTGATATAAACCGAGTCTGTTCTACAGTTTCTCATTAGACTGAATGAATAACCGACTCTAAATGTAGGTATTGTGATATAAACCGAGTCTGTTCTACAGTTTCTCATTAGACTGAATGAATAACCGACTCTAAATGTAGGTATTGTGATATAAACCGAGTCCGTTCTACAGTTTCTCATTAGGCTGAATGAATAACCGACTCTAAATGTAGGTATTGTGATATAAACCGAGTCTGTTCTACAGTTTCTCATTAGACTGAATGAATAACCGGCTCTAAATGTAGGTATTGTGATATAAACCGAGTCTGTTCTACAGTTTCTCATTAGACTGAATGAATAACCGACTCTAAATGTAGGTATTGTGATATAAACTAAGTCTGTTCTACAGTTTCTCATTAGACTGAATGAATAACCGACTCTAAATGTAGGTATTCTGATATAAACCGAGTCCGTTCTACAGTTTTTCATTAGACTGAATGAATAACCGACTCTAAATGTAGGTATTGTGATATAAACCGAGTCCGTTCTACAGTTTCTCATTAGGCTGAATGAATAACCGACTCTAAATGTAGGTATTGTGATATAAACCGAGTCCGTTCTACAGTTTCTCATTAGGCTGAATGAATAACCGGCTCTAAATGTAGGTATTGTGATATAAACCGAGTCTGTTCTACAGTTTCTCATTAGATTGAATGAATAACCGACTCTAAATGTAGGTATTGTGATATAAACCGAGTCCGTTCTACAGTTTCTCTTTAGGCTGAATGAATAACCGACTCTAAATGTAGGTATTGTGATATAAACCGAGTCCGTTCTACAGTTTCTCATTAGACTGAATGAATAACCGGCTCTAAATGTAGGTATTGTGATATAAACCGAGTCTGTTCTACAGTTTCTCATTAGGCTGAATGAATAACCGACTCTAAATGTAGGTATTGTGATATAAACCGAGTCCGTTCTACGGTTTCTCATTAGGCTGAATGAATAACCGACTCTAAATGTAGGTATTGTGATATAAACCGAGTCCGTTCTACGGTTTCTCATTAGACTGAATGAATAACCGACTCTAAATGTAGGTATTGTGATATAAACCGAGTCCGTTCTACGGTTTCTCATTAGACTGAATGAATAACCGACTCTAAATGTAGGTATTGTGAAATAAACCGAGTCCGTTCTACGGTTTCTCATTAGACTGAATGAATAACTGACTCTAAATGTAGGTATTGTGATATAAACCGAGTCCGATCTACGGTTTCTCATTAGGCTGAATGAATAACTGACTCTAAATGTAGGTATTGTGATATAAACCGAGTCCGTTCTACAGTTTCTCATTAGACTGAATGAATAACCGACTCTAAATGTAGGTATTGTGATATAAACCGAGTCCGTTCTACAGTTTTTCATTAGACTGAATTAATAACCGACTCTAAATGTAGGTATTGTGATATAAACCGAGTCCGTTCTACAGTTTCTCATTAGACTGAATGAATAACCGACTCTAAATGTAGGTATTGTGAAATAAACCGAGTCTGTTCTACAGTTTTTCATTAGACTGAATGAATAACCGACTCTAAATGTAGGTATTGTGATATAAACCGAGTCCGTTCTACAGTTTCTCATTAGACTGAATGAATAACCGACTCTAAATGTAGGTATTGTGAAATAAACCGAGTCCGTTCTACAGTTTCTCATTAGACTGAATGAATAACCGGCTCTAAATGTAGGTATTGTGATATAAACCGAGTCCGTTCTACAGTTTCTCATTAGGCTGAATGAATAACCGGCTCTAAATGTAGGTATTGTGATATAAACCGAGTCCGTTCTACAGTTTCTCATTAGGCTGAATGAATAACCGGCTCTAAATGTAGGTATTGTGATATAAACCGAGTCCGTTCTACAGTTTCTCATTAGGCTGAATGAATAACCGACTCTAAATGTAGGTATTGTGATATAAACCGAGTCCGTTCTACAGTTTCTCATTAGGCTGAATGAATAACCGACTCTAAATGTAGGTATTGTGATATAAACCGAGTCCGTTCTACAGTTTCTCATTAGACTGAATGAATAACCGACTCTAAATGTAGGTATTGTGATATAAACCGAGTCCGTTCTACAGTTTCTCATTAGACTGAATGAATAGCCGACTTTAAATGTAGGTATTGTGATATAAACCGAGTCTGTTCTACAGTTTCTCATTAGACTGAATGAATAACCGACTCTAAATGTAGGTATTGTGATATAAACCGAGTCCGTTCTAGAGTTTCTCATTAGGCTGAATGAATAACCGACTCTAAATGTAGGTATTGTGATATAAACCGAGTCCGTTCTACAGTTTCTCATTAGACTGAATGAGTAACCGACTCTAAATGTAGGTATTGTGATATAAACCGAGTCCGTTCTACAGTTTCTCATTAGACTGAATGAATAACCGGCTCTAAATGTAGGTATTGTGATATAAACCGAGTCCGTTCTACAGTTTCTCATTAGACTGAATGAATAACCGGCTCTAAATGTAGGTATTGTGATATAAACCGAGTCCGTTCTACAGTTTCTCATTAGACTGAATGAATAACCGACTCTAAATGTAGGTATTGTGATATAAACCGAGTCCGTTCTACAGTTTCTCATTAGACTGAATGAATAACCGGCTCTAAATGTAGGTATTGTGATATAAACCGAGTCCGTTCTACAGTTTCTCATTAGACTGAATGAATAACCGGCTCTAAATGTAGGTATTGTGATATAAACCGAGTCTGTTCTACAGTTTCTCATTAGGCTGAATGAATAACCGACTCTAAATGTAGGTATTGTGATATAAACCGAGTCTGTTCTACAGTTTCTCATTAGGCTGAATGAATAACCGACTCAAAATGTAGGTATTGTGATATAAACCGAGTCTGTTCTACAGTTTCTCATTAGACTGAATGAATAACCGACTCTAAATGTAGGTTTTGTGATATAAACCGAGTCTGTTCTACAGTTTCTCATTAGACTGAATGAATAACCGACTCTAAATGTAGGTATTGTGATATAAACCGTGTCTGTTCTACAGTTTCTCATTAGGCTGAATGAATAACCGACTCTAAATGTAGGTATTGTGATATAAACCGAGTCCGTTCTACAGTTTCTCATTAGACTGAATGAATAACCGGCTCTAAATGTAGGTATTGTGATATAAACCGAGTCCGTTCTACAGTTTCTCATTAGGCTGAATGAATAACTGACTCTAAATGTAGGTATTGTGATATAAACCGAGTCCGTTCTACAGTTTCTCATTAGGCTGAATGAATAACCGACTCTAAATGTAGGTATTGTGATATAAACCGAGTCCGTTCTACAGTTTCTCATTAGACTGAATGAATAACCGACTCTAAATGTAGGTATTGTGATATAAACCGAGTCTGTTCTACAGTTTCTCATTAGACTGAATGAATAACCGACTCTAAATGTACGTATTGTGATATAAACCGAGTCTGTTCTACAGTTTCTCATTAGGCTGAATGAATAACCGACTCTAAATGTAGGTATTGTGATATAAACCGAGTCTGTTCTACAGTTTCTCATTAGACTGAATGAATAACCGACTCTAAATGTAGATATTGTGATATAAACCGAGTCTGTTCTACAGTTTCTCATTAGACTGAATGAATAACCGGCTCTAAATGTAGGTATTGTGATATAAACCGAGTCTGTTCTACAGTTTCTCATTAGACTGAATGAATAACCGACTCTAAATGTAGGTATTGTGATATACACCGAGTCTGTTCTACAGTTTCTCATTAGACTGAATGAATAACCGACTCTAAATGTAGGTATTGTGATATAAACCGAGTCCGTTCTACAGTTTCTCATTAGACTGAATGAATAACCGGCTCTAAATGTAGGTATTGTGATATAAACCGAGTCCGTTCTACAGTTTCTCATTAGACTGAATGAATAACCGACTCTAAATGTAGGTATTGTGATATAAACCGAGTCCGTTCTACAGTTTCTCATTAGGCTGAATGAATAACCGACTCTAAATGTAGGTATTGTGATATAAACCGAGTCCGTTCTACAGTTTCTCATTAGGCTGAATGAATAACCGACTCTAAATGTAGGTATTGTGATATAAACCGAGTCCGTTCTACAGTTTCTCATTAGGCTGAATGAATAACCGACTCTAAATGTAGGTATTGTGATATAAACCGAGTCTGTTCTACAGTTTCTCATTAGGCTGAATGAATAACCGACTCTAAATGTAGGTATTGTGATATAAACCGATTCCGTTCTACAGTTTCTCATTAGACTGAATGAATAACCGGCTCTAAATGTAGGTATTGTGATATAAACCGAGTCTGTTCTACAGTTTCTCATTAGACTGAATGAATAACCGACTCTAAATGTAGGTATTGTGATATAAACTGAGTCCGTTCTACAGTTTCTCATTAGACTGAATGAATAACCGACTCTAAATGTAGGTATTGTGATATAAACCGAGTCTGTTCTACAGTTTCTCATTAGGCTGAATGAATAACCGACTCTAAATGTAGGTATTGTGATATAAACCGATTCCGTTCTACAGTTTCTCATTAGACTGAATGAATAACCGGCTCTAAATGTAGGTATTGTGATATAAACCGAGTCTGTTCTACAGTTTCTCATTAGACTGAATGAATAACCGACTCTAAATGTAGGTATTGTGATATAAACTGAGTCCGTTCTACAGTTTCTCATTAGACTGAATGAATAACCGACTCTAAATGTAGGTATTTTGATATAAACCGAGTCCGTTCTACAGTTTCTCATTAGACTGAATGAATAACCGACTCTAAATGTAGGTATTGTGATATAAACCGAGTCCGTTCTACAGTTTCTCATTAGACTGAATGAATAACCGGCTCTAAATGTAGGTATTGTGATATAAACCGAGTCTGTTCTACAGTTTCTCATTAGACTGAATGAATAACCGACTCTAAATGTAGGTATTGTGATATAAACTGAGTCCGTTCTACAGTTTCTCATTAGACTGAATGAATAACCGACTCTAAATGTAGGTATTGTGATATAAACCGAGTCTGTTCTACAGTTTCTCATTAGACTGAATGAATAACCGACTCTAAATGTACGTATTGTGATATAAACCGAGTCTGTTCTACAGTTTCTCATTAGGCTGAATGAATAACCGACTCTAAATGTAGGTATTGTGATATAAACCGAGTCCGTTCTACAGTTTCTCATTAGACTGAATGAATAACCGACTCTAAATGTAGGTATTGTGATATAAACCGAGTCTGTTCTACAGTTTCTCATTAGACTGAATGAATAACCGACTCTAAATGTAGGTATTGTGATATAAACCGAGTCTGTTCTACAGTTTCTCATTAGACTGAATGAATAACCGACTCTAAATGTAGGTATTGTGATATAAACCGAGTCTGTTCTACAGTTTCTCATTAGGCTGAATGAATAACCGACTCTAAATGTAGGTATTGTGATATAAACCGAGTCCGTTCTACAGTTTCTCATTAGACTGAATGAATAACCGACTCTAAATGTAGGTATTGTGATATAAACCGAGTCCGATCTACGGTTTCTCATTAGGCTGAATGAATAACTGACTCTAAATGTAGGTATTGTGATATAAACCGAGTCTGTTCTACAGTTTCTCATTAGACTGAATGAATAACCGACTGTAGGTATACACCTTCTATTTCTGCTCACTGGCCAGTTAATTGGAACCACCTACCTTGTGTTTCCACTCACTGGCCACTTTATTAGAAACACCTACATAGCAGCTCTGTATTACAGACTGTAGTCCATCTGTTCCTGCACAGTTTATCAGACTCTCTAGACTCCATTCATCATCATCATCACCAAGTCTGCTGTTGTCCAGATCTGATTTCCGTCATGTACCATTCTCAGCACAAGGGTCACACTGACAGCCAATAAATATCCAGCCAACACTGGCTCTGTGTTCAGAAACTGACCACCGATGAAGGGCTGGAGGACGGCTAGTACAAGCTGTGTTAGGCTACAGAAGCTGAACTGAAGAAAACTTCTCCTTCTCCTTCGCATGATATCCGTCATGTGTTGTGTGTCAGACCCCTGCACTGATCCGTTAAAGAGGACCATCGATATCTGCAGGCTCATCTGAGAGCAGCTCGCTGGGCCTGATTACTCAGTTTGATGCGGTGGGAGTCCGAATGAAACAAAAACAGAGCAGTCCTCGGCCCCCGCTAATGGAGTGATACATCTGACACCTTATCAGGCTGAGGTGTGCATCAGAGCGCTAAAGTCTTTATTTTCTTTGAGAGATCCTCCGCAGATACGGCCGTGGACAAGGAGCCACCCTGCTGATTAAGGAGGCGCTTTAAAGAGGAGAGTCCGCGGTGGTTATCACCTTCATCACACCAGGCCATGGAGGACTATGAAAACAAAGGCAGCGAACAGACGGTGAGTGGGCAGCCAGTGAAATGAGAGCCTTTATAAAGCAAACAAACTGTCAGACTGGCATTTGCATTGTTTTCTCTTTCTTTCTCTCTCTCTTTCTGTCTCCTTCGCCACGTCACACCTTACTGAGTCACAGTCTGAGCATGATTGAGACTTCAAATGTTTTGATAAATCTTAGACTTTTGTTCTAAAGGCTTATAGTTAAATGCTTGAAGTTTGTCGATGCCCATATATGTTCAAATGATGAGTAATACATTGGATTTATGTGGTTAGCCCCTTAAAATCCCAGGCTTAATACATACTAAGGCTTATTATTCAGTTACTGTAGGGACTTCAGTGCAAACTTGTTAAGCTCCTCTTAGGTAGGAAGTGGGTAAAACTATGGGTCTGACCATTTAAGGCAGTAAAATGTTTCTGGACACAATTTCTGTTAAAAATATTTATCCAAAGTGTATATAAAATGCTGTGATGTTGGAGAAGACATTGCTGCTCTTTCTCCATCCATCAAAAGTGTATGTCTGAATGAGTGTAGGGCTTATCTGGCAGGAAATAGTGTTGTTGTTTGAATGTCCACTCACCGGCCACTTTATTAGGTACAGTCCAGTTGCTTGTTAACACAAATAGCTGATCAGCCAATCACACGGCCACAACTCAGTGCATTTAGGAGTGTAGAGGTGGTCAAGACGACCTGCTGAAGTGCAGACCGAGCATCAGAACGGGGAAGAAAGGGGATTTAAGGGACTTTGAACGTGGCGTGGTTGTTGGTGCCAGACGGGCTGGTCTGAGTATTTCAGAAACTGCTGATCTGCTGGGATTTTCATGCTCAACCATCTCTAGGGTTCACAGAGAACGGTCAGAAAAAGAGGAAATATCCAGTGAGCGGTCAGTTGTGTGGACGAAAATGCCTTGTTAGTGTGAGAGGTCAGAGGATAATGGGCAGACTGGTTCCAGATGATAGAAAGGCAACAGGAACTCAAATAACCAACCAGAATCTCTGAGGAACGTTTCCAACACCTTGTTGAAAATCTGACACGAAGAATTAAGTGATGACCAGGATAAATCATCTTCATTGTAATCTGAGTGCATCGGGTTGTTAGGTTGTAGAGCTGTTTATTTTTATATCTTAATTGTGTTTATATGATCATTTCAGGTAGTTGCTATGGTTTTGCTGCAAGGTTCCTATAGTTTTCCAGCTTATTCTTAGGACATTGCTTGGTGGTTGGGAGGTAGTTGCTAAGATGTTACTAGGCTGTTGCTATGGCATCCCAGGTAGTTGCTAAAGTGTTGCCAGGCGATTTCTATGGCATACTATGTGTTTTAAGGTGATACTGGGCCATTGCTGTTGTACACCTGGTGGTTGCTTAGATCTTGCTAGGTTGTTGCTACGGCATCCCATATGTCAACAAATATGCAGTCATTAGCAAAAACTGAACTGTGCAGTAGCCAAAATTTGGCCTAGTATATTACATCATTCACATTTACAGCATTTAGAAGACTCTCCTATCATGAGCAACTATGCCAAATTAATAATCATCACAAGTACTAAACTGGTGTTCGTTCCTGCTTCACGAAGAGATGGTTTTTAGTTGCCAGTTGAAGATGGTGAGCGACTCCAGTCAGCCAGTGGCCATTCATCCCACTGAGGAGTCTTGATGCTGGTCTTCCATACCTCTTAACAGATGGTGGGTCAAGTACGTGAAGCTCGAAAGGCACAAGGTGTCTCTCCAAAATAAAAGCTTTGAGTGCTGTTTATCTGAGGGGGACAGGTTTGGTGGTGTACTGTCTAGGAGGAGCAGCCAGGAGTGAGGTCGCCGTAGTTGAGCCTTGAGTTGACAAGGGACTGACCTGGCCTCTCTGGAGAGAAGGGGTCAAAACCTCCAGACACTGTAGAGAAGAAACGTGCATGATCGGGCCAGATTTTGCAACATGAGCCAGGAACGATCGTTGGTCATCCTGAATCACAGCAAGGCTTTGTGCACCCTCAGATGCGGTGACCAAGGAGTTCTCGAATGAGATGGCAAGATTGTGGTGAGGACCTGTAGTTCAAGGGATGTATAGCAGCTTGGTCCTTCTGGGGGTGGGCTGCCATCCGTGAAGAGATGTCAGCCAGACATGCTGTGATGTGACTGGAGTGCCAGAAGGTGGGAAGGAAAACATGTTTTGCACAAGTATTTTCAATGCACTGTTTTTCAGCGGGCTTCACTTTTGGCTTCAGAAGTCAAGTTTGCGCGCAGCTGAAGGAATGCGTGCTTTTCAAAATCTCGAAGACATTTTTGTGTGAAAGCCTAAGCGTAAAGGTTTGAAATCTCTTGTTAAGACTATGTTTACATGTTATATACCACTGCTGTTGGAATAAAACGTTTTTCAGTTTCTGATATATCGTGAAAACGCCTGTTGCTCTTTACATTGCATGTGAATTTCATGACGATTGGAGCAAAAGAAACGGCCCACAATGACCTGGAAAAACGTCTGGATCCATTGACTTACATTAAAAGTAGACTGTGTTTGTACCTCCTCCTACAATGTTACCGTTTTGGAGATACAAGGTTTTGTATCCGACAACAGCGATATATTCATATATTATGCCTAAGTATGAATTCATTTCCAAATTGATTTTGTAAATTGTTCTTCTGTTATGTTTAACTCCCAGGTGGTTCCTCACGAAGCTGCCAATGGTCAGTAAGTTTACACTGAGGAACCTAATATAGAAGAGTGTTTCGGATTTGTTTGGTCACTGCATAGTTCCAAAATATGTTAGTATATAAATATATAAACAAATATATGTTACCAGTAAAAACAAGAAAAGTCCTTGTGTCCAAACTTTTGCCCACTCCAGCTGATAGGACATGCATGTATGTTACTGTACTCTAATGCACCAGCTTCATCTTTATAATGAACCCTGTCATTTTGAATGGAACGTACAGAAATCAGAGGAGCACCTATGAATAATTTAATGAGGATACGATGAGGAAAGCCTTCCACGTTAGTGGTGATAATTACATTTTCTGCTGATGCGCGTCGTTCTGGTGGGGCTGCGGCTAATTGCCGATGCAGCTGGCTGACAGATGCATTCTCCGGCATGCGTGTGTGTGTTAATGAGGGAACATTTTAGCAGCAGCATCTCAGTAACATGGAGATCTTTTAAGGATTTGACCTGTTTACTATGGTGAAAAAAGACGTGCGTTGAATTTATTTGATTCTAAAGTGTAGAACACATCATTTCCACAAGAATAAAATATATTGCATTGGCAGAAAAATCGCCAAAGGTACTGCAACTGAAAGACGCTCCATATCGATGCTGTTGGAGCCAAACCTTATACATCCTACATGGTAACTTAACAGGATAAACATTTTGGACCTGAGATGGAATAATAATTTTTATTAGTCATCATTATCATGAAACCTAAACACAATGCAAAAGGTTGCCAGAGGTTTTCAAATTACGCAAATGAGAAACGATGAAGAAGGAGATTCAAGGTGTTCGTGTGACAGTGCCGATATGTATGCATCATCATCATCATCATCATCATCATCGTCGTCGTCGTTAACCGCTTAATCCAGACAGGGTCATGGAGCTAAGATATATAGTATCATGTAAATATTCTATATATTGTACACAATTATTTTTACATACACAGCTCTAGTGGAAAAAAACACAGAGCATCTAATTTATTAATTTATTTAAATTTTAGTCAAACTGTCGTTAACAGTTAAATCTGATCTCAGCTGAGTTCAGTCAGAGAGTCACTCGTTCCCTTCATTCCAGCCTTCACTCTTTTCAGGAGCCTCACTTTCAGCTCCTCAGAGAACCTGCAGACACGCCTCCAAAGCTCAGTCTGAGAAGCTGGTTGATTTTCTGAACTAATCAAACCCATTCAGTGGTGCTGAGGTCTGGATTCTGGGGCGGTCAGTCCATCGTCCAGCTTCTGTGTTTGATGTGTCCGTCTCCTTTTCTCAGTGAGGTTCTTCTTGATCAGCTACACATCCTTTCAGACCCACAGCGCTGAGTGGTCTTCTCACAGTGGAGGGATGGGCAGGAACACCTGTGGATGTTTTCAGATCTGAAGCAGCTTGATCTTCTCCTCTCTCTCAGAGATCAAAGCTTTCAGTGCTGTTTATCGGATGGGGGCAGTTTTGGGGTCGACCAGCTCTTCCAGGTGGTTGTTAGGAGCCACATTTTCTCTGGAGCTTTTAATCAGTTTTTGAACTCCTAGTATTGGAAACTCCTGTTTTTTTCTCTTTCCTTTTGCAGTTCAGTGCTTTCAGTGACACTACACTACTTGTAACCCAAAATAAGAGCGCTTCTTCTTTTCTTCAAAGCCCCTCAGGCTTCAAAACAATTGTATTTCAAATGTCAGGTGGGGGGGTGGTTTGACAGCTTTCTCCAAGATTAAAAATCCCATAAACAACGCTTGATCATGATTCGCTGCTACATAGACTACATAGCAACAGATCCCCCCGCCCATCCCATCCTGAGGCTTTTTCTGTTCCATTCTGTTCTTTATCCTCATGTGGCAGCTCCTAAATTTGAATAGGAGATAGCGCCGGCCGCCACGGACAGTTGGCTTGATAAGGCTGGGCGATGGATGGGCCAGCCTGAGCCGGAGCAGGGGAGCCATTGGCAGGTACAGCGGATGTAATTGAATGAGCGCCGTGCCAGCTAATGGAAAGGAAACAGGCGGCTGGACTGAAATAGGAATCTCTCAGACCATGTGGAGAGCTCCTGCTGTGATGGTGATATCCAGTAAATAGGATTGAGCCTGGCAGGGCTTCATCTGCTGCTTTCTGAGGGGACAGGGGTGTGAGGGAGGGGTTAGGGGCCAAGCCTGACCCCAAAATGATCCTGTTAAAAGACCTGTCCCCTTGCTTTCTAACACATGGCCACATGTGGCCCTCTAATCTCATCACATGTAGCACGATACCCTGAGACCAAGGCTGTGAATCTCTGACCTCACAAACGTTCAACTCGACTGCAATTATAATTCCTGAAGAAATGAGTCAGTGATTCAATTCCAGTCTTCAATTTCACTGCATTTCCATTTGATTACAGTTCTTTAGGAAATGACTCAAAGAGTCAATGCAATGAATTTTACAATGATGTGATTTGCTTTCAACGCTGCACAAAATTGTTCGGCTTTTCATGACCATTAGATTTGAATTAGAAACGTTTAAAGCAGTGAATTTTGATTCAATCTCAAATGTCACTGCAATTCAGTTCGATGACGATTCTTTGACCACGATCTGTCTGTCTGTCTGTCTGTCTGTCTGTCTCTTTCTCTTTCTCTATCTATCTATCTATCTATCTATCTATCTATCTATCTATCTATCTATCTATCTATCTATCTATCTATCTATCTCTGTCTGTCTGTCTTTCTCTTTCTCTGTCTATCTATCTATCTATCTATCTATCTATCTATCTATCTATCTATCTGTATCTCTGTCTGTCTATCTATCTATCTATCTATCTATCTATCTATCTATCTATCTATCTATCTGTCTGTCTGTCTGTCTGTCTGTCTCTCTGTCTGTCTGTCTCTTTCTATCTGTCTGTCTTTCTGTCTCTTTCTCTTTCTCTGTCCATCTGTCTCTTTCTCTATCTATCTATCTATCTATCTATCTATCTATCTATCTATCAATCTATCTATCTATCTCTGTCTGTCTGTCTGTCTTTCTCTTTCTCTATCTATCTATCTATCTATCTATCTATCTATCTATCTATCTATCTATCTATCTATCTATCTATCTATCTATATATGTCTGTCTGTCTGTCTGTCTCTTTCTCTGTCTGTCTATCTATCTATCTATCTATCTATCTATCTATCTATCTATCTATCTATCTATCTATCTATCTATCTATCTATCTATCTATATCTGTCTGTCTGTCTGTCTGTCTCTTTCTCTATCTATCTATCTATCTATCTATCTATCTATCTATCTATCTATCTATCTATCTATCTATCTATCTATCTCTGTCTGTCTGTCTGTCTTTCTCTTTCTCTGTCTGTCTATCTATCTATCTATCTATCTATCTATCTATCTATCTATCTATCTATCTATCTATCTATCTATCTATCTTTGTCTGTGTCTGTCTGTGTCTGTCTGTCTGTCTGTGTATCACTTACTCCATCCATCTTTGTATTCCCTCTCTTTCTCTTTTGCTTTCATTCCTTCCCTCCTTCCCTCTGTCTGTCCACGGCAGGTTTATATTATTACACTCTCAGCTCAGTGTAGCAATAAAGGTCAGATAAATGTGTCCTTTATAAATATATTCATAAATCTGCACATGTGTATGTACGCATTTCTCTCATGCTGGCGCTCAGCCCACACGCAGGGCCGCAGGTAAACAGAGGGAGAGATCATGACGCCTTTCAGGCAGATAACAGGGGGATAAACGCCCTGCGCCGCACTCCGTCTGGTTACCATGGTTACGGAGTCGTGCCTGTCAGTCAGCGGCGTCTTTGTACCCCCCCCCCCCTCCTCCGACTCTTCCATGTTTCATATTTCTGCGTCAGTCATGTGTGAGAGGAATGTTTCTGTAATAGTTAAACGGTTCATACTTTTCATCACCGGCAGCTTCAAACTTTATGGTGTAATTATGCGCTTTTTAAGCGTCGGTGATTCACTAAGTGGGTTGAAACAGAAGCTTTGAGGCAATTATGAACCATCTAATAAAGCTGACAGTGACATGATATTCAATTCAGTTCAGAGTCAGTTTTATTTGTATAGCAGCCATTGTCAAGAAGCAGACTGGGAAACCGAGCTTTTCGAACTCTTATGGTGCGAAATATCGTTTTCTTTCATATTTAACATAACACTGCTGTCGGAACTAAACCGCACATCTGAATTTCTTTGCCGTTTTCAGTTTTTGACATAATTTGAAAACACCCATAGTCCTATATATTGTGTGTAAATTCCGTGATGAATGGACCAAAAGACGTGACCTAAAATTCCTTTGAAAGACGTCTGGTTCCATAAAAAGTACAGTAGGTTTTTTCCTTCTCCTGTAAAGTTATAATTTTGGAGATATGAGGGTTTGATCTGACAACAGTGATATTTATGCCTAAACAAGTTCATTTAGATCAGGGATGTTTAATAAAAATTCAATAAGGTCCAGTTAGAGAAAATTTCCTCAAGTGAAGGTCCAGAACATCATAATCGTGACTCAGTGCCGTTTACTGTTTACTGAAGCATCCGAGTCGGAATATCAGCATCTTATACAGTCGACAGCTGAACATCAGATCAAATAAAGTCCAGTTCGGTCAGATTTCACCAACATTTACTGAACATCAGATCAAATAAAGTCCAGTTCGGTCAGATTTCACCAACATTTACTGAACATCAGACCAAATAAAGTCCAGTTCGGTCAGATTTCAACAACATTTACTGAACATCAGATCAAATAAAGTCCAGTTCGGTCAGATTTCACCAACATTTACTGAACATCAGATCAAATAAAGTCCAGTTCGGTCAGATTTCAACAACATTTACTGAACATCAGATCAAATAAAGTCCAGTTCGGTCAGATTTCACAAACATTTACTGAACATCAGATCAAATAAAGTCCAGTTCGGTCAGATTTCACCAACATTTACTGAACATCAGATCAAATAAAGTCCAGTTCGGTCAGATTTCAACAACATTTACTGAACATCAGATCAAATAAAGTCCAGTTCGGTCAGATTTCACCAACATTTACTGAACGTCAGATCAAATAAAGTCCAATTCGGTCAGATTTCAACAACATTTACTGAACATCAGATCAAATAAAGTCCAGTTCGGTCAGATTTCAACAACATTTACTGAACATCAGATCAAATAAAGTCCAGTTCGGTCAGATTTCACCAACATTTACTGAACATCAGATCAAATAAAGTCCAGTTCGGTCAGATTTCACCAACATTTACTGAACATCAGATCAAATAAAGTCCAGTTCGGTCAGATTTCACCAACATTTACTGAACATCAGATCAAATAAAGTCCAGTTCGGTCAGATTTCACCAACATTTACTGAACATCAGATCAAATAAAGTCCAGTTCGGTCAGATTTCACCAACATTTACTGAACATCAGATCAAATAAAGTCCAGTTTGGTCAGATTTCACCAACATTTACTGAACATCAGACCAAATAAAGTCCAGTTCGGTCAGATTTCACCAACATTTCCTGTCAGTTTCCTCTTTTTAGATCACGTCATGTGGAATAACTTCCCTCTGACTCACTTTCTTCTCTGACTGCTGTTTCTCTCCTCATCCCTCCCCTGTGTGGCGTCACTCACTCGAGTCTCAGAGCTCATCGTAATGCACAGATCTGATTGGCTGAATAGTGTCACGTGTGATATTTACAGCGCATGTGATTGGTCTTTGAGTCTCCCGGAATCTAAAGCTACTGTATTGCGTAGAAAATCTACGCTGATTAAAACAGGACCACCCCATCCAAATTAAATAATTCTCCATAGTTTATCGGTTACAGGTCCAGGTCAGCATAGGACAACGTCTGGGTCCGGACTCGGGCTGCAGTCCACCTATTAATGACCTCTGCTTTAGAGGAAAATAACACTTTTTAGTGGTGTTGCTATAATGAAAGTGAAGCCAAATGGCATGTATTTCATCCCATTCATGTTTAAAGATACAGGTTCTACAGAATAACCACTTCTGGTTATCTAAAGAACATTTGAGCGCAAGGCTCTTTAGAGAACTATGGTTTTAAATGAGATGGATGTGTGTGGATAAGGTCTAAAGAAGCGTCACATGATGTAAAAATGGTTCCTCTCATTCAGATCTCATTTCAAAAAGTGTTGATTTAAACAATCATGATTCTTTAGGTTAACGATGGTGAACAGTAACGGTGGTGAACATTAACAGTGGTGAACATTAACAGTGTTGCACATTAACGGTGGTGCACATTAACAGTGGTGAACATTAACAGTGGTGCACATTAATGGTGGTGAACATTAACAGTGGTGAACATTAACAGTGGTGAACATTAATAGTGGTGAACAGTAACGGTGGTGCACATTAATGGTGGTGAACATTAACAGTGGTGCACATTAACAGTGGTGCACATTAACAGTGGTGAACATTAACAGTGTTGCACATTAACAGTGGTGAACATTAACGGTGGTGAACATTAACAGTGGTGCACATTAATGGTGGTGAACATTAACAGTGGTGTACATTAACAGTGGTGAACATTAACAGTGGTGAACAGTAACGGTGGTGCACATTAATGGTGGTGAACATTAACAGTGGTGCACATTAACAGTGGTGAACATTAACAGTGTTGCACATTAACAGTGGTGAACATTAACGGTGGTGAACATTAACAGTGGAGCACATTAATGGTGGTGAACATTAACAGTGGTGTACATTAACAGTGGTGAACATTAACGGTGGTGAACAGTAACGGTGGTGTACATTAACAGTGGTGAACATTAACGGTGGTGAACATTAACAGTGTTGCACATTAACAGTGGTGCACATTAACAGTGGTGAACATTAACGGTGGTGAACATTAACAGTGGTGAACATTAACGGTGGTGAACATTAACAGTGGTGAACATTAACAGTGGTGAACAGTAACGGTGGTGCACATTAATGGTGGTGAACATTAACAGTGGTGTACATTAACAGTGGTGCACATTAACAGTGGTGAACATTAACGGTGGTGAACATTAACAGTGTTGCACATTAACAGTGGTGAACATTAACGGTGGTGAACATTAACAGTGTTGCACATTAACAGTGGTGAACATTAACGGTGGTGAACATTAACAGTGGTGCACATTAACAGTGGTGAACATTAACGGTGGTGAACATTAACAGTGGTGAACATTAACAGTGGTGAACATTAACAGTGTTGCACATTAACAGTGGTGAACATTAACGGTGGTGAACATTAACAGTGTTGCACATTAACAGTGGTGAACATTAACGGTGGTGAACATTAACAGTGGTGCACATTAACAGTGGTGAACATTAACGGTGGTGAACATTAACAGTGGTGAACATTAACAGTGGTGAACTTTGACTTTCCCAAATTGGGTGAAACTCTGATGTTGCTCTAGTTTAAGCTCTGACATTTGACATTCATAGAAAGTGTTACTGAATTGTTTTTTTGTTTTTTTGTTTTTGCCTTCAAATGGTTCTTTAAGTGTTCATGGTTCTACATAGAACCCCTGAAGCATCATTTTAGGAGTGTATGGCATCACTCCAAACTCTTTTCAGCACCTCTGCTTGCTGTTTTCAAAGAAAACCTTTGCTGGTTGTTTATCTTTTCTTGTTTAATTGGAGTATCAGAGGAAAAAGTTTGTGAGGAATTTGAAAATAAGGTAAACTTTGTGTTGAATGAGCTTGATTTAATTATGTTGTACAATACTATCCGTCTTTTAAATGGAACTGCGGTCACAGTGAACACGGTTTTTAGTTTTTCAAGCGTGTATTATGAGATAATAGAGGCCGTGAGATCAACGACGTCCCTGTGTTTCTCTGCCGGTTGTGTTCAGATGGTGGTTCACTTACACTCAGAGCTCCTTCTCCACATTAGTGAATAAGCTCCTCTGTTTTGGACTCCATTTCTCTTCGCATCACTTACGGCGGTACCTTGGCCCCGGCCGTCACTCAGCAGAGCTGTGTTTTGACAGGGGTCCCCCCCCCTCACCCAAGCTGAGGAGGGCATCCTTCTGCCCCCAAACTGTGGGCCATCCATCAACCCGCTTAGCCGCTGAACTCCACTGAACTCCACATCCATCAGAGATCCAGCAGCGCTCTCCCACGACCCCGAGCACATCAGACCCCGTCAGATAACATACGCAAAATACTCTAACGAGGGCTCCATCAGCTCCGACGCAGGAATCAGCCCAACTCACTTGGAAGAGCCCACGACAGCTAGAAGCTACACCTGGGCTGACTTTTAGCACTGATTTAAGATAAGACCACCCTTATAAATGCTACGTGAATGGTTTGAGTGTTGACTGAATTAATAACCATTAACCAGCTATCTTTAAACCATTTATAGACCCTTTATAAAGCTCATGGTCCCATAAATATCAAAATCTGAAGTTTGACCGTCTAAATGAATGAGAGTTCACTGTTAGGCAAACAGCAGGTCAAAGCTTCCCTCTTTATTTATGTGTTGTAAATTCTTATTAATGTTTAAGACTTAATAAATAACCATGAATAAACACATTTAGACCTTGAACCATTTATCAGAGTGGCGTTATTTTACAGCTCATGTCATCGATTGTAGATAAATAAAAATAAACTTTATAGACAAATAAAACTTTAACTTCGTCTCTGATTAAATGAACTGAATAGACGAACTGTATTTATTGGTTATATTTATGTATATTTTTGACATGAAAATTTTTTTCCTAGCAGCGTCAAAGCGTGCTCTTAATCATTTCAGACACACTTCAATTGGATGGCCTGCTGTAGAGAGATGGATCTACAGATACTTAGATAATTAACACATTTTCTAGTGATGATGATCAACAACATTATGGTAAAGGTTGGGTTTATCTGTAGGGTTGGTGATGAAGTTGGGGTATTAGGGTGAGTTAGGACTAGAAACCTGCCCTTAATTCCATGTTTCACCCCAGAACGTCAGCAGAAACGTTATTTAAACTTGCTCATTTAGGCCCAGTCCCATTTCACCCTTCGCCCTACCACTGAGCCCTTAGCCCTCGGTTTTGTGTGCTCTCGTCTAGGGGTGGGGTGTCCCGATTCATGCTGAGATAGAGGGGTGGGGCGAAATGTTGGGGCTACATGATCCTCCAACCGGAGGTTTTTCAGAAACTCCAAACAGAGAAATATGAGAAAAAATGAATTTTCTCTGTTAAAAAGTTACAGTAACCACTGTTTTATCTGAGTTTAGTGCCGTTTCAGTGTTTTATGGTCATTTTTCTTCATAACAAGCATAAAAATCATAAATAGCATGCTGATGTCTCGGTAGCTTGCTAGCTAACTTTCCCGTTCCACCTTAAATAGTTCAGCAGTTCTGACACCTGAAGAGCCAGAATGTACCTGCTGCTCCATTTAAGGTGGAACGGGAAAATTCCAACAAGAATCTGGAGAATCTCTGACTTCAGCTTCATATCACTGAAGAATTAGGGGGGGGGGTGATAATAAATAACTGCCCCCCTCTTTGAAGGCGTATGATCCCTAAATGTAACTAAAGCCCAGCAGTGAGGAGCTGAACTTCCCCCTCCTCTGCTGTCCCTGCAGACGGGCAGGGTCGCCTACAGAGCGGCGCTAGTAGCTGTTAATGAAGTGATGCTCTTTTATTAGAGGGTCTCATTTCAGAGGAAGATCTCAACCACTGCCCTGAAGCTCAGGCTTGGTGTTGCCCTATTTTGCCTTTCCTCTGTTTGTTTGACAGCTCTCTTCCAGACTGAGGCTCCAGTTTTGGAGGTCGGCGTAACGCAGGACACCATGTACAGCATTCTTAGGCTA
>NC_051235.1:31921695-32114195 GCF_015220715.1 Pygocentrus nattereri
GTCCCTCTCTGTCTCTCTCTCTCTGTCCCTCTCTGTCCTTCTCTCTCTGTCTCTCTCTGTCCCTCTCTCTCTCTGTCCCTCTATTTCTCCCTCTCCCTCTCTGTCTCTCTCTCTCTCTCTCTGTCTCTCTCTCTCTCTGTCCCTCTATTTCTCCCTCTCCCTCTCTGTCTCTCTCTCTCTCTCTCTCTCTCTCTCTCTCTGTCCCTCTATTTCTCACTCTCCCTCTCTGTCTCTCTCTCTCTCTGTCTCTCACTCTCTCTCTCTGTCTCTCTCTCTCTGTCCCTCTATTTCTCCCTCTCCCTCTCTGTCTCTCTCTCCCTCTCTGTATCTCTCTGTCTCTCTCTCTCTCTCTCTGTCCCTCTATTTCTCACTCTCCCTCTCTGTCTCTCTCTCTCTCTCTCTCTCTCTCTGTCTCTCACTCTCTCTCTCTGTCTCTCTCTCAGTCTCTCTATTTCTCACTCTCCCTCTCTGTCTCTCTCTCTCTCTCTCTCTGTCTCTCTCTCCCTCTCTGTCTCCCTCTCTTTCTCTCTGGGCTCAAAAACAAAACAATTGGATCATTTAATTACTTTCAGGGACACTCGAATGAGTCCAATCTATCAGGGTCTCGGGACCTTGTTTGTGGCCTGTGTGTTTAATTCTGTCTGCCAGGTGACTCTGAACACACACGGCTAAGCTAAATTAACAATTGATCTCCGCCTTTAACTGCACAAACAGCCGTCTGTGCTCTGAGTAGATGCAACTCACAGAGCATTGGCTCCGCTGCAGCGGCGCAGTAAATACCGCAGGCTTGCGAGTTTGCTCTTAAGATTCTTTGTGGAAACTGTAGCAGTGCTGCTCCACAGTCAGAGAACAGCGCTCGTTTACCTGTCAAGCCAAAACAGCCCAAATCTCATCGTGTTCCTCATGTGTGACACAGATGTGTGTCTGAGTGTCCGTGTGAACAGATACACACACTGAACATTTCCAGTGGAATTTTGTGCTGCTGAGAATCAAACATCTGGATGATGTTTCTGTACAAAACAATAGAACAGACTCATCCAAAATCATCCATGTTTGAGGAGATTCCAAAGAAATGGCCAAATGGCCAGAACTCCATTTCCCAGAAGCCCCTGGGCTGGCACACCTGTGGACTCCTCTACTTAAGGCTGAGGCAAACAGCAGCCCTGTCACACCTTTGTAGAGGGGTGGCTGATACGGTACGTAGCCCAGGTGGGTATTTAAAAGAAAAGAAAAGAGAAAGGAAAGAAAAGAGAAAGATAAGAGAAGGAAAGGGAAGAGAAAGAAAAGAAAAGAGAAAGGAAAGAAAAGAGAAAGAAAAGAAAAGAGAAAGAAAAGAGAAAGAAAAGAAAAGAGAAAGAAAAGAGAAAGAAAAGAGAAAGAAAAGAAAAGAAAAGAGAAAGAAAAGAGAAAGAAAAGAAAAGAGAAAGAAAAGAAAAAGAAAAGAAAAGAGAAAGAAAAGAAAAGAGAAAGAAAAGAGAAAGAAAAGAAAAGAGAAAGAATTGGAAAGAAAAGAGAAAGAATTGAAAAGAAAAGAGAAAGAAAAGAAAAAGAAAAGAAAAGAGAAAGAAAAGAGAAAGAAAAGAGAAAGAAAAGAAAAGACACGAAAAGAAAAGAGAAAGAAAAGAAAAGAGAAAGAAAAGAAAAGAAAAGAGAAAGAAAAGAAAAAGAAAAGAGAAAGTAAAGAAAAGAAAAGAAAAGAGAAAGAAAAGAAAAGAGAAAGAAAAGAGAAAGAAAAGAAAAAGAAAAAAGAAAAGAAAAGAGAAAGAAAAGAGAAAGAAAAGAAAAGAAAAGAGAAAGAAAAGAAAAGAGAAAGAAAAGAAAAAGAAAAGAAAAGAGAAAGAAAAGAAAAGAGAAAGAATTGGAAAGAAAAGAGAAAGAAAAGAAAAAGAAAAGAGAAAGAAAAGAAAAGAAAAGAAAATATAAAGAAAAGAAAAGTTAAAGATAAGAGAAAGATAAGAAAAGAGAAAGTAAAGAAAAGAAAAGAAAAGAGAAAGAAAAGAAAAGAGAAAGAAAAGAGAAAGAAAAGAAAAGAGAAAGAAAAGAAAAGAGAAAGAAAAGAAAAAGAAAAGAAAAGAGAAAGAAAAGAAAAGAGAAAGAAAAGATAAAGAAAAGAAAAGAGAAAGAAAAGAGAAAGAAAAGATAAAGAAAAGAAAAGAAAAGAAAAGAAAAGAGAAAGAAAAGAAAAGAGAAAGAAAAGAAAAAGAAAAGAAAAGAGAAAGAAAAGAAAAGAGAAAGAAAGGAAAAGAGAAAGAAAAGAAAAGAAAAGAAAAGAAAGGAAAAGAAAGAAAAGAGAAATAAAAGAAAAGAAAAGAGAAAGAAAAGAGAAAGAAAAGAAATGAAAAGAAAAGAAAGAAAAGAGAAATAAAAGAAAAGAGAAAGAAAAGAAAATAGAAAGAAAAGAAAAAGAAAAGAAAAGAGAAAGAAAAGAAAAGAAAAGAAAAGAAAAGAAAGAAAAGAGTCATATTTAACATTGTGTTTGGCTAAATGTCTATAGTACAAAGTTTAGTGGTAAAGACATTCTGTTCCCCATAAATCAGAGGTTTCTGCCAGAATCATACGCAATAATTTAATAATAATTCTTTACATAACTACCCTAAAGTTCTGCCAGAGCAAAGTCTTCTCAGATAACGGACTCGGGAGACTCAGAGCTCTGCTGGCTGAAGAGGAAACCCGTCTGCCTCAGATTTGGGTGGTAAACCGTGCCTTCTTCTGACACGCTGAGTGAGGACACGAGTCCTGCGTTTGTACAGTGTCTTATTGCTGGTGTTTCGGCTCTACAGCCGACCACATCCACAGCAGCAAACATCCAGCATCTGACTGTTTACAATCCAAACATGTGCTGATGGAGCATCCTGTCTGCTCCACGGCCACGTCTGATGAATCACAGCCCTGTCAGGTTAAAAGGCCTCAGACAGCATCAGCATGCATTACAATGACCATGATTCCAACCATCTGGGAGAAAAACACATTCCCCCTGACTGTGTGTGCACGTCTCGTTTGTGCTTGTATTTGTAGCCTTCCTGGACAGAAATGTTGATTCCCGGTGTTGGGCTTAGAGTTAAGCTTTGGGGATTTTTATTACATGCATATAATTACATATCCAAAGAAAAGCAAGCGTCTCTGGAGCGGTAGGTTTACAGGAGAGGGCAAGAACGCTCAACTTTTAATGTGAGTTGATGTAATGAGGTTTTATTCCACTTGATTTCGGAGCGCTTTTGTTGGACTATTCATCAAGAAATGTTCACAGAAATGTAAAGGACAATCACTGTGGTCAAATGATGTGGAAAAATAAACATTGATAAAAATGCAGAATAATATCCATGATGTTGAAGTCAGGGCTCCGGGGTGGTCAGTCCGTTCTTCAACTTCTGTTAAACGTTCTAATCTAATCGCATTTAATATTATAACCTCACTCATGCAGAACCCCATTTTCAGCTGGGACGATGAAAAAATGCAATCATGTGCTGATGATTTAAACCCTATATTTCATTGACAGTGGTACAAAGACAACAAATCAAATGCTGAAATTGAGAAATTTCACTGCTTTTTGACAAGTATGAGCACGTTTTGAATTTGAAGCCAACAATATGTTCCTAAAAAGTTGGGACGGGGGAACAAAAGGCTGGTAAAGTTGTGTGATGCTAAAAAACACCTGGTGGTTGATTGGCAGCAGGTCAGTAACATGACTGGGTATAAAGAGCATCTCAGAGAGGCGGAGTCTTTCAGAAGTAAAGAGGAGGAGGGGTCACCACTCTGTGAAAGACTGGACCATCAAATAGAGCAACAGTTCAAGAAGAACGTTTCTCACCATAAAACAGCAAAGAGCTTCTGCTTTTCATCGTCTACGGTGCAGAATATCATTAAAGACTCAGAGAATCTGGAGAAATCTCTGTCTGTGAGGGACGAGGCTGAACACCAGTATCTGCTGGCCGTGATCTTTGGGCCCTCAGGCAGCACTGCATTAAAAACAGACATGGTTCTGTAGTGGAAATCACTGCATGGGCTCAGAAACACTTCTGAAAACCACTGACTGTGAACACAGTTCATCACTGCATCCACAAACGCTGTTAAACTCTAAAACACAAAGAAGAACCCAAATATAAACAGGATCCAGAAACGCTGCCACCTTCTCTGGGCCGGAGCTCATTTAAAATGGACTGAGGGGAAGTGGAAAAGTGTCCTGTGGCCCGACGAATCAAAACTTCAATCAAACACCTGTGGATGTTTTCAGATCTGGAGTAGCTTGATCTTCTCCTCTCTCTCAAAGATGGAAGCTTTCAGTGCTGTTTATCTGATGGGGGCAGTTTTGGTGTCTACCAGCTCTTCCAGGTGGTTGTTAGGAGCCACATTTTCTCTGCAGACTTTAATAAAACTCAAAAAAATAAAATTTTTAGAAACTCCTGACTATTTCCTTCCTTGGGCAAGTAGATTATCTTGTATATAATCTCATCAAAAACTATTTTTGAAAAATGAATAACTTTTTTATTCAAATTAAACAAATGAAGCTCTCTAACTTTGGATATTATAGATAACAAATATGAGATGTTATCATATATCATATACATACTGACCCACTTCAGTCACCTCTTTCTATCTACAATAAAAAAGGTCTTTTGTCAATTAAAATGATCTAAATCTACATGAAGTACAAAGCTAGAAATTCTATTCCACATTTCACAGTATAACATATTAAATGAATAAATAAATGAATAAATAAATAAATAAATAAATATAGTTATACTGTGAAATGTGGAATTTAATTTCTAGCTTTGTAACAGTAATACTTCTGTATTGAATGGTTTATTTATAATAATAATAATAATAATAATAATAATAATAATAATAATAATAATTTAGCACCTCTGGAAATTACTTATGCCTTTTCTTCTAGATGTGTGATCACAAAATGTGCCTGGTTCTTTGTTGAGATGGAATAATATGCTACTCTCCTGTAGATAGCAGTTACTGTGAACAATTAAAATTATATATAGATATAGAATAGATAATTGGATAATTGCTCTTGGCAAGACACCATTTTCCACAAAGTTCACTGTCCACTTTATCAGCTCCACTGACCGTATAGCTGCTCTCTGTAGTTCTACAGTTACAGACTGTAGTCCATCTGTTTCTCTGCCTCACCCTGTTCTTTGGTGGTCGGGACCCCTACAAGACCTCCACAGAACCCCCGCAGAGCAGGTATAATTTGGGCAGTGGGTCATTCTCAGCACTGCAGTGATAACTGACGAAGTGGTGGCATGCTGTGTGTTGCTATGGTGCGAGTGGATCAGAGACCTAGTAAAAAGGAATATAAGTGTTGATACATGGAGGTGCAGCTAATAGTGTCCATTTGGTTGATGTATGTAATAATGACCTCACCATTCTGACACATCCATATATATTTATGTGTGTGTGTGTGTGTGTGTGTGTGTGTGTGTTTGTAGGTTAGCAACCCACTGTGAACCGTCTGATTTGAGAGCCAGCTTGTTCTAGATACTCCACTGATGACACATGAGTCCCTGGCTCCCCCTGGTTTTAATCAAAGTCCAATTATCTCTCTTTTCCCCAATTTTTTTCTGGCATGCTCTTCTAAATAAGACATCTCTATAATCCCTGACTGTCCACTCACTGCTGTGCTATCTCTGCCCTCAAGGTAGACGTCATATGTATCTTATTATCCAGCCTGAGACCAAGGGCTGCTTAGCATTAGGAGGAAATTGAATTTGGAGTTTGGGTCACTATAGATAGTAAAAGAGCAAAAAAACAGCAGTGATAATAATAGAGCTCCAGCTGCTGGGTGAAGGAACTCCAGAGCATTCCACCAAATCTACCAGAATCTGTTGTTTGTGTCAAATTTAATGTATTTTGAGGAATTCATTCCACACTAAAGGGCAGAGAAACGGGCAGATAAATCATTAAGCAACCACATCTCCTCTCTGATTAAAACACACTGGCCATCTATCACAGCTACTACTGTAATGACACTCACTGCACTTTACACTGTAACTCTGACGCAGCTCAGAGCTCCTCAGGTCTATAATCTGTGCTGTTAGACGACCTCACACCACTCAGTACCTCATGCGCCATGTGACCGTGTCAATAGATACTTTAATACTTTATTTTATTTCTCGTGTATTTTAACTTCTGTCTAGATTTATTTCTTTGTATTTTTCTGCATAGTTTATGTAAGTTTATGTGGAATTATACGTCTGGCTACTGAAACACTGCAATTTCCCTCCCATCTGTCCGTCTGTCTCTTTCTGTGTCTGTCTGTCTCTTTCTCTGTCTGTCTGTCTGTGTGTCTGTCTGTCTGTGTGTCTGTCTCGTTCTCTATCTATCTATCTATCTATCTATCTATCTATCTATCTATCTATCTATCTATCTATCTATCTCTGTCTGTCTCTCTGTGTGTCTGTCTCATTCTCTATCTATCTATCTATCTATCTATCTATCTATCTATCTATCTATCTATCTATCTATCTATCTATCTATCTATCTGTCTGTCTGTCTGTCTGCCTCTTTGTCTGTCTCTTTATCTTTCTCTGTCTGTCTATCTATCTATCTATCTATCTATCTATCTATCTATCTATCTATCTATCTATCTATCTATCTATCTGTCTGTCTGTCTGTCTGCCTCTCTGTCTGTCTGTCTGTCTCTTTATCTTTCTCTGTCTGTCTCTCTTTGTCTGTCTCTTTCTTTGTGTCTCTATCATCTATCTATCTATCTATCTATCTATCTATCTATCTATCTATCTATCTATCTATCTATCTATCTATCTATCTATCTATCTATCTATCTGTCTGTCTGTCTGTCTGTCTGTCTGTCTGTCTGCCTCTCTGTCTGTCTGTCTGTCTGTCTCTTTATCTTTCTCTGTCTGTCTCTCTTTGTCTGTCTCTTTCTTTGTGTATCTATCTATCTATCTATCTATCTATCTATCTATCTATCTATCTATCTATCTATCTATCTATCTCTCTGTCTGTCTGTCTTTCTGTCTGTCTCTTTCTCTGTCTGTCTGTCTGTCTGTCTCTTTCTCTGTCTGTCTGTCTGTCTGTCTGTCTGTCTGTCTGTCTGTGAGTAACAGGGAAAAAGAAGCGAAGAAGATAAAACGAGGGAGAAAAAGAACCCATCCCATCCAAAGTCCCGCGGCAGGCAGAGAGAATCAGGCTCAGTAACCCAAAAATGAACCGGCTATTTAATTTCACAGTAAAAGTATCGTCTCAATAGCTGCTGGATCGTATTGATTGCGCGGCGCTGAGGGCTCTGCGTTATCTTTTCTTCGCGGTAATTTTCATCTTTCATCCTTAAGATAACAGAGCACTGCTAGAATCATCTACTTGTAAACACAAATACACATTGTTCAAATTCTTTCCTCAGTAGATTGATTTATTTTTTTATCGTGTTTATCTTGGAAGAATCTCAGAGCTTAACATCTCATGCAGAGGTTCTGTAGTAGCTGTTAATACAGCAGAAGGAGCGGAAATCCTCAGCAAATGTGTGTTTTCAGCAGTGATGCACTAAAATGAAAATAAAAGATTTATTGGGCTGAAAACTGAAACGAAAAACAGCTTGAATGAACTAAACTTACTGAAACAATTACAAAATGTGGGATATGTGCCATGAAGGTTCAACATCCTTGGAAACAAAGACTGGTTGGTCAACCAAGGCAATAAATTTCATTATTGTTTATAATTTAGCTGTTTATGAACTCAATAACTGCTTAATTCTCTCTTCTCAAGCAGGATGTCGAGATTATGAATCTCATATCCAATGTTTCCCAAAGAAACAGTGAAAAAGTTACACCTGGCTGATATTTTCTTTGTTTCAAGGTGTCTGTGCTAAAAAATAACAACAAAACAGTCTCATTTTCATTACCATTAGAATTATTTGCTACTGTTAGATTTTGACACTTTTAAACAGATGTTCAAGGGTTCTTTAGTAAAGAAAATGATTCTGTATAGAACCATGAACACTCAAAGGACTGTGGGCATGACTGAAGGGTTCTTTGCATCATGAAACGGTTCTTCAGATTCAGCATGTGCTGTGGATGTTTATATACAGAAGGGCTCTTCCACTGCTGTGATATCAAGCTTGTCACAATAACGGCACAATGAAGGGTTCTACATTGCACAAGAACCCTTTTTGGTGTTATGTAGAACCCTTTTTCAAACAGTGCTCATGGTTCCATATAAAACCACTTTCTTCCCTAAAGAACCCTTGAAGAGCCATCGTTTAAGTGTGTGTATATTTAATATTTTTAAATATGATGTCGGCCCACCCTTTGCAGCTACAACAGCTTCAGCTCTTCTGGGAAGGCTTTCCACAAGGGTTAGGAGTGTTTATGGGAATTTTTGACCGTTCTTCCAGAAGAGCATTTGTGAGGTCAGACACTGATGTTGGACGAGAAGGCCTGGCTCACAGTCTCCACTCTGATTCATCCCAAAGGTGTTCTATGGGGTTGAGGTCAGGACTCTGTGCAGGCCAGTCAAGTTCTTCCACACCAAACTGGCTCATCCACGTCTTTATGGACCTGCTTTGTGCTCTGGTGGGCAGTCATGTTGGAACAGGAAGGGGCCGTCCCCAAACTGTTCCCACAAAGTTGGGAGCGTGAAATTGTCCAAAATCTCTTGGTGCTGAAGCTTTAAGAGTTCCTTTCACTGGAACTAAGGGGCCGAGCCCAACTCCTGAAAAACACCCCACACCATGATCCCCCCTCCACCAAACTTTACACTCGGTGCAATGCAGTCAGACAAGTACCGTCTCCTGGCAACCACCAAACCCAGACTCGTCCATCGGATTCCCAGATGGAGAAGCATGATTGGTCACTCCAGAGAACTCGTCTCCACTGCTCTAGAGTCCAGTGGCGGCGCTTTACACCACTGCATTCCACGCTTTGCATTGCACTTGGTGATGTAAGGCTTGGATGCAGCTGCTCGGCCATGGAAACCCATTCCATGAAGCTCTCTACGCTGTTCTTGAGCTGATCTGAAGGCCACATGAAGTTTGGAGGTCTGTAGTGATTGACTCTGCAGAAAGTTGGTGACCTCTGCGCACTATGCCCCTCAGCATCCGCTGACCCCACTCTGTCATTTTACGTGGCCGACCACTTCGTGGCTGAGTTGCTGTCATTTGTCCAACTTAACAATATAAACGACTTAAAGAAGTCTATCAAAGGTTACGTAGCAGTTCGACATGGTTTGAGGTAGTGACTTGGAAGTGGTATGCATTTAGCACTGTACTAATTGGTGAGGTATAGGCATCCATAGCTTGTTGGCTTGAATTTGCAAGTTCAGACTGGACCTGGAGGACTGGATGGCTTCCTCCTTGGGCCAAGAAGGCTGGACCCCCTTTTTAAATAACTGTGGTAGGACTGATATAAACTGAGGAAGAAGGAGGAGATGGGGTGGTGGGTTTCTAAACCTTCTTCTCAGGAAATGGTAGGTGAGGATAGGAACTTGTAGGGCGTTGGATTGGAAGGAGGAGGGGTTTCAGACATGGTCCTCCCCCACGTTTCAGTTATTCCATCCCTGCATCTTACAGTTAACAGCAATACACTCATAAACAGGTAGAGGTGGGTAATCCAGGTCCAAAACGTAGAATCCCTCCCCAGGATTTTGTTCCAATTGCTTGACTTCTCTAATTTGCCTTTATAGGGAACATAACTGAACCATAATCCACTGAAATTATGTGTTCTAAGCTGTACTGACTCAACACCCCCACCCACCCTGTCTCGCCTCCAGGCTTTTATTCTACTGCTCTGTTTTGAAACATTCAGTTAAGAAAAGGTACAAATACCAACTTTTCACCTGGAAGAACTGATTTAAGGTTCACAATCAGACCATAAAGCCACTGCTGCCCCACTGTTTCCACTTCCACCGAACCTTTATTTCTAACAGTGTACCATCTTGTTATTTTTAGTTATGCTTCTACAGCACAATTTTCTCACTATTTGATAAACTTTACTCTTTGAAACATATACCCAAACTTTTGCACGGTGGATTAAAAACGATCAACAAAACATGTCATTTGACCAGCGCTGCCCAAACCATGCCTATGTCTGTAAAGGCAAAATCAGGACACCAAACATGTCTCGTCTGATTGACAACATTTGGATTAATGGAAAAATTTGTAAGTCATTTTTTGACATTTTTGACAGACAGCATGCTGGTTCTGAGACAGATGCTACAAAGCGATTCATTGTGAGGCACTTTGGCCTGTTGTTGAAGGGCCTAGCGCGGCAGAGAGAGAGTGAAGTTTAAGGATTGGTCAGAGATAGCAGTGTTTTGCTTCAGACAGCGCCGCTCTTGTCTCCGAGATTGGTATCAGGCAGCTAGCTGACACGTCACATTTCCAAAGGACATTTACAAGACAGACCGAATAAATTTTACATAATGTGTGTCCTTCTCTTCAGCTCAAGAGACAACATTGTTGATGAAAGGCCCCCCGCTTCCCTCCCCATCCCTCTTTACCCCTCGCCCCAAACACACTTCACCCACCACCCCCCTTTCTTATTTAGCTAGAAAGAGAAACCAAACACTGCCTGTGGCTCGCAGCACTTTGAAGCTGCCAGACAGCTCCTAACAAATGAGGCAATGTCAGTGAGGGAAATGGGCCGGCTGAGATGATTAGTGTTCTGCTACAATCTGGTAAGGTTTGACCTTTCAAGGCTGCCGTAATTCCAATCCCAAGTCAAAGTGAGAGGGGGCCAGATGTAAAATGAAGGGTGTTAAATATCTGTCACTCCGTCGGCTTCTGCCTCAAACATCTATTCATCTCACTCCCCTTTTATTTTCTTTACTTTCCGAGGAGAGACTCATCCCCATTTGATCCCAGCTGGGGGCATCGGTGGAGAGGAAAAAAATGACACTGTCACTACCCCCATATAACAGCAGACTCGGCTCGTATGAGATGAAACCAAACCATCTTCCGAGCCAGCACAAAAACCGATGGAAATATGATGGAGTTTACTAGTCTCCACAACTCCAGCGCAGACTGGTCTGCCTTTGATGAAGAAGATAACAAAAAAAGGAAGAAAGATGACAGTGTGGCGCGATGGCTTCAAGAGGCAGGGTCACTTTAAGCTCCATTTAGCCTTGAAGAAAATCTCGCTGACCCTGAATGGCTTTGTTGATCAAATTTAAGGACTTTGTTTTTGGAGGCCCAGGGTAAACAACAGAAGGGAAACATTCAAAGCCAGACCCAACACAACACAGCTCATCCAGCACAGTCCAGCATAGTATAGCCCAATAGTATTCATCAAGCACAGTGCAACACAGCTTATCTAGCACAGTCTAACATACCATAGTCCAATACAGCTCATCCAGCTCAGTCCAGCACAGCTCATCCAACACAGCCCAAAATGATATAATCCAATATGATTCACAAGCACAGTGTAGCACAGCTCAGTGTAAGGTGTAAAAAAAGTCCAACACAGCTCATTCAGCACAGCTCATACAGCACAGCTCATCCAGCGCAGTCCAAGAGAGTATGGCCCAACTCTGTTGATCCCACACAGTCCAGCATAGTACAGCCCAATAGTATTCATCAAGCACAGTGCAACACAGCTTATCTAGCACAGTCCAACATACCATAGTCTGATACAGCTCATCCAGCTCAGTCCAACATAATGAAAACAACACTGTTTATTCAGCACAGTGCAGCATAGGTTAGGGCATCCAACACAGCAACCATTCAACAAGCACAGTTTAACACAGCTCACACAGCACAACTCAACACAGCCAATCCAGCAAGTCCAACATAGATTAATCTGAAACAGCTCATCCAGCTCAGTCCAACATAATGAATACAAGACTATTTATTCAGCACAGTTCAACTTAGTAAAGTCCAACATAGTTCATCCAGCTCAGTCCGACACAGCTTATCCAACACAGCCCAAAATGATATAACCCAACACCATTCAACAAGCACAGTGTAACACAGCTCAGTGTAACAGTGCAAAAAAAAGTCCAACACAGCTCACACAGCACAGCTCAACACAGCCAATCCAGCAAGTCCAACATAGTATAATCTAAAACAGTTCATTCAGTTCAGCCCTACATAGTAAAATTTAAAACAGCTCATGCAGCACAATTCCACACAGTGAAGTCCAGCATAGTCCAAAATAATATATCCCAACACCATTCAACAAGCACAGCGCAACACAGCTTATCCAGCTGAGTCCAACACAGTCAAACACAGCTCATTCAGCAGAGTCCGGCCTAGTATAGTCCAACATAGCTGAATCAGCACAGATCAACACAGTATAGCCCAACACTGCTCATCCAGTGCAGTTTAACACAGCTCATTTCAGCCCGGCACATGGAAACATGATGGAGTCTCCACAACTCCAGCGCAGACAGGTCTGCCTTTGATGAAGAAGATAACATAAAAGGAAGAAAGATGATAGTGTGGTGCAGTGGCTTTAGGAGGCAGGATCACTTCAAGCTCCATTTAGCCTCAGGGAAAAATCTTGATGACCCTCAATGGCTTTGTTGATCAGGTTTAGGGACTTTACTTTTAAGCCAAAGTGGACAACAGAATAGAAGCATTCAAAGCCAAACATGGGAGTTACTCTGAATTGAATGCACTCAAAGATGAAGAGGGGAGAAAAGCGTCAGGGACTTGCTGGTAATGTGTATGTTGGGAGGGGGTGAAGCTGTGGAGTGTGGGCTTCCTGCCAGTATGATCTGATATCAGCGCTAGCGTCCTCCCGCTCTCGGCCAGCTGCGTGTTCTGAGGCAACAAAGCTTCCCCTGTGACCCACACAGCAGCAGATTCAGAGGAAGATGGACACAGCAGGCCCTAACCCCTGCCAGTGTTAATAGCTTTAAATTATTCAGTTGCGTTGGAAGCCAAGCAGGGTGCACAGAACTGGGCACACAGCTGAGTAAGAGAAGAGGAGGAGAAGAGGAGGAGATGAGAGGAGGAGAGTATGGCACAGACACCTATTCACATTCACACCCTGAACTGTGTTTTCTACACCCCAACCTAACACAGCCCAGCACAGCCTAATGCAACCCAACAAACATAGTTTAGCCCAACACAGCTTGGCACAGTACAGCCCAAGAACCCAGCACAATCTGGCTAGACAAAAATGCTCCAACACAGTCTGATGTGTAGCAGTCCACCATGACTGCAAAAACACAGCTCAGCACAGCCTAGTCTAACAACTCACTGCTGCACAGTCCAACACAGCCCAGCATAGCCTTATGCAACCCAATAGAGGAGAGTCTGATATAGCATAAACCAAAACAGCTTAGTGGAACATGATCCAACACAGGCCAACACAGCCTATCAGCATAACCCATAACTTAGTTCCAACATAGTCCAGACAAGCACAGCCCAGATCAATATAGTACAATCAGTCCAGCACAGCCCAGCATAACCCTATGCAACGCAAAAGAGGACAGTTCAGTATAGCTTAGCTCAAAACAGCTTAGTGGAACATGATTCAACATAGCCTAGCCTAGCCTAGTCCAGCACAGTCCAGACCAATCCAGCATAGTCCAGTCCTGCACAGTCTAGCACAGTACAGTGCAAGTCAACAGTCTAGCCATATACAGCTCACCACTGGATAGTATAGCACAATCAAATGCAGCCTTATACAGCCCAATTCAAGCACAGCCAAACATAACCCAACACAGCCTGATCTAAATGATCAGTCCAACTATATTTAAAACAGCGCAACCTCATCCAGCACAGCTCTTTCAACACAGCTCAACACAGTATCAGCATTCATCAAGCACAGTACAACACAGCTCATCCAGCCAGTCCAACTCTTCCAACACACCCCCAAACGCCTGACACCACTCATCTGACACAGCTCAACACAGCATAATCCAGCTTCACTCATCAGGTGCAACGCAGATCATCCAACCCAGTATAATACAGCCCAACACAGCTAATAAGGAGTCCAGCATAGTGTAGTCCAGCAAAGCTCTTCCAATACACCCCACCCAACACCACTCATCCAACACAGTTTAACACAGTAAAACCCAGCTCCACTTGTCAAACATAGTGCGATGCAGATTATCCAACCCAGTAAAATACAGCCCAACACAGCTCATCCAGCACAGACTACCACACCCTACTTTATCCCAGTCCAGCACTGCTGTGTTCAGCTGGGCTGGACTGTGTACCGGGGAGCCAGACGGAGCTTTTGTGGAGCACTGCCGCATGGCTAATTCCTCCACCTAGGTTTGATGGGTCATGCATACAGACAGCTGGAGCATCCATGGAACCTGCAGAGAGCTGTCAAAAAACAGCAGAAATGTCATGTTTATGTGTGTGCGCTCACGCCTCGTCTGAGCTGTACAGCCACCGGGCCGGTTCTCAGAGATAGCGGGTGGAAATCCTGTTAGCCTCTGCTCCTCCGGGGTGAATCAGCAGTATCTGCAGCACTCTCTGCTGGATTTCACCCAGTGACCCCCCACTGGCTCTCTCCTCTTTACAACACTATTAGAATAAACAACACGAGGGCTGATCCAAAGAGGCCCAAATTGCTTTTGCACACAATCAAAGCACAAAAGCGAGCCTTCAAATTTAATATCTGAATTCAAAGCCCCTCCATTCAGTTTCAAACGCTGCCGAATTTAGCGGCATAAAAGCCTGGATGCCTTCCCATAAATGTGTATGTATGAGGACATTCATAATTCATGTGTAATTTCTCTCTTTCTTGAGCGAGCAATGTGAATACAGCAGGAGTTAAAGGGGAGCATTTTTTTTATCACAAGTCTCATTATGTACACATGCAGGAGATACAAGGCGAGTCAGACATGATTAATTTAATGGGACGGAGGCCGAATGTGATGATTGTGTCGGCCCTATTGTGTATCATGGCTTCCTCTGTTCTCTCAACATCAGACAACATCCTTTGATTCGTTAATGCCTCCTGTCTCTCCCCTGACAGCCACTCGCGAGAGCAGCACAAACAAGGAAAGATAGACAGCCGACACATTCACAATGGCGGGAGAGAGAGAGAGAGAGAGAGAGAGAGAGAGAGAGACAGAGAGAGAGAGAGAGAGAGAGAGAGAGAGAGAGAACATAATGATTATTAGGAAAAATATAACTATGCATGCAAAGCACTTACCTCATCCGCTTTTTTTCCCCAGCATTTTATTTTTTCCCCCCACATTAGCATTCAGCATATGACACGGATATTAATATTATGTCGGAAAAGTTGTCAGCCTGGTTCCTTTGCATTCTTCCACTGCAGCACTGCAGAAAATCAGAATCCAATCAGTCAGTCAGAGCTTAAGGCGACTCTCGTCAACCTAAACTCATGAACTTGAACTCGTTAAGTCAGAAAATTGACACGTTGCAAAATCACAACCACAAGCTGTGCATTTGGCAACCGGTAAATGTATAATATAAGCAATATTTCAGCTCTGTCTGAAATATATATACATATATATATATATATATATATATATATATATATATATATATATATAATGTATGACATACATAAAACATGGGCGTTTATGTTTTGAAAATATCAGCTGAGAGGCCAGTGGTAGGGGTAGTGCTGTGGATCAAAATCTTTATTGATAATGTACTTAAGACTTTTTAAAACCTGCAGCAACACTGTTTAAGTTATCACTGCATTTTTATTACTGTGAGCCAAATCACTTCTTCCACCAACTGGCCACTTCATGGTTCAATACCTACATTTAGAGTCGGTTATTCATTCAGCCTAATGAGAAACTGTAGAACAGACTCGGTTTATATCACAATACCTACATTTAGAGTCGGTTATTCATTCAGCCTAACGAGAAACTGTAGAACGGACTCGGTTTATATCACAATACCTACATTTAGAGTCGGTTATTCATTCAGCCTAACGAGAAACTGTAGAACGGACTCGGTTTATATCACAATACCTACATTTAGAGTCGGTTATTCATTCAGTCTAATGAGAAACTGTAGAACGGACTCGGTTTATATCACAATACCTACATTTAGAGTCGGTTATTCATTCAGCCTAAAGAGAAACTGTAGAACAGACTCGGTTTATATCACAATACCTACATTTAGAGCCGGTTATTCATTCAGTCTAATGAGAAACTGTAGAACGGACTTGGTTTATATCACAATACCTACATTTAGAGTCGGTTATTCATTCAGTCTAATGAGAAACTGTAGAACGGACTCGGTTTATATCACAATACCTACATTTAGAGTCGGTTATTCATTCAGTCTAATGAGAAACTGTAGAACGGACTCGGTTTATATCACAATACCTACATTTAGAGCCTGTTATTCATTCAGTCTAATGAGAAACTGTAGAACGGACTTGGTTTATATCACAATACCTACATTTAGAGTCGGTTATTCATTCAGCCTAATGAGAAACTGTAGAACAGACTCGGTTTATATCACAATACCTACATTTAGAGTCGGTTATTCATTCAGCCTAATGAGAAACTGTAGAACGGACTCGGTTTATATCACAATACCTACATTTAGAGCCGGTTATTCATTCAGTCTAATGAGGAACTGTAGAACAGACTCGGTTTATATCACAATACCTACATTTAGAGCCGGTTATTTTGTGCCCATTCAGTCAAAAGAGCATTTGTGAGGTCAGATACTGATGTTGGACAAGAGGGTCTGGCTCTCAATCTCCGTTGTAGTTCAATTGTTCACTGGGATTGTGGTCAGGCCACTGGAGTTCCTCCACACCAAGCTGTTCAAACCATGTCAGGCTGCTTTGTACACAGGGGCTCAGTCATGCTGGGACAGGAAAGGCTCCTCCCGAAACTTTTCCCACGAAGTTGTAGGCATGTAATTGTGTAAAATGTTCTTGCACTTAACTTTGTACTTAACATTCATTTGTGTTTGTCACTCATTTGATTGAGCAGGATCAGTCATAAACTATATGGCCAAAAGTATGTGGACGCCTCATCATCACACCTGCATGAGCTTGTTGGACGTGCCTTTCCAACCGACTGGCATTAATATGGAGTTGCCCACGTTTGTGACTATGACAGCCTCCACTCTTCCTGAGTATTTGTGAGGTCAGGCGCCGATGTTGGACGAGAAGGCCTGACTCACTGTGAGACTGAAAGACCAGTTTATTCATCTGTAGACATTTGAAACGCATCTATTGCAGAGGCAGATCATTTGCTTTTCAAGAAATAAGACAGAAATAAGAAAGCTAAGATCATCTGCCAGCACAGTAGGAAAGTTTTACAAGGTAAGTTCCCTTTATCTAAGGAAACTTTCTAGAATAGGTTGAATAATCTGCTTGCAACCGCCTCATGATGACGAATATAAAAGACATTGACTAGATTTAAGATTATTTCACCTAACACACTATCATTTTTTACACTGTTGGTAAAGCCAAAGGTTATCTGTGTCCGAGTGGCCTCTCGTCTCCCAGATGTCGTTTTCGGGCTCCTCTGGGTGTCTCCCACCAGCCCCTCTCAGAGAAAACAACCATGTTGATGGAGTGCCGCTTTCTCAGCTCCGCCCAGAACATTTTCTCAGTTTTTGCAGGGCAGTAAAGTGGAAGCTGGCTGAAGGAGGTCCTCTGAGAGCGGCAGCTCACCGTTCAGGGACACAGGTCTAGCCTTCCATCCCCGGCTCCAGCTGAAAGCTTTTTGCGGCCTGTCACCAGATATGTCACAGTTTTCCTGTTCCGCGTTTTTTTATTTGTTGTTAAAAAGAAAGCGCTCTCCCACTGCCCAGCCAACATGTCACATTCACAGGGAATTCATTCCCAACTGCTGTTCGTCATTCCCCTCTCTCTCTCTTTCAGTTCCTCTCTTTCCTTCCATCAGATAAACACTAGAAACCCTGAGTCTAACACTTTAGAGTGCTACAGAGGCTCCACCCACAAATACATATTACTCTATACATGTTACCGTTAGGCACAGTTATAAGTAACCATGGCATTAAGTTTCATTGTTATGCAGACGATACTCAACTGTACATATCAGCCAAGCCTGATGACCAATACAGGTTAAAGAAAATAGAGGACTGTGTAAAAGACGTGAAAGGCTGGATGTCACAGAACTTCCTCCTATTAAACAGTAACAAAACAGAGGTTCTCCTTCTGGGTCCAAAATTAGCAAGAAGTAAATTACCAGATTTAATCTTAAATCTCGCCGACTTTCCAGCCGCACCTGGATCAGCAGCTAAAAATCTCGGCGTTATAATAGATTCAGATTTATCACTCGATCAACACATAGGCGGCATCACTAGGACAGCTTTTCTACATCTTCACAACATCACCAAGATCAGAAATGCCCTGTCCCTGCGTGATGCAGAAACACTAGTACACGCCTTTATTACTTCCAGGCTGGACTACTGTAACGCTCTACTGTCAGGATGTACGAGCAGGAATTTAAACAAACTCCAACTAGTCCAAAACGCCGCAGCCAGGGTCCTCACTAAAACTAGAACATCTGATCATATCAGTCCAGCGCTATCATCACTTCACTGGCTGCCTGTTAAATTCCGTATTGATTATAAAATCCTTTTACTGACTTATAAAGCCCTACATGGTCTCACTCCTGAGTACCTGCAAGACCTTATTTCTCATTATGAGCCATCACGACTACTCAGATCCCAGAGCGCTGGCTTATTAATAGTTCCCAGAATTCCCAAGGCTGCAGCTGGGGAAGAGCTTTTACTTATAAAGCCCCCAAACTCTGGAATGATCTCCCAGAAACTGTTCGGGACTCAGACACAGTCTCAGTCTTTAAGACTCGGCTGAAAACTCACTTGTTCAGTTCAGCTTTTGGTAGCTAATGTTCCCCCTAGATAAAGGCAGCAGATCCAGGGGTCCATGGACACAGGGAATTATAGTAAACTGAGACGCTGGTGCTGTCGTCCCGCTGCTCGCATGCGGTCACTCAGGTTTGTGGACGGTGGAGCGGAGGGATGCCAGACTGTCTCAGAGTGCTGCCGTGTCTGTGTGTCCTTCTGGTTCTCTCCTGTTAGTTAAGCTGTCATAGTCAGATCTGCCGGAGTCGTTAGCCACACTCTGGGAATGTTCACATTCCCTGTTTTACGTACAAACAGACAGAATAAAACTAATTCCCTCTTGAGAAACTGTAGAATGGACTCGGTTTATATCACAATACCTACATTTAGAGCCGGTCATTCATTCTCGGAACAGATCGCTATAAAATAATCCATTTGTGGGCGGAGCTTGGATCAATTTACGTAAAGTATCGAGGCAGTGCATTGAAACAAAGGTGAAACCTTTCAATTAGGACACAGCAAGTGTCCACAAAACACAAGAGAACGTCAGCGTGAAGCAGTTAGGAGGCACCAGTGATTCCCAACACTAATATGTGTCAGATTAAGTCGTGTTATCGGAGCTGATGCGACTCCGCCAGTGCGGGTGAGGAGCTGCCACGGCGATAAAAGAGGAGGCAGCGGAGGAGGCCTCGCTGTTCTGCAACAAGGTATTCGTCACTCACGGGGGACGATTTGTCAAGCGTCGGCGAGACAGAACACACCTCTAGAAAAAGCTCCTCGTCTCTCATCAACAATTTTGAACAAAATAAACAGTGACAGTCAGACACATCCAGAAAGTAGCTCGGAAAACAGTCAGATCTGATTCTGTCACACAGAAGCTCTTAGCCCCCCGAGTGAGCGAGTGTGAGTGTGAGTGTGTGTGTGTGTGTGTGTGTGTGTGGGGTAGGGGGGGAGTCAGATGGATCTTCTTGCAAAAGACAATGATGAATTGCTCACACTTCCTTTAAAGAAGTTCGGCGCAGAAGCAGACGCAGACGCAGAAATCCCAGTAGGCCAGATTACTCTGTTTGACGTACGGCTCTGACTGCGTCTTCCCTACCGTGTGGAAGCTTTTATAGGGGCTGAGAAGTATGGAGAAATGGAAACGGGAAGTTGCTCGGCAATGACTTCCCGAGCCCAGCTGTAGAGCGAAATGAATCATCGGAGCTTCACCGCCAGGGTTTGGGTGTTGTTTGAGGGGCTTGTAGGATAAATCCACTCCGCTGTTGATGAGCGCGTTTCGGCGGTAATGCATCGCGGACGGATGGTGTGAATACACGTCTGGAGCTTTTATAGGTCAAGTTGACATTAGTCATGTTAGTGCTTACAGCTGGCCACTTTATTAGAAACCCATAACTTGCTTTTCCTTTAAAATAGCCAGTTAAAGGAAGCACAACGTAGGTGTATTGAATAAAGTGGTCAGTGAGTGGAAGCACAAGGTAGGTGTTTCTAATAAAGTGGCCAGTTAGTGGAAGCACATGGTAGGTGTTTCTAATAAAGTGGCCAGTGAGTGGAAGCACAAGGTAGGTGTTTCTAATAAAGTGGCCAGTGAGTGGAAGCACAAGATAGGTGTTTCTAATAAAGTGGCCAGTTAGTGGAAGCACATGGTAGGTGTTTCTAATAAAGTGGCCAGTGAGTGGAAGCACAAGGTGGGTGTTTCTAATAAAGTGGCCAGTGAGTGGAAGCACAAGGTAGGTGTTTCTAATAAAGTGGCCAGTTAGTGGAAGCACAAGGTAGGTGTTTCTAATAAAGTGGCCAGTGAGTGGAAGCACAAGGTGGGTGTTTCTAATAAAGTGGCCAGTGAGTGGAAGCACAAGGTAGGTGTTTCTAATAAAGTGGCCAGTTAGTGGAAGCACAAGGTGGGTGTTTCTAATAAAGTGGCCAGTTAGTGGAAGCACAAGGTAGGTGTTTCTAATAAAGTGGCCAGTGAGTGGAAGCACAAGGTAGGTGTTTCTAATAAAGTGGCCAGTTAGTGGAAGCACAAGGTAGGTGTTTCTAATAAAGTGGCCAGTTAGTGGAAGCACAAGGTAGGTGTTTCTAATAAAGTGGCCAGTTAGTGGAAGCACAAGGTAGGTGTTTCTAATAAAGTGGCCAGTTAGTGGAAGCACAAGGTAGGTGTTTCTAATAAAGTGGCCAGTTAGTGGAAGCACAAGGTAGATGTTTCTAATAAAGTGGCCAGTTAGTGGAAGCACAAGGTAGGTAGTAGTGAATATGATTAATATTTGGTCTACATTCAACTGCATTAGCCTTTTAAACATGTTTCAGTAACATACATTCACATAGTGTAAACTTCTGCACACAGTTGTGGATACAATCAACCGCCTATAGACACCATCGAATGATTAGTCAAAAAACACGAAAGACCTTTTAATAAGAAAGGAAAACATTTAGATTTTTCATTGAAGCTGACCTTTACTAACATTTGACAACAGCTGAAGCTAAAGAGTGAATAATTCATTCAGGGTTAGAAGTCCAACCGCACAGCATTCACTGCTCTGCCGGCTGTAGAAGCGCGCATTCCTCCACTCGGAAGACAAGCCAGGAATTAACTTACAGTTCATCGTATAATGACAAAAGTACTTGGAACAGTCAGGACCAGTGCAGTTCATTTAGTGGTTCTGCACAGAAAATAAGCTTTTTACTCCACATGTTCACTCTGTACAGCCCTGGTGGAGCTTTCACAGTGTGCTCTGAGTTATGGACATGATTTCAAAACAGAAGGAAAATTAAAAGAAGTGCTATCACATATTTTGCTGGTTGTGATTGATTTTTTTCTCACTGGCCACTTTATTAGAAACACCCACCTTGTGTTTCCACTAACTGGCCACTTTATTAGAAACACCTACCTTGTGCTTCCACTCACTGGCCACTTTATTAGAAACACCCACCTTGTGCTTCCACTCACTGGCCACTTTATTAGAAACACCTACCTTGTGCTTCCACTAACTGGCCACTTTATTAGAAACATCTACCTTGCGATTCCATTAACTGGCCACTTTATTAGAAACACCTACCTTGTGCTTCCACTAACTGGCCACTTTATTAGAAACATCTACCTTGCGATTCCATTAACTGGCCACTTTATTAGAAACACCTACCTTGTGTGGACCATTCTCGGCAAGGCAGTGACTCTCACATGATTCTCTGTGCGGCTTTGTTAACTTTGCCTATCGCTTCAGTTCTCCATTACAAAGTGAAGGAGCCTCTGTGTCCCAGCAGCAGGTTGTGTGGAGAGCATCCCGATTCCACCAGCATCTCCAGTGAATAAAGCCTGCATGGCTGAAGGCCTTTTCCTCTGGGTGTAAACACGCATTGTCTGCCATCATATCATTTCTGAGGCTTTGCTGTGAAAGCCTGGCTGCCTGGAGAATTATCCCCCACTGAAGAGCTTAGATGTGCATTTATGTTTTTAAAAAATTATAATAATAAAATAAATAAATAAAAGAATAAATACATGACCATAAAGCAGATGAGCACAAGGCATGCATGAACAAATGAACAACACAACCCAGTTGCTTCGCTCCGTCTGTGGTGAACGAGTGTGCCTAGGTCTGAGACATTAAAGGTCATTTTGGGGTCATTTCAGACCTCAACGTTTTGAGATTCAGGTTAAAATACAAGGAAAAACACTGGAATATAAGGCCTGTTGGAGCTGGACTCGTTTTAAGAGGAGGTGCGGTAATGTAATCTGTGTGCGATTTGATTGGCTGATTTGTACAGGATGAAGCATCCGCGTCATTCCCGGCAATTATCCCAAATAACCCGAATCGAAACATCATCGTGCGGATGTTTATCTCATTATGTGACAGATGCATCAATGTCACTGTCCAAACTATAACAATATACTATGAGGATAGACGTTAAATATGGCTAGAAAAGGATTTGGGTCAAATCAAGCTCCATTTTGGGCTTCAAAATCAGGAAAAAAGACAAAATTCGGAATGAGCATTTTCTATTACCTGGTTTTGTCATTACGCTACAGTGATGTTAATTAGGCTGCGGTCACACAGCAGGTAAAAGGGGCCCAAGTCCGATCTTTGTCCTCAGATGTGTGTCGGTGTGTGAGTGTGAACAGATAAACACTCTGAATCTGACCCTTTCAATTCCGATTCATGATGCTTTCATATGTGGTACTGAATTCTGATCCGTATCCGATCTGTGGCGATGCAACTCAGTCTGAACAGCCAGATCAGAATTCATGTGACTTTTACATCAATCCAACTCAACATTCACCATAATTTTGCGCTGCTGAGCCTCAAACATTTAGGCTGATGTTTCTAAGCCAAAAAATGAAAAGAGACGTATCGCAGCCGCTCCGGGTTTGAAGAGGACTTGAATGAAACGGCCAAACGCGGCCGGAGGCGGCCGAGGCCACAGCGTCAGAGAACAGTTTAAAGAATCCGAGGACATGGACCAAAGCAGTGGCCGAATAACGTGCCCTTTTTAAGTCGAACTCGAACACATTCTGGGAGATGATCCCAGCTGTCAACCACTGGAACTTCATAATCGCTCCTGTGATGCTGGCGAAGACGAACCTGAAGCTCCCATGAGCGTCGCCAATGGTGACAGTGGCAGGAAAACCTCCAAGACCAACAGGAAGAAACCATGAGAGGAACCAAGACTCAGAAGAGGAACCCATCCGTATCTGGACCACACAGGAAAGCAAACAGCATTAGTATAAAGTTTATAGCACAAAACAGGGAAAAACAAGTGGAGCCACAGTTAATTAAGATTAAGATTAAGTGACCCTTATTAGTCCCACAATGGGGAAATTTCACCTCCTCATTTAACCCATCAGTGAAGTGAAACATCACATACACACTAGTGAGCACACACACTAGGGGGCAGTGAGCACACTTGCCCGGAGCGGTGGGCAGCCCTATCCACAGCACCCGGGGAGCAGTTGGGGATTAGGTGTCTTGCTCAAGGACACCTCAGTCATGGACTGTCGGCTCTGGGGATCGAACCAATGACCTTCCGGTCACGAGGCTGGGTCCCTGACCCCCAATTAGGTAGTTTGAGTTTATGCAGCAGCGGCAGGAGGGTCAGTTCATGCAGGTGAGGTTTGCATAGCGTTGTACAGTGTGAAGCTCAATTCTGGTCAAAATGGTCCAGAACGTTTTCAAACTAATGCACCGTGCAATATAGTGAACAGGGACACAGATAAGAGCTGGTGTCTGTGGGCGGGGCCTATTTTAGCCACGCCCCTGTGTTTTAGAGCAGGAGTGAGGCTGCATCCCTGTCCCTCATGGCCACATGGTGAGCAGATAGATCCCAGTGTTTTGAAGTAAATGTGTCCCAAAGTCTGAAAGTCAGTGAGGAACATTAAGAATCTCCATATTTTCTGCAGTTCAGCTCTTTTTAGTGTTTTAAATAAAAATAAGGTGATTTTCTGTGTGAACAGCTGATCAAAGCCGACCCTATTTGGTAAAGTTTGAACAGAGTTATGATTGTTTTCGTAGAAAATGGAACAATCCATCATTAGTTTAAATAAAATAGACATAATTAACGTTCAGAGTCACACAGAGCAAAAGGACTTTAGGCTAAAGTCCAAGATGAGTTAAAAGTCCCAAATGTGTTTTCAAATTTGGACCAATTCAGTAGAATGATTTACTCTCTCCAAGTATACTATTTATCAGTGGTGGACAGTAACTGAGTATCTGAGTATCTGAGTATCTGAGTAAGTGAGTAACTGAGTATCTGAGTAAATGTAATTGGTTCCTGTACTTTAGTATTTTTGGTGTATCTGTACTGAAGTTTCTCCGTTCTTGGCGACTTTTTCCTTTCACTCCACTACATTTCAGAGTCTAATATCGACTTTTTCCTCCTACATTTTGAAAAATCTGTCGTTCCTTTTGGTTTCTGTGTGTATAAAAACGTAACATGTCAAAACGAAAGAAGCGCAAAGCCAGAGCACCAATCAGGGCCCAGCGGTCACTTTGTTTAGAGCTGGTTTTGACCTGTTGGTCATACCGACCCAGTGCAGCACGCGGTTCAACGTCAGCGCAGCAGCGTAAAACTTTGGGAGAGTCTGTTCAACATAAATGATGAACTAACCTAACTTTGTGTAAATAGAGCTCAATATAGAAATATGTCCACATATGCAGTCGAGACTGATGCGGCTTTTTTCTGAATTTCTACAAACACCATTTCATTTTATAGTAAATGAGTTTGGGCTGGTTTATGTTTATGAACAGACGCCTACAGATCAACATAGTAAAGGAGCTCATCTGTGATCCTGAGTTTAAAGCCAGTTTTTATTCAACTTAAACTTGGAACTAAGTTGTAAATAAATCTGAAACTGAAACTTTGCTTGTGTGTAAAAAGTGATTTCAGAGCCACTCGGTTCTCCCTGATGGAAACTGTTTACCTTCAGTGTTTTGTGCTTCTGATCATTTTAATAGACGTCAGCGTCACTAATTAATGACCTTCTATTAAAAGACTGGTTTACCAAGAGAGACGCTGGAGGACTTTCACCTGAAATGAGTTCATGAAGCCAGTCTGGTTATAAAAATGATAACAGGACATCAGAGCCAGAATTCCTCTTTTAGTACTTTTACTTTATACTTAAGTACATTTGAAGGGAAATACTTTAGTACTTTTACTCAAGTGGAGGTCTAAAGGGAGGAACTTCTACTTTTACTGGAGGAATATTTTACTACTTTAACTGAAGTACATGGTTTTGTGAACTTCACCACTGCTATTTATGCACTTAAGTACGCTCCTTTTCCTTACGGGTGGGCTTTTACACCCTATTTCTCGATTCTAAATACTCAAGATGTTTTGAATAAAGTAAAAATTAATAACTCCGGCTGCTTCTGTAAGCGTGTTTTGCCACAGCACCGTCCACCGCCGTCGCTTAGAGAACTGAAATCACATGGATGGTTGTTGGAGACTGGGGAGTGAAGCTTCTCGCAGTGGGGGGCTATCAGACGACAGAAGAGCGGGGGGGATATAAACGGAGGGGTGACCATGCAGAACCGGAGAGGTGATCAATGGTCATGCTCCAAAGACTCAGTCAGGATACAGCGGCCATCCTGACATGCATACTAAGTGCAGCAGACAATGGAAACATTAAAGCCGACCATATTCACTTTGATACAGCGCGAGGCTACCGCTCAGGACCTGGTTATGAATTATAGAAAAGCCCCTAATCATCCTGTCACCGGGTAATTGTGCACTACAGCCTCATAAACCAACAAAATACAAGCTCAAAGTGAATAATGAAGCTCATATATATGGCTTTCTGTGGACGCTGTAATACGTAGGTATAAATTATATTAAGTAACCGTGTGATACGTAAAGCCGTTTGATTTACGTCGTGCTCTGTATGTATAGTCTGTCTGCTAATTCACCAAGACAGTTCATCTGAAAATGAGCCAGAGGCCGAAGAAACGATAGATAATACACAAATCAGGCCCAAGATCCTGACCACCTGCTCGTTTCTATACTCATTGACCATCTGATCAGCTCCACTGACCGTATAGCTGCTCTCTGTAGTTCTACAGTTACAGACTGTAGTCCATCTGTTTCTCTGATACTCTGTTACCCTGTTCTTCAGTGGTCAGGACCCCCATGGACCCTCACAGAGCAGGTACTGTTTGGGTGGTGGGTCATTCTCAGCACTGCATTGACACTGACTAGTGTGTGTTGTGCTGGTGTGAGTGGATCAGACACAGCAGTGCTGCTGGAGTTTTTAAACACATCAGTGTCTCTGCTGGACTGAGAATAGTCCACCAACCAAAAATATCCAGCCAACAGCGTCCTGTGGGCAGCGTCCTGTGGGCAGCATCCTGTGGGCAGCGTCCTGTGACCACTGATGAAGGTCTAGAGGATGACCAACACAAACTGTGCAGCAGCAGATGAGCTGCTGTCTCTGACTTTACATCTACAAGTCAGCAGTGCCTAATAGAGTGGACAGTGAGTGGACACAGTGTTTAAAAACTCCAGCAGCACTGCTGAGTCTGATCCACTCAGACCAGCACAACACACACTAACACACCACCACCACCACGTCAGTGTCACTGCAGTGCTGAGAATGATCCACCACCCAAATAGTACCTGCTCTGTGAGGGTCCATGGGGGTCCTGACCACTGAAGAACAGGGTAACAGAGTATCAGAGAAACAGATCTATATAAAGGTTCTATACCACTTAAAGTTTCTTCCTAGAACGTTTGTGTAGAACTTTTACCTTGTGTGGAGGTGCTTTAAACTGACCCCAGTAGCATATTCAGGGAGTTCTAGATACAGGACACTGTTACACTGTTCTTGGCTGTGTCCTGTATCTAGAACTTCCTGAATATGGCTTTTACTCTTTTGTACAGAAGGTTTTGGCCATTTTGAGGGAGTTCTAGATACAGGACACTGTTACACTGTTCTTGTCTAGAACTCCCTGAATATGGCTTGTTTTATGTGTCGTAAAGCAGCCCTGAGTTTACAGGAGGAGCTCTAAGCCAAGCGCCTGATTACAGTTATTTGTGTTGTTATTATTCAGGGTTACAGTAAATAAAGCCGCAGTCTTCATGCTTTGGTCATGAGTGAGTCATCGCTCAGCGTGACAGTGGCGTGATATCGCGGTGTAGCTGAGTGATGGCGCGTCAGACAGCGTCTGATTATGCAGTCCGATCATGCGTAAACAGAAAAAAGGGGAACCTCTGAGCTCACACGTGCTGCAAGGTGGTCGTATCTCTGGGCGGCGGTCCAGACGCGGGTGGGTTTTGATTCCAGTCTGCTCTCCGCCCCTGCAGTCCCGCACCGCTGTCCCCTGAACATATCATGGCTTCAGGCACTGTTATTATTGCCATTTCCCTTTAATCTTAAATGAAATAAAATATACATAATCTGTAGCCCTGGAGCGAAAATAGGAGACAGAGACAGGAGCGAAGGCTGGGGTCCTGTGCTCTGGGGGGCTCTTGTTAAGCAGGCTCTGGAAAGTCTGTGATGTAGAGCCATCTTCTCTAAGCTGGCTGGCTGGCAGGCTGCTGTTGAGATGCTTTCTGCAGGATCTGTGAAGATTTCCAAGCAGGGATCAGCGCTTCTGGCCCAAAATCAGGTTCCTTTTCCTTCAAACGTGGCCATGATTTCCGGTCACGATACGCGTTTTGCACTCTGGGCGCTTCCCGCATGCGCTGCCCACCAAAAGTTTGGAGACGTCTAGCGTTTTAAACGCGATTTAAATAAAAATGTACGTTTTCTGTGACCGTGTGTAATGCAAACTTTGATTTCAAAGCACGTGAATTGAATTCAAGCATTTTCTCCAGCACCTGCAGTCCATATAGGGAAACTAAGCCGGAAATACGGGCCATTTTGAAAAGCTTTAGTGATGTCATAAAATCATAGAAGCCAACATATTTGCATATATCTGCCTACAGATGTTTAGTTCTGCCGACTCACATCAAAGGTAAGGAAAATGCAGCAATGCAGGACATCAGAAAAGAGCATATCACTTGTCAGAAGCTCGCATCTCCTATACGGTGACTTTACAGGAGAAGGAAAAAACCTTTCATTTGAATGGAAGTCAATGGAACCAGATGTCTTTCCAAGTCATTCTGGGCCGTTTCTTTTATTCCATTTATCATGAAATTTACACGCAGTATAAAGGGCAACAGGCGCTTTTTAAAAATTCTATTAAAAAATGGAAAACAGCAAAAACAGAGATTGAGATGTGAATAAATATAAAACAGCAGCGTTTTATACACACACACACACACACACACACACACACACACACACACACACACACATATTGCTGCTCTTAACATTGTGTATAAATCCCAAAATGAAAGCACTACGAAAAATGCTTCAAAATTACCTTGGAAAAAATCTGGTTCTGTTGACTTACATTAAAAAAAGTAAGGAATGTTTTTTCCTTCCCATGTAAACGTAACATTTTGGAGATACGAGGTTTTGTTCCGATCGCAGCAACATATACCGATCTCTTCGAAAGGCAAAGGAAAGAGGGATCACTGAAAAATGTATTATGACTACTTTGGGCTGCATGAACCAACACAAATCTCATAGGCAGCGCTGTGGGAAAAGTCGGCTTGCCATTTCTCTTTGGGAAAAACTGACAAAAACCTTAAAGAACACCTGTGAAAATCCCTACTTCGGGAATAAAGCCATTGCATCCCATGTTGTGATGTCGGCACTCCTCGGCTGTTTTCGCTTCTAATAAAAGTTCTGAAAAGAAAACTGCGGAATCATTGAATAGGAGCTCTTCGCACTATGGAACACACTTTGATGTGGAGTGTTGAAGACATACGGCTGAAGCTCATTCTGCAGTCCACGCCCATATTTGGAATTCTGAGTCTGAGCTGTTTATCTCTGTGGGAAAAATCAATGGAGTTGTTTAAAATTGCTGCTGTGTCATGCTGTGGTAAACAAAAATGTTCCAAACTGACACATTTTTCATACGTAAACCCCCCAACCCCCGTATATCCTCTGAATTATGGAATTGTTACGGAGTCGACATGGAAACTAACTGCTGCTCACTGAACGGACACCTTTAGTACCGTTTAGGCTGCAGTTTGAGTAGCGGGTGTTGTGATTTAATGGTGTTGTGGTTTTAATAGACTAGAACCGCTATTTTATCATTTATAAGACGATTGGTTAACGCTTGTGTGGTGTTGATGTGTTTGTTAGTCAGTGGTCTGGTGGACCCACCACATTGTTCTGTCTGTACAGATTTAAATAAATAATAATTTATATAAAAACACCAACTGGTTAAAATATCCAGTGTAAGGTTCTCCTTTAGCAGCTGTAGCCAGTCAGCAGCCTGTCCGTGTTGTACACACACACCAGCAGCAGACCATGTAGGAGGAGAACAGAGTGGAGGACACAGAACCTCCACACTCACTGTCCACTCTTTTAGACACTCCTACCTTGTCGGTCCACCTTGTAGATGTAAAGTCAGAGACGACAGCTCATCTGCTGCTGCACAGTTTGTGTTGGTCATCCTCTAGTCCTTCATCAGTGGTCACAGGACGCTGCCCACAGGACGCTGCCCACAGGACGCTGCCCACAGGACGCTGCTGGCTGGATATTTTTGGTTGGTGGACGATTCTCAGCCCAGCAGTGACACTGAGGTGTTTAGAAACTCCAGCAGCTCTGCTGTGTCTGATCCACTCAGACCAGCACAACACACACTAACACACCACCACCACGTCAGTGTCACTGCAGTGATGAGAATGACCCACCCACTGGCTCTGTGAGGGTCCATGGGGGTCCTGACCAGTGAAGAGCAGGGTAAAAGGGGGGTAACTAAGTATGTGTACATATTATTTATTCCAATATTTAAACATTCATTTCAAGAACCATTTCACCATGCATAGAACCTTTTAAACATGCAGATAGGTGTGAGTGTTGACGGTTCTATATGGAGTCCTGAGAAACCTTCTTTAGTTCATCTACCACTTTAATGGCAGATATTTGTTCTGTTATTTCTTAAAACAAGCATATTTATCTGTTAAATGAGATTTTTACTCGATTAAAACAGAAAGTCTAGAAATAAGTTAGTTATGCTTAAGATAAGTAAACACAGAACATGGGAAATATGAATTATTTTCACTGGATTTGAGACACTTCCACCTGCCGAGACCGTATTTTATGGAGTGCAGTGACGTGTGAAGCGGCGTTGATGTTGGAAAAGCTGTTGTGCTGGTTTTTATCGTGCAAACTGGGGCTTTTCTGTTGAACATTGATCAGCGGAGGCTGAACTGGCAGGAGCAGAGCCACCTGCAGCTGTGACACACATATTAATGTCACCAGCAAATGATAATATTTGTATTATTGGCAGATTTTGTGTGTACGTGTCAGACTGCAGCGCTGCAGGAGTCCCTCAGGACCTCCCTGATCCAGCTCTCCCTCTGCAGGAGCTTCACAACAACTCCGGCTCTGTTCGCTCGCTGCAGTTTCGCCTAGAGCTGTTTTGATGACATGCCGACTGACGTGAACCACAAGCGCGGATTCTGTTTTCTGATTCATGATGCGAAACGAAGCTCTAACGCCGTGAGAAGTAATCAATTTACACGCATCAATTAACTGGCCAAATCTGATTGACAGATGTAAATTATTCAACATTTGAACACAAACATCAGCTGAAATCTGTTTTAATGCACCAAAATAAATCTAAAAAATAAATAAATAAAATAAAAACACCTTTGTGCTGTTCATTGGCGCGGTGGGTAGCGCTGTCGGCTCACAGCAAGAATGGTCTGGGTTCGATTCCCCAGCCGGGGGACCGGGTAGGGAGATTGCATGTTCTCTGCGTGGGTTTCCTCCCAGAGTCCAAGGACATGCAGTCAGGCCAATTGGACGTGGTAAATTGCCCCTAGGTGTGAATGTGTGTCTGTCTGTCCTGTGATGGACTGGCGACCTGTCCAGGGTGAATCCTGCTTTCCTCCCGATGACAGCTGGGATGGGCTCCAGCACCCCCTACAACCCTGAGGGAGAAGCAGCTTAGAAGGGGTTTGTGTGTGTGTGTGTGTGTGTGTGTGTGTGTGTGTTTCATGTAGTAATTGACTGTTGGTGGGGAGGAATTCCACCCGCCCAGCATATGGCTAGTTTATAGATCTCTTTAACTTTATGCTCTATAAACTATAATCTGTAAATATGTTGCTACTCTATTTTTATTTATTTATTTATTTATTCCCACCACCCCATATATTCTGTTCAAGGTTTCCAGTTTGCTATTTAAGCAGTAGAACCTGAGAGGGAGTGTGTTATTGTGGAATAACATCCCGGCTGTGATCTGGTGTCCGTAGATCATCCCAGCCGTGATGTTATTGGTGATAACTCCCTCCTCGAGTGCTCTACTGCTTTAATACAGCAGTTAAATAAATACAGTAAGAAATGAATAAACTGGCCGTGAACGCGGCTTTAATATGTTTTAATGTTCAGCTCCTTCCTCCTAATTAGAGCTCCTTAACGAGCAGCTCGTTGCTACGTCAGAGTAACGAGCTCCGCCCACTCGCCGCTCAGCCGGCAGTTCGTTCTCCATCACCTTACGCTAAATTCCCAAACTGTCGTCACCACTGAGCAGCTTTTCAGTCGGCAGCTGTGACAGAAGAACAGCTGAACAACCTGGAATCAGCCAGAAATGAACCCAACACCATTCGCCAGACGTGTCTGATCTTCAGAGTCGGACCAAATCAGACTGAGCCGGAAAACTGAGCCAATATCAGGTTCAGCTCAGTTTGGTCAGTTTCTCCAGATCAGTATTAATGTTGTTTTGTTCCAGCCGGTCTGTAAAGCTTCTTACAGCCCGTTTAGTTTGGCGAATGGTGTTGGGTTCATTTCTGATTGATTCCAGGTTGTTCAGCTGTTCTTCTGTCACAGCTGCCGACTGAAAAGCTGCTCAGTGGAGACGACAGTTTGGGAATTTAGCGTCGTCTCGTCTTCAGAGTCGGACCAAATCGGCTGTCGGTCAGATGTGGTCTTAACAGTGTCCGTTTTCGGTTTTTGGCAAAGCGTCTCCTACAGCTGTCAGAGTCGTTGCTTAGCAACGGCGTCTCAGTGGAGTGATACAGTGTTTGCTGATATTTCAGCCATAACATCACAGGTTTTTCACACAGTTAGAACGCTGCTCAATCAATCAGCTCACGTGGCCACAACTAACTGTTGCATAATGTTTGATGTCTTGGCATCTGAAAGCCTCTTAAATCTTATTAATATGTCGCTGCTGTCGGAAGAAAAACTTCTCCATTTTGACGATTTTCAGTTTTTGGCAAAATTTGAAAATGCCTGATGTCTTTTATATTGTGTATAAATTTCATAATGAATGAACCAAAAGAAACGACCCAAAAAGTCTTGGGAGAAACTCTGGTTCCAGTGACTTGCATTAAAAGCAAGGTTTTTCCTTTATTCCAACAGCACCGAAATGCAATATGAAGAATAGACTGATTGAAGAAAAAAAAAAAAGACAAACATACATATGAATATTGAATGTTTTCAATACAATCATATAAGAAAGGGCTGAACAAAATGTTATATATAATATGTGTGCATATTATATATATATATATATATATATATATATATATATATATATATATGTAGGTGTGAGTTGATATGTGCTTGATTATGTGAATGCTTGCAATAGTTAGTTAAGTGTTCACTGAAATGAGGGGAGTGATTGACAGGCTTAGATAGAGGTGGGAGGATTACGCTGCTATGGGGTCGATGATATTTTTAATAAACGGTGTTGAATGCTGCCATTTGATTCATTTCTATAGCGTTTACTCTCCAGTGACATGCGCTAAAAGTAGTTTTTTCCATTGTGTAATGTTTATGGAGTTTGTCAGCTCTGACGCTGTCAGTCTGCCTGCCTTGGACTCTGTTACCTCCATGGACTCCAATTCCCAGCATGCTCTACCTATGGACTACAGTGACTCTGCTGAGCATGTGACACTCCGGCGCTCCGGCTCGCCTTGTTTCTAATCAGTGAGATTGTCTACACCTGTGAACCTGTGTATTTAAGCCCTGTTGTTTCCTGTGTTTGGTGCTGAGTATTATCTAGCCTCTAGCTCTGTTACGACGCATTTTCCTTGTTCTTTCCCTTTGTTATTTCTGTCCTTCGCCTGTACTTCGTTTTCTCCTTTTTTGCCTTGCCCATTGATTGCCTTTCTGTTGCCATTTTGTTTGTACTTGTCTCTACCCTTTAGCCTAGCCCCTTTACCTGGTTTTTGCTCTCCCGTGTACCGACCTTTCTTCAGTCCGACCACCCTCTGGTATGTCTATGTTGCTGCTGTTGTTGTTGTTGTTTTTGACCCTGCCGGTCCCTTACGATTATCTTGTATTGCCCTATTAAATTAAACCTTGTAATATCCATCAGCGTGTGTCTCTCCTGTTATGGGCAGTCGTGACAGAATACTCAGCCTTAATGGAGACAGCTGATACTGAGGCCTTACTCTCTGGCCTAACCAACCACGACCAGGTTTTAGGGCAGCACCAGCAGACGCTGGCCGGCCTCAACCAAAGTGTGGGTGAGTTAACTAACCGGGAAAACAACCAGAGCATTCAGCTCACTCAAATCTTTGCTGGTTTACAATCTCTCACCACTAATCTCCAGTCCCACTTGCATGACCAAACAGTAGGTTCTGTTTCTGTAGCCTCTGGTCACTTTTTCCTCTGTAAACCGGAGCCTTATGATGGTAACCCAAATAAGTGCAGTGGTTTCATTCTCCAGTGCTCGGTTTATTTTAGTAATTCCCCACCGAGTACCGACCAGTCTAAAATTGCATTTATAATCTCTTGTTTAACAGGTAAAGCATTAGACTGGGCAACTGCAAGTTGGTCGTTTCTCCAAACTCTTTCCTATTCTGACTTCCTTTGCCAACTTCGTTTAGTTTTTGACCACGCCCATGAAGGACAGTCCTGTGGGGAGCAACTTCTTTCCCTTCAACAGGGCTCTAGTTCAGTTTCTGAGTATGCCTTACGCTTCCGAACTCTAGCTGCGGGTAGCGGTTGGAATGAACCAGCTCTGCTTACCGTATTTCGTGATGGTCTTAACTCACGGGTCCAGTCTGAGCTTGCTTGCAAGGATGACGGCCTCAAACTGGACCAACTCATTTCTCTGGCTATCCGTATCGACCAATTGTTATCTCGCCGAAATCCTTCCCGTGGGAATCGACCCAATACGTCCTCTCGGTCTGTTTCTCAACCTGCTCTGCCTCTGCTTCCTTCTACTGTTCTTCCTGTTCTACCTTCTGCTTCTACTACCGAGTCACCTATGTCCTGTGATCGGACCCGTCTTACGCCGGAGGAACGCCAACGCAGATTCCTGAACCATCTGTGCCTGTACTGTGGAGGGTCCGGACATGTGAAGGCTTCCTGCGAGCTTCGTCCACCGCTTTCCTCGGCATCTTCTTGGGGACAGCGCGTGGGGTTTACTCCACGCGCTAACGCGGTCAGTGTCCCCACCAAAGGATTGCTCTCACGGGCTCTAGTTCTGGATATGTTGATTACCTACCAAACACTCTCTCTCCCTGTTCCAGCCCTAATAGATTCCGGAGCCGAGGGAAATTTCATCTGTGCCGACTTGATTCAGCGACTGGGAGTCCCTACAGAAGAACTACGCACCCCACTCCGTGCTCTCGCGCTGGATGGCAAACCCCTCGGCTGTGTCCCAATAACCCTACAGACTCTCCCTGTTACCCTCCAAGCTAGTGCACTACACTCTGAGGAGATTTCCTTTTTTGTTTTACCCTCCACTGATTTCCCCTTAGTATTAGGTTTCCCCTGGCTAGAACGTCATGATCCTGTTATTTCCTGGCATTCTCGGGAATTAGTTTCCTGGTCCCCTTATTGTTTCGAGAACTGCCTTTTCCCTGGCCACATCACTCTCTCCTCTACCACTATAGAGAGTCCCGATTCACTGAACCCTGTTGTCATCCCTCCTGAATACTCAGATTTCCTTGAAGTCTTTAGCCCCGTCAAAGCCACCAAACTCCCACCTCACCGCCCGTATGATTGTGCTATTGACTTAGTTGAGGGAGCCGTTCTGCCTAAATCCCGTGTCTGTCCCCTAACTCTTGAAGAGGAGAAAGCCATGGATGCGTACGTCACTGAAGCACTAGCTCAGGGATACATCCGTCCATCTAAGTCACCCGTTGGGTCTGGGTTTTTTTTCATTAAAAAGAAAGATGGTGGGCTTCGACCGTGCATAGATTACCGGGGGCTTAACGATATCACGAAAAAATATGCCTACCCTCTTCCATTGATTCCCGTAGCTCTTGAACAACTTAGGGGTGCGTCTTACTTTACCAAACTCGACCTACGTAGTGCGTACAACCTAGTGCGTATCAGGGAAGGGGACGAGTGGAAAACAGCTTTCACAACTACACGCGGCCACTATGAATACCTGGTCATGAGCTACGGCCTTTCCAACGCTCCTTCCGTTTTCCAGGCTTTTATGAATGACGTTTTTCGTGAGTTTTTGAATAAATTCGTCATCGTTTTCATAGATGACATATTAATCTTTTCACCGGACTTCTCGTCACATGTAAATCACGTTCGCCAAGTCCTTCTCAGACTCCAAGAGAATAACCTGTATGCTAAAGCAGAGAAATGCGAGTTTCACTTACAGAGGGTATCCTTCCTAGGTTACGTCATCAGTTCGTCTGGTGTTTTGATGAGTGACGATAAAGTTTCCGCAGTCACTAACTGGCCCAAGCCTGGCTCCGTTAAGGAGTTACAACGGTTTCTGGGGTTTGCTAATTTTTATCGGCGGTTCATCCGCAACTTTAGCTCTACGGCCGCTCCTCTCACTGCCCTCTTGAAGGGATCCCCTAAAAAGCTCTCGTGGTCTGATTCCGCTCAGGGTGCATTTGATGCCCTTAAACTCGCATTTTCTACGGCACCTATCCTCAAACACCCCGACCCTGAGAAACCTTTCGTTGTGGAAGTGGATGCTTCTAACACTGGGGTTGGTGCTGTTCTGTCCCAGCGCTCCGGTATCCCTCTTAAGCTCCATCCCGTGGCTTTCTTCTCTAGGAAGTTATCACCGGCAGAACGTAATTATGGGATAGGTGATAGGGAACTTCTAGCAGTAAAACTGGCATTAGAAGAATGGCGCCATTGGTTAGAGGGTGCTGCACACCCTTTTACTGTTCTCACTGATCACAAGAACCTTGAGTATCTAAAATCAGCCAAACGCATTAACTCCAGGCAAGCTCGTTGGTCTCTTTTCTTTTCACGTTTTGATTTTTCTATTTCTTTCCGTCCTGGTCAACGTAACACTAAGGCTGATGCCTTATCTCGTATTTTTGCCGTAGAGGAGGAGGAGTCTTCTGATCCGGAGCGCATCCTTCCTCCTACCGTCCAGATCGCTGTCATTCAGTGGGAGTTTGATGAGCAGATACAACAGGTAAATGCTCATCGAACTCCCCCGGAGGGCACTCCTCCGGGTAAGCTATTTGTTCCTCCGCAATTTCGTAACCGTCTCATTACTTGGGCTCATTCATCTTTGACGTCTGGTCACCCGGGCGAAACACGTACCCTCCAATTACTCTCCGCTCGTTATTGGTGGGATAGTCTCAGGAGTGATGTTCACTCTTTTGTCTCCTCATGCCCTGTTTGCGCCCAATGTAAAATCCCCAGAACTCTCCCAGCTGGCAAACTTGTTCCGCTCCCTGTCCCTGAGCGCCCTTGGTCTCACATCGCTATAGATTTTGTCACAGATCTACCTCCTTCTAACGGCTTTACTTCTATCCTCACTGTGGTTGATAGGTTTTCTCGGGGAGTTAAGTTTATTCCCTTCCCTTCACTGCCCTCTGCTCTACAAACCGCCCAAGCTCTATTCGAACACGTATTTCGCAGTTTTGGAATACCTGAGGATGTGTTGTCAGATAGGGGACCCCAGTTTACTTCCAGAGTCTGGAAGGCTTTTTTCGAACATTTGGGAGTTACTATTAGTTTAACTTCTGGCTATCATCCCACTTGTAATGGTCAGTGTGAGAGGGTAAACCAGGAACTGGGCAAGTTTCTGAGGGTCTATTGCCGTCAGTATCCCTCCGAGTGGTCACAATATCTCATCTGGGCTGAAATCGCACAAAACTCTCTGGTGAATTCTACTACCGGACTCACCCCGTTTCAGTGTGTGCTGGGATACCAGCCCTCCTTAGCTCCATGGACTGCTCGCTCTTCTGGAATCCCCGCTGTTGATGATTGGATGCGACGCAGTGAGGGCGTCTGGGAGGACACCCATCGTCGTATATCAGACATTCTCCAGAGGTACAAAGCACAGGCAGACCGGCATCGCGGTGACACCCCCGTCTACTGTCCTGGGGATCGTGTTTGGCTCTCTACGCGTGACTTCAGGTTTGAAGGAGCCTGTCGTAAGCTCCTGCCCAAGTTCATTGGTCCTTTTAAAATTCTCAGTCAAGTGAATGACGTTACCTATAAGGTTGGTTTGCCTCCCCAGTATCGCGTTAACAACTCTTTCCACGTTTCCTTGCTCAAACCTGTAGTTTCAGGTCCACTAGCAGAGGATGACCCCATTGACGTTCCACCGGTGTCGGAGAGGATGGAGGATTCGTCCACGTATTCGGTGCGGGAAATACTGGATTCGCGCAGACGTGGAGGTAACTTGCAGTACCTGATTGACTGGGAGGGGTACGGGCCCGAGGAACGCTGCTGGGTGGCCGCCAGGGACGTGCTAGATCCGGGTCTGGTCGCTGACTACCACGCACGCCGTCCGAACCGTCCTGCACCCAGGCCTAGAGGGCGTCCTCGGGGCTCTCTCTCCGGTTCCTCTCAGGCTCCCCGGGGCTCCGCACGAGCCCGTGCGCGGCAGTCCAGTTCCTCCGCAGGCCCTGTTGTGGCTCCCCATTCCTCCTCCGGTGTCTCGGTTGGTCGTCGTCGGGGTCGTCCTCGCATTCGTCCCGCTCCGGTATCTTCGGGGGGGGGTTCTGTCAGCTCTGACGCTGTCAGTCTGCCTGCCTTGGACTCTGTTACCTCCATGGACTCCAATTCCCAGCATGCTCTACCTATGGACTACAGTGACTCTGCTGAGCATGTGACACTCCGGCGCTCCGGCTCGCCTTGTTTCTAATCAGTGAGATTGTCTACACCTGTGAACCTGTGTATTTAAGCCCTGTTGTTTCCTGTGTTTGGTGCTGAGTATTATCTAGCCTCTAGCTCTGTTACGACGCGTTTTCCTTGTTCTTTCCCTTTGTTATTTCTGTCCTTCGCCTGTACTTCGTTTTCTCCTTTTTTGCCTTGCCCATTGATTGCCTTTCTGTTGCCATTTTGTTTGTACTTGTCTCTACCCTTTAGCCTAGCCCCTTTACCTGGTTTTTGCTCTCCCGTGTACCGACCTTTCTTCAGTCCGACCACCCTCTGGTATGTCTATGTTGCTGCTGTTGTTGTTGTTGTTGTTGTTTTTGACCCTGCCGGTCCCTTACGATTATCTTGTATTGCCCTATTAAATTAAACCTTGTAATATCCATCAGCGTGTGTCTCTCCTGTTACGGGCAGTCGTGACAGAGTTCCTGGTCTTCCAGTGTTTAAGGATATTTTTTGGCTATAGTGATGGTAATGAGCGTGGAAGTGGTGTGATGTTTGTAGGGGTTAAAAATGGCGTAGTCACCCAGCAAACCCCGAAGAGGGGGATAATGGAATACTAGACCCCAGAGTGAGGGATATAACCTCAATGATTCAACGTTGTATATGTGGTCCACAGAGCATGAAAACAGGCATCAGGAGTGTCTAAAGTGCAAGTAATCAGGTGATTTTAACCGTTTCACTGACATAGTGAGGAGTATTAAACACTGACTCTACTGAAGATGATTCACATTTGTAGTTTAAATAAACAGAAATGATTGTTGTTATAATGAACGGCTCCACTGGGTAAAGCCCAGGTTTCCTCCGCTCCTGTTCTAGATACAGTATGCCGAGCTGGATATGATACTGAATCCTCAGTGGAGAACAGTTTTCCCCACAACTTCTCATCTCAGTCTCATAAATATCTTCACTCTATGGGGAAAGTAAACAAGCTGTAAAGAGAGAGAGAGACAGAGAGAGAGAGACAGAGAGACAGAGACAGAGAGACAGAGAGAGAGAGAAAGAGAGAGAGAGACAGAGAGAGAGAGAAAGAGAGAGAGAGACCGAGGTTTTTTTCCGCATCAGGTTTTTTTCCATTTCCTTTTCTTCGGTTTTTCAGTACGAAAGCAAAAATATCAGTTAAAACCCGCAGCTGGTTTAATGGAGCACGGCCTCCCCTGCGTCCGGGTCCGAGGGTGAGCTGCCCAGCAGAGGAATTCATAAATATAAAAAATGCATGCGGAAATATGATCCAATGGATGTGTTGTTATATACAACTCAGGATTAATCATTTATTTGATGGCCACTCAGAGAGCCTCCTCAGCTTCTGCCATCAACAGAAAAAAAAGAAAAAGAACTGAGCACTGCTGCTGCTTTTGGAATTGATTCATGAAGTGCTCCAGTGATTTGGCTCTTTGAGTTGACTCTTTTAGCCCCATTAAATCTCAGGCCTACTACACACTAAGCCTTATTATTCAGTAACTACAGGGACTTCAATGCAAACTGGTAGAGCTATTCATAGGTTAAAGTGTGTAATAAAACTTTGGGCCTGCCGGTGGAACCTGGCCATGGAAGCTGTTAGGTGAACGTTGCTAGTCAAACTGAATATCAATTTTTTAATATTATGAATTTTTTTGAGCCAATTAAAGTGCCAAAACAAACTTCTACTGAACACGTCTATGACCTAAGTGGGAATGAGGGCTCATTCATCCTTTAAACCGGCAACAGAGACTCAAGTCCATATTTACACCAACAAGAAATTTTGCGCATTACATTAAACTTCAGTAGCCACATTTACATGTAGTCTAATGATCCGACTAATAGCTCAATCGGAATAGAATACGTAAACAATTCAGTCAGAATAGTCTAGTCCGATTGAGGCTATTCGGAATACAGTTTCTATCCAATTGAATGAGGTAGGTAAACCTGTAAATCCATTAAATAGAAGAATAATATCCGTGTAAACGCCTGTATCCGATTACATTCCCTATCGGAAAGTTTCAGTCCGTTCTGCATGAGCGTCGCGTCACAGTGAGAGTTTATACCGTTCAACACGGCGGAGCAGAAACTGGTCTGCAGAGGAGACGAAGTTCATGCTCTGATCTTTAAAAGACGGCGGTGGGACGGACGTCCAGCTTATGCGTCTCAGAGCACGACGTCTTCCTCTCGGCCTTCTTTAATAAGGACGTGTGAAGGACGTTTTCCTGAGTCTGACGTCATTTTAAAGCAGTTAAAAACACAATCACTGCTCACTGCTGCTCATCTCACTCTGACTGGACCTCACGGGATGCTGGTTGTCATGGTAACGTCTACACCAAGTGGTTCTCCATGCAAAATGGCATTTTGGATCGAATTACTTGTAGTGAACATGTAAACGAAGATTTTCATCCGATTGTTGAGTAGAGTGAGAATAAACACTTCGGTCTGAATCTGTAATCAGAATGAATTCAATCGGATTGGCAAATGTCTTTGCATGTAAACACAGCCAGTGATTATTTCTGTGACCATGTTATTGTGACTGCTAGGTTCTTGTGATGATTTTGAGCTGTTTAGGTTTGAGTTTGTTCAGCCTCTGCTGGTCTTTCTCTCAGACTATTAGCTGACAAGTCTTTAGTTGGGTTATATTTAGTCTTGAGGAGCAGACGTCATGTTTCCAGTGTTGACATCCTGAAGTTTTTGGGATGTGATGCTTCATTTCATAGCATTCATATGCAGCAATGCTGGATCACAGCTAAACTTTCTTGTTAATCAGTTTGTCATAATAATTGTCTCAAAAACTAACAATGAATGCAAGTAGTTTGTTTGATATATAGAAATAGTGGAAAATTTGCAATAATACAATGCAAATATTACAGTATAGGACTCATCATGCACTAGCGCAGAACTGAGCCTTCGGATGACAAAGCTGGGAATTTACTCATTTAATTTAATGGATTCAAACTGGCAAATGTCATTTTTAGTAAAGTTTGGAGCTCAGCAAGAGACTGGATGTTCAGAACATGGACACTCAGAAATAAAAGGTACTAGACTGTCTCTGGGTCAGTGACCCTCTTCTCACTGGGGACCTCAAGGCTCCATCTCAGTGCCTTTAGTCAGGGAACATAACTGAACCATAATGCACTGAGATGATCTGTTCTAAGCTGGACTGACTCCACACACCCCGCCTCGCCTCGCCTCCAGGCTTTTACTCTACTGCTCTGTTTTAAAACATTTGATGATGAAAAGGAACAAATACCAACTTTTCACCTGGAGAACCTGATTTAAGCTCCACAGTCAGACCTTAGAACCACTGTAGAACCTCTGAGGGAACATCTACACTGTTTGGACCTTGATGAGCAAAGAACATACCTGAGCAGAACCTTCATTTCTCACAGTGTAGTTTTTGAAAATGGACTGGGAATTATTTATTTATTTATTACAATACAAGAGAAATAGTCGTTTCTATTGATCTGGTCACAGGACGCTGTTGGCTGGATATTTTTGGTTTGGTGGACTATTCTCAGTCCAGCAGCGACATGGAGGTGTTTAAAAATAACACACCAAGACCACCACGTCAGTGTTACTGCAGTGCTGAGAATGATCCACCACCCAAATAGTACCTGCTCTGTGAGGGTCCATGGGGGTCCTGACCAACATTTACACTCAGTCGACTTTCAGCTAAACTGTTTACAAACGGCAGATGTTCAAAAGAAAGTTGACACTTTTGAATCGTAACAGAGACGTTTAAAGTTCCTTGTAGAAAAAAGAAAAACAAAAAAAGTAGGTTTTTTGGAAATGGACCGGAACTTTTATTTATTTATTTATTTATTTATTTATTTATTTATCTATCTATGTTTACAATGAGAGAAATGCTTATGAAGTTCCACTGCCATTAATCATACAGAGTGCAACTTTTCTTAAGAAATCTGGTTATTTTGTCTAATATTTCTCATTAGAAGACTCTTGCATAAGCATTCAGAGTTTATTAAATATTATCCACATTAACTTTGCTTGGGGAAAAAGTGTTTTATTCAACTGGCCGACAATTTTGCTTGTTTTACAAACTTATTAAAGCTTTAATTTAATTAAACATTAAATAACAAATGCTATAGTTTAAATGACATCATATCCTTCTTAAAACAGTTAAATAAGGAATATTAAATGTTTGGACTGGATTCAGGATCCTATCATTTCCAGCACTAATCTCTGGAGGGGTCAGACTAATCCAGCTCCAGCTGAACTGTGGTTCTGGAAAAACCTGCCGATGCTGCTGAGCCAAGAGCGGTTCGAGAGCTGAGCGACTCGGCCCGGCTCTCATTGATGAGCTGAGCCAATTGATCGGATTCGCTGAAAGGAGCTGCAATTCACATCGCCGAGTCAAGGCCAGTCACTCTTTTGGCCTTTGTAGTCGGCACAGCTCACTGGGCGACCGGTTCAGCGCTGATCCGGCCCCGTTTTCAAAGTTAAGGTTTGTGCCGTCTGAGATTTGCTTTGTTTTCTGCTTTCCTTTCTTCTTTCCTCCTCCTGAAGCATTTGATGTTTGTCCCTTTGAAGGACACAACTGGAGGCGAGTCGCAGATACGCTCCGTGAAGCAGCTGCGTCTTCGCCTCGACTTGGCTTCTTGGGGTTTTTTCTGCAGACATGCAGGTGATCCATTGACTTTCCTTCAGAATCTGAGCGCCGAGATATCGCCACTAAAATACTATCAATATTTAATTATGTGATCAGCCTTTAAGACGTTCTACAGAGAGAGAGAGAGAGAGACAGAGAGAGACAGAGAGAGGCAGAGAAAGACAGAGAGAGGCAGAGAAAGACAGAGAGGCAGAGAAAGAGAAAGACAGAGAGAGAGAGAGAGAGAGAGAGAGGCAGAGAAAGACAGAGAGAGGCAGAGAAAGAGAAAGACAGAGAGAGAGAGAGAGAGGCAGAGAGAGAGAGACAGAGAGAGAGAGAGTGAGAGGCAGAGAGAGAGAGAGAGAAAGACAGAGAGAGGCAGAGAAAGAGAAAGACAGAGAGAGAGAGAGAGAGAGACAGAGAGAGAGAGAGACAGAGAGAGAGAGAGAGAGGCAGAGAGAGAGAGAGAGAGAGGCAGAGAGAGAGAGAGAGGCAGAGAGAGAGAGGGAGGCAGAGAGACAGAGAGAAACAGAGAGGCAGAGGCAGAGAGAGAGAGACACAGAGAGAGAGACAGAGAGAGAGAGAGACAGAGAGAGAGATGGAGGCAGAGAGAGAGAGAGGGAGGCAGAGAGAGAGAGGGAGGCAGAGAGACAGAGAGAGGCAGAGAGAGAGAGAGAGAGGCAGAGAGAGGCAGAGAGGCAGAGAGAGAGAGAGAGACACACACACACACACGGATTTCAAAAAGCTAGTCAGAAATTAAAACGCACAGAGAATCTGCAGAGGAGGGCAGGGGTCAGTCTTTCAGGGTTAAATGTCACAGCGACGGCTATAGTTAAACAGATCATAGTTCAATGTGCGTTTGGTCATCTTGTCAGGTTCCCATAGCAACGTCATCTCTGTATTTTCAAAACCACGAGATTAATGTGTAATATGGACAAATCCAAGGCTTTTTTTTACTGTAAAAGTCACTTGTCATCATATTTTCAGATGTTTTGATAACAGAGTGTATCATTTTAACCTGCGTCTTGGTGGCTGCAGTGTAGCACTGTTTTAACCTCCTCTGACAGCGCCCCCTAGTGGCCACTTCACTGGCAGAATGGATATCTTTAATGAACATGATCTAAAATTATTCATTCTCCTTAACTCTCCTGTCTGTGTATGAAATGTTGAGCTGCTAGGGAGCAACAAGGATGATGTGGCATGTTTAGAGTGTGTTGTGCTGGTCTGAGTGGATCAGACGCAGCAGTGCTGCTGGAGTTTTTAAACACTGTGTCCAGTCACTGTCCACTCTATTAGACGCTCCTACCTTGTCGGTCCACCTTGTAGATGTAAAGTCAGAGACGACAGCTCATCTGCTGCTGCACAGTTTGTGTTGGTCATCCTCTAGTCCTTCATCAGTGGTCACAGGACGCTGCCCACTGGACGCTGCCCACAGGACGCTGTTTTTGGTTCTTAGTCTAGCAGTGACACGGAGGTGTTTAAACTCAAGCAGCACTGCTGTGTTTGATCCACTCAGACCAGCACAACACACACTAGTATGCAAATTTCAATATTAGATATAATAGTGCACTTTCTAGTATCAGTTTAACCTCTTCAACACCTCGGGACCACCGGTGGGTCCAAACCACGCCTGGTCATGTTCTTCATAACGTTCATACTCCATAAGCTCCATTCAGAAGCTGGGTGTCGTGTGAGGCTGTAGCTCTTCTCTCCAGTCTAATAGACGGTGACGTCATTTTAAACCCTTATAATAAAAGAAGCTGAACTCAGTTTGTTTTTCTACTGAAAGTCGACCCGTTTTTCCCCAAATCTGGGCTCTAAACTATAAACAGACGGCGTCTCTTCAGTGATCTGCTCTGGAAACATCACTTTTAGAGAACAACACAAAGAGCGGCGGAGATTTTTGGCCTTCAGCAGTAAATTGTGAGCGGATAGTGAAATGTGGAGATCAGAAAACACACGTTCTGATAATTTGAGGGGCTTTTACAATGAATAAATAAATAAATAAGATAAAATATTTACATTTATTTCATGCAGTTACTGAATAATCTGCCTTATGATTTGGTCATGATAATTCAGATGGACAAAAAATATCCTGGTCAATAAGAGGTCAATTCATACTAGAAAGTACATCCCGGTAAGGCACTGGGAAAAACGGAAAATGTTCTATTAAATAGTAAAAGTAAAAAAGTTTGTTTCACTGGTTCTTGTCTGACACATAAGCTGCAAAAACCCAATGTGGGAAAGTCAAATGTGCACCCCCGTTAATGTGCACCCCCGTTAATGTGCACCCCCGTTAATGTGCACCCCCGTTAATGTGCATCCCCGTTAATGTGCACCCCCATTAATGTGCACCCCCGTTAATGTGCACCCCCGTTAATGTGCACCCCCGTTAGCCTGGCACTGACTTAACACTGCAAATCCAATATTAGACTGTTTGGGTCGTCTGAATATTCAGGACTGAAGCTCTGAAGATGAAGCTCTAACAGTCCCAGCACTGAGAAATAAAACACTGGAAATCTCAGTAAATAAACTTTATATTAGTCTTTACTTTAAACTCTCCAAGCTGGGACTGACTTCTCTGGCACTGACAGTATAACATGTTATTAACTACTTATAATGCATTATATTATCATTATATTATCCATTATTGATAGTGTATAATAAACATGGCTATGAAGTGCAATTCAGTGTAATTCATTTTTATAAAGATTTATAACCATGTTTACAATACCTTATGAATGCATTATAACATTTTACATGACATTCCTAGAAAGTGTTGCCCGATGAGCTTCTAGCCATGCTACATTTTTCCTTCATGTGTTTAAAGCTTCAAGTCCCTGTAATGTCAGTCAAGCACACGTTCTCTACATCCATCAAGCACTGAATAAACACCACAAGCTCAGTAAAGCTAGTATGTAGCCCCCTAATGCCAGATCATTGCCATACAAAGAAGAAGTATCTCCAAAATAGTAACTTTACAGGAGAGGGCGAAAACACTTACCTTTCAATGCAAGGCAACGTAACGAGGTTTAATTTCAAGGGATTTTAAAGCGTTTCTATTGGCCCGTCCATCATGAAATGTTCATATAGCATAAAGGAATGATAACGTGTTGAAATGATGTAGAAAGATAAAAATTGAGTTGAGTTGGTGGCACAACTAAATAAAATGGGTGAAATTTGTCTCATTTTTCAGAGGGTTTTGTCGTTGTGTGGGGGTTTATAGCAGCTCACCTCTGCCTTGATGATTTAGCTGATTTTATAATCAAATGCTCCCCATTAAAACCAAATAAACGCAGTTATTCACCTCCTCTTGGAAAAAGCAGCAAATGAAGGAGGTCTGAAAGAGTGATTGTGTTGTACCTGAACCCTCGGCCTACACACTTTTGGAAAAGCATAATGAAAATTACCCATGCGGCGATACGGCGGAGCGGTGTGAGCGCTATTAAAGCTTTCAGTCAGAAACCTGCTGCAAAACACTCCGCATGGAGGCCAGCGCGGAGCAGCAAATTGGAGGAAATGTTTTTGTTGTCTGGAAGATATAAATCACCATCCCATAAATAATTCACGCAGGTGGAGTAATGATTTAATGCACCTTCAAGCGCTGCATGTTATCTCTCTGACCAACGTTTTCCTTTTTCCCCTCATTACAAGCGGCGCTTCACTTTGGAGTATAACGTGAAAGCAAAAGCAAAAGTCATTAACTTTATTACACACTCAATTAAATACTCAATTATTTTAATTACACCCAACACATGATCAATTAAAACGGGCATAATTACTTATCCGGGTCTTCATTTAAAACACTCAGGCTTACTGGAGAATTACAGTCGTGTCATTTATACATCTTCACTATTCCGGTGATTAAAAATTGCGTGCTAATTTTACAAATTTTGCTTCTGGATGTTATTGACGCAGAATCAGCTCTGCTGGAGCTGGATTAGTTTTCACAGAAGAGGCTGCCAAAGAAATGTCAGATTGGCCTGTAATGGGCTGATGTCCCCAAATTCAGAGAGACAGCAGGACTGAAAAGTCAAGTCAGGATTAGAGAAGACCAGTGAGTCTACAATTAGCACTTTAAATACGGCACACGCCACAATTATTACTGCCAGATGGTAAAGCTACACAAACTCACACACACACTCACACACACACACACACACACAGCAGATCCATACTGGATTGAAATCACTCCACAATTATTACAGTCAGACTGTAAAACTACACACTGCAGATTCATACTGGATTAAAATCACTCCACAATTATTACAGTCAGACTGTAAAACTACACACTGCAGATTCATACTGGATTAAAATCACTCACAATTATTACAGTCAGACTGTAAAACTACACACTGCAGATTCATACTGGATTAAAATCACTCCACAATTATTACAGTCAGACTGTAAAACTACACACTGCAGATTCATACTGGATTAAAATCACTCACAATTATTACAGTCAGACTGTAAAACTACACACACTGCGGATTCATACTGGATTAAAATCACTCCACAATTATTACAGTCAGACTGTAAAACTACACACTGCAGATTCATACTGGATTAAAATCACTCACAATTATTACAGTCAGACTGTAAAACTACACACACTGCGGATTCATACTGGATTAAAATCACTCCACAATTATTACAGTCAGACTGTAAAACTACACACTGCAGATTCATACTGGATTAAAATCACTCCACAATTATTACAGTCAGACTGTAAAACTACACACTGCAGATTCATACTGGATTAAAATCACTCCACAATTATTACAGTCAGACTGTAAAACTACACACTGCAGATTCATACTGGATTAAAATCACTCACAATTATTACAGTCAGACTGTAAAACTACACACACTGCAGATTCATACTGGATTAAAATCACTCCACAATTATTACAGTCAGACTGTAAAACTACACACGCTGCGGATTCATACTGGATTAAAATCTCTCCACAATTATTACAGTCAGACTGTAAAACTACACACACTGCGGATTCATACTGGATTAAAATCTCTCCACAATTATTACAGTCAGACTGTAAAACTACACACTGCAGATTCATACTGGATTAAAATCACTCCACAATTATTACAGTCAGACCGTAAAACTACACACTGCAGATTCATACTGGATGAAAATCACTCCACAATTATTACAGTCAGACCGTAAAACTACACACTGCAGATTCATACTGGATTAAAATCACTCCACAATTATTACAGTCAGACTGTAAAACTACACGCTGCAGATTCATACTGGATTAAAATCTCTCCACAATTATTACAGTCAGACTGTAAAACTACACACACTGCAGATTCATACTGGATTAATATCACTCCACAATTATTACAGTCAGACTATAAAACTACACACTGCAGATTCATACTGGATTAAAATCACTCCACAATTATTACAGTCAGACTGTAAAACTACACACTGCAGATTCATACTGGATTAAAATCACTCCACAATTATTACAGTCAGACTGTAAAACTACACACACTGCAGATTCATACTGGATTAAAATCACTCCACAATTATTACCGTCAGACTGTAAAACTACACACTGCAGATTCATACTGGATTAAAATCACTCCACAATTATTACAGTCAGACTGTAAATCTACACACTGCAGATTCATACTGGATTAAAATCACTCCACAATTATTACAGTCAGACTGTAAAACTACACACTGCAGATTCATACTGGATTAAAATCACTCCACAATTATTACAGTCAGACTGTAAAACTACACACTGCAGATTCATACTGGATTAAAATCACTCACAATTATTACAGTCAGACTGTAAAACTACACACACTGCGGATTCATACTGGATTAAAATCACTCCACAATTATTACAGTCAGACTGTAAAACTACACACTGCAGATTCATACTGGATTAAAATCACTCACAATTATTACAGTCAGACTGTAAAACTACACACACTGCGGATTCATACTGGATTAAAATCACTCCACAATTATTACAGTCAGACTGTAAAACTACACACTGCAGATTCATACTGGATTAAAATCACTCCACAATTATTACAGTCAGACTGTAAAACTACACACTGCAGATTCATACTGGATTAAAATCACTCCACAATTATTACAGTCAGACTGTAAAACTACACACTGCAGATTCATACTGGATTAAAATCACTCCACAATTATTACAGTCAGACTGTAAAACTACACACTGCAGATTCATACTGGATTAAAATCACTCACAATTATTACAGTCAGACTGTAAAACTACACACACTGCAGATTCATACTGGATTAAAATCACTCCACAATTATTACAGTCAGACTGTAAAACTACACACGCTGCGGATTCATACTGGATTAAAATCTCTCCACAATTATTACAGTCAGACTGTAAAACTACACACACTGCGGATTCATACTGGATTAAATTCTCTCCACAATTATTACAGTCAGACTGTAAAACTACACACTGCAGATTCATACTGGATTAAAATCACTCCACAATTATTACAGTCAGACCGTAAAACTACACACTGCAGATTCATACTGGATGAAAATCACTCCACAATTATTACAGTCAGACCGTAAAACTACACACTGCAGATTCATACTGGATTAAAATCACTCCACAATTATTACAGTCAGACTGTAAAACTACACGCTGCAGATTCATACTGGATTAAAATCTCTCCACAATTATTACAGTCAGACTGTAAAACTACACACACTGCAGATTCATACTGGATTAATATCACTCCACAATTATTACAGTCAGACTATAAAACTACACACTGCAGATTCATACTGGATTAAAATCACTCCACAATTATTACAGTCAGACTGTAAAACTACACACTGCAGATTCATACTGGATTAAAATCACTCCACAATTATTACAGTCAGACTGTAAAACTACACACACTGCAGATTCATACTGGATTAAAATCACTCCACAATTATTACCGTCAGACTGTAAAACTACACACTGCAGATTCATACTGGATTAAAATCACTCCACAATTATTACAGTCAGACTGTAAATCTACACACTGCAGATTCATACTGGATTAAAATCACTCCACAATTATTACAGTCAGACTGTAAAACTACACACTGCAGATTCATACTGGATTAAAATCACTCCACAATTATTACAGTCAGACTGTAAAACTACACACTGCAGATTCATACTGGATTAAAATCACTCCACAATTATTACAGTCAGACTGTAAAACTACACACTGCAGATTCATACTGGATTAAAATCACTCCACAATTATTACAGTCAGACTGTAAAATTACACACACTGCAGATTCATACAGGATTAAAATCACTCCACAATTATTACAGTCAGACTGTAAAACTACACACTGCAGATTCATACTGGATTAAAATCTCTCCACAATTATTACCGTCAGACTGTAAAACTACATACACTGCAGATTCATACTGGATTAAAATCACTCCACAATTATTACAGTCAGACTGTAAAACAACACACACTGCAGATTCATACTGGATTAAAATCACTCCACAATTATTACAGTCAGACTGTAAAACTACACGCTGCAGATTCATACTGGATTAAAATCTCTCCACAATTATTACAGTCAGACTGTAAAACTACACACACTGCAGATTCATACTGGATTAATATCACTCCACAATTATTACAGTCAGACTATAAAACTACACACTGCAGATTCATACTGGATTAAAATCACTCCACAATTATTACAGTCAGACTGTAAAACTACACACTGCAGATTCATACTGGATTAAAATCACTCCACAATTATTACAGTCAGACTGTAAAACTACACACACTGCAGATTCATACTGGATTAAAATCACTCCACAATTATTACCGTCAGACTGTAAAACTACACACTGCAGATTCATACTGGATTAAAATCACTCCACAATTATTACAGTCAGACTGTAAATCTACACACTGCAGATTCATACTGGATTAAAATCACTCCACAATTATTACAGTCAGACTGTAAAACTACACACTGCAGATTCATACTGGATTAAAATCACTCCACAATTATTACAGTCAGACTGTAAAACTACACACTGCAGATTCATACTGGATTAAAATCACTCCACAATTATTACAGTCAGACTGTAAAACTACACACTGCAGATTCATACTGGATTAAAATCACTCCACAATTATTACAGTCAGACTGTAAAATTACACACACTGCAGATTCATACTGGATTAAAATCACTCCACAATTATTACAGTCAGACTGTAAAACTACACACTGCAGATTCATACTGGATTAAAATCTCTCCACAATTATTACCGTCAGACTGTAAAACTACATACACTGCAGATTCATACTGGATTAAAATCACTCCACAATTATTACAGTCAGACTGTAAAACTACACACTGCAGATTCATACTGGATTAAAATCACTCCACAATTATTACAGTCAGACTGTAAAACTACACACTGCAGATTCATACTGGATTAAAATCACTCCACAATTATTACAGTCAGACTGTAAAACTACACACTGCAGATTCATACTGGATTAAAATCACTCCACAATTATTACAGTCAGACTGTAAAACTACACACACTGCAGATTCATACTGGATTAAAATCGCTCCACAATTATTACAGTCAGACTGTAAAACTACACACTGCAGATTCATACTGGATTAAAATCACTCCACAATTATTACAGTCAGACTGTAAAACTACACACACTGCAGATTCATACTGGATTAAAATCACTCCACAATTATTACCATCAGACTGTAAAACTACACACTGCAGATTCATACTGGATTAAAATCACTCCACAATTATTACAGTCAGACTGTAAATCTACACACTGCAGATTCATACTGGATTAAAATCACTCCACAATTATTACAGTCAGACTGTAAAACTACACACTGCAGATTCATACTGGATTAAAATCACTCCACAATTATTACAGTCAGACTGTAAAACTACACACTGCAGATTCATACTGGATTAAAATCACTCCACAATTATTACAGTCAGACTGTAAAACTACACACTGCAGATTCATACTGGATTAAAATCACTCCACAATTATTACAGTCAGACTGTAAAATTACACACACTGCAGATTCATACTGGATTAAAATCACTCCACAATTATTACAGTCAGACTGTAAAACTACATACACTGCAGATTCATACTGGATTAAAATCACTCCACAATTATTACAGTCAGACTGTAAAACTACACACACTGCAGATTCATACTGGATTAAAATCACTCCACAATTATTACAGTCAGACTGTAAAACTACACACTGCAGATTCATACTGGATTAAAATCACTCCACAATTATTACAGTCAGACTGTAAAACTACACACACTGCAGATTCATACTGGATTAAAATCACTCCACAATTATTACAGTCAGACTGTAAAACTACACACTGCAGATTCATACTGGATTAAAATCACTCCACAATTATTACAGTCAGACTGTAAAACTACACACTGCAGATTCATACTGGATTAAAATCACTCCACAATTATTACAGTCAGACTGTAAAACTACACACACTGCAGATTCATACTGGATTAAAATCACTCCACAATTATTACCGTCAGACTGTAAAACTACACACTGCAGATTCATACTGGATTAAAATCACTCCACAATTATTACAGTCAGACTGTAAATCTACACACTGCAGATTCATACTGGATTAAAATCACTCCACAATTATTACAGTCAGACTGTAAAACTACACACTGCAGATTCATACTGGATTAAAATCACTCCACAATTATTACAGTCAGACTGTAAAACTACACACACTGCAGATTCATACTGGATTAAAATCACTCCACAATTATTACAGTCAGACTGTAAAACTACACACTGCAGATTCATACTGGATTAAAATCACTCCACAATTATTACAGTCAGACTGTAAAACTACACACTGCAGATTCATACTGGATTAAAATCACTCCACAATTATTACAGTCAGACTGTAAAACTACACACTGCAGATTCATACTGGATTAAAATCACTCCACAATTATTACAGTCAGACTGTAAAACTACACATTATAGAAATACATTAAACTAATACGGCTCCAGCAGAGCTTTGCTGTGAGCAGATCAGACAGGAAGACGAATTTTCAAACAAAAGCCTCAAACAAAGAAAGACCACACAGACTTGCCCAAATGTTGGAGCTGTTTGTTTATCACTCTCTGTCTCACAGCTGTTCATGGATACGTTGCTGTTTCAGACACGCTGGATAGGAACTACAGCACACAAACAAAATGCTTCAGCAATCTGCAGCACAGATACCTGCTCACTATTAAAAACTAGAAACGAGAGTTACTTCATTCATTAGAAACTACTGCCCCTCTCTAACTGGTCACTTCATTCAATACAGCTCCCATGCAGTTCCAGTAACTGGCCATTTTATTAGAAACACCTGCCTTGTGCTTCCACTCACTGGCCACTTTATTAGAAACACCTACCTTGTGCTTCCACTCGCTGGCCACTTTATTAGAAACACCTACCTTGTGATTCCACTCACTGGCCACTTTATTAGAAACACCTACCTTGTGATTCCACTCACTGGCCACTTTATTAGAAACACCTACCTTGTGATTCCACTCACTGGCCACTTTATTAGAAACACCTACCTTGTGATTCCACTCACTGGCCGCTTTATTAGAAACACCCACCTTGTGCTTCCACTCACTGACCACTTTATGAGCTCCATCTATTGTAGGCCCTCTTTAAAACCACGCATCACTGGTCATTTTATGACCACTGGTCAGACTATATTACATACTGATATGATATTATTAGCTCCGCTCCGACTCTGGATGCAGTTTTTAATCACATCTTTGAATAAACATGACTCGGTGTCATGTTCAAATGTGAGTGAGCTGAAAGAGAATGGACCTGTGAGCAGCGCGGCTCGTTTGCGTGCCATGTTCCGCTGTCAGGATGGAGTTGTGGTCAAGGCCAGAAGGTCCTCAGCCTGTGATTCACTCAGCTGAAGTGTTTGCATTGCATTTCATTCATGCGTGCTGGCTTTGCAGCGAATCGAGAGAAATGCTCTAGACAAGAACTTACAGTGTGACCGTTTGTGTGCTTGGGAGTTTCATTTGATCTTATTGAGACCAAACATGCCCAAGCAGCTGTGCGCAAAGATGTGAGCTACACTGCAGAAATGGCACCTCGTCAAGTAACATTTTAAATATGGTCGATAAATATGACAAAAGCTTTCATTACCGCATTAATTCTCACTACCCTGGCAGATAATTGTGCTTGTTTAAAGAAATCAGCAAAATTATCCGCCGGTTCAGTGAGATCATTGATAAAACAAGTGAAAATGTCTAGAAATAGGCGAAATAATCTTATAATAATCATAAGAACCATCTCAAAATGGGAAATATGAAATATCAGATACATTTGAGATCATTTTATTTGACAGGATGTCAATTTTTCGCAGGGTAAACAAACAACCTCTGCTGTTATTATGACTTTTTATGAGTAGCATTTTTGGTCACACTTTATTGGGATGGTCACCTATTGATGGTCTATTAGAGATATTATTAAACTTTCTAGTGATATTTGATCATCAACAACATTATAGGTACGATTGGGTCTAGGAGTGGCTGTAGGTTTTGCCTAGAGGTTAGGTTTAGGGTTAAGTTTAGGGTTAGGGACAGATTTGTTACCAAGTGCTGTTGCATTTAATGGGTCCATTCAAATAAAGTCCTGACCTGCCTAACCGGTCCTAACGAGTCAATTAAGGCCTAACGAGTTAACCTGTTATTGCCCAGGGTGCCCCATTGCCCCATTTTGGTTTGTGAATCTGAATTTAGACACAAATCATGAAGCAAATTATTCAGTAACTGCGTGAAATAAGTGTATGTATATTTTTTGTAAAATTTCCCCTCAAATGAACAGAACGTGTGTTTTCTGATCTCCACACATCACTATATGTTTACGATTCACTGCTGAAGGCCAAAAATCTCCGCCGCTCTTTGTGTTGTTCTCTAAAAGTGATGTTTCCAGAGCAGATCACTGAAGAGACGCCGTCTGTTTATAGTTTAGAGCCCAGATTTGGGGAAAAACGGCTCGACTTTCAGTAGAAAAACAAAGTTCAGCTTCTTTTATTATAAGGGTTTAAAATGACGTCACCGTCTATTAGACTGGAGAGAAGAGCTACAGCCTCACATGACGCCCAGCTTCTGAATGGAGCTTATGGAAGATGAACGTTATGGAGAACATGACCAAGTGCGGTTTGGACCCACCGGTGGTTCCAAGGAGTTTGAGGTTACTTAAGTTCTGAGACTGGAAAGGTGACCAAACTTGAGTTTTAGTTATGACTTTTTCTATGGTCAAGTTAAACAAATAAAACCCAACACTTGCAGAACAATATGTATTAAACTAGTTTGCTGCAGAAGTTGTGTTGACTACAGAATCTGTGGTGCCCAATCATTCATGCAGCGGTGCCGTATTTCAGTATACAATAAACAATATGAATTTTTGTCTACGAGAACATTTTGTAAGCATACATTTGTGGTAGGGGCTCGCTGGCATGTAGGTGATGCTGAATGGTTTTGACTCCACTTCCAGTCAGCTCTGTGTCTGTGCCGGCTGCAGAGGGTCATTAGAGTGATGACAGAAGCGTGTGTGAATATCTGATAGCAGAACTCTGGGCAGGGCCTAATGCCCATTTGAAGAAGTCTGAAATTGGCAGAACCCAGTGAATCATGAGACTTCCATAATTGAATCAAGGCTTCGCTTCACGAGCTCTATTTAGAGCCGCCCGTGTGGAGACACAGGCCATCATGACGCTGATGTAATCAGTCCATTTTAAAGCCTCGTGCTCGCATTAGGGCGCTCTAAGTTGTTTCTGAACACCCCGGCTTCAAGTCGCCAAAACAACACTGCCACTGTTCTGTAAGGACCCCTTTTCAGCCCCTGTGCACTCGGCTATGTGGCGTTGGGATAGATGGGTAGATAAATAGTGTGGCCCCAAAAATATACAGACATTTGTGCCATCCTTAAAAATGTATTAGAGTAATTGGGGCATTGAAATATTGTCAGACAATTCTAAAGACGCCGTATTCGTTTAAGACAGCTGGTGAATTTCAGATCATCTTTGTCGTTTCTTGCAAGCCCCTGCAGATTTGTGTCCAAAATGTGGCTGAACTGGATCTGGTATTGTGATATAAACCGAGTCTGTTCTACAGTTTCTCATTAGACTGAATGAATAACCGACTCTAAATGTAGGTATTGTGATATAAACCGAGTCCGTTCTACAGTTTCTCATTAGACTGAATGAATAACCGACTCTAAATGTAGGTATTGTGATATAAACCGAGTCCGTTCTACAGTTTCTCATTAGGCTGAATGAATAACCGACTCTAAATGTAGGTATTGTGATATAAACCGAGTCCGTTCTACAGTTTCTCATTAGACTGAATGAATAACCGACTCTAAATGTAGGTATTGTGATATAAACCGAGTCTGTTCTACAGTTTCTCATTAGGCTGAATGAATAACCGACTCTAAATGTAGGTATTGTGATATAAACCGAGTCCGTTCTACAGTTTCTCATTAGACTGAATGAATAACCGACTCTAAATGTAGGTATTGTGATATAAACCGAGTCCGTTCTACAGTTTCTCATTAGGCTGAATGAATAACCGACTCTAAATGAAGGTATTGTGATATAAACCGAGTCCGTTCTACAGTTTCTCATTAGACTGAATGAATAACCGACTCTAAATGTAGGTATTGTGATATAAACCGAGTCCGTTCTACAGTTTCTCATTAGGCTGAATGAATAACCGGCTCTAAATGTAGGTATTGTGATATAAACCGAGTCCGTTCTACAGTTTCTCATTAGGCTGAATGAATAACCGACTCTAAATGAAGGTATTGTGATATAAACCGAGTCCGTTCTACAGTTTCTCATTAGGCTGAATGAATAACCGGCTCTAAATGTAGGTATTGTGATATAAACTGAGTCCGTTCTACAGTTTCTCGTTAGGCTGAATGAATAACCGACTCTAAATGTAGGTATTGTGATATAAACCGAGTCCGTTCTACAGTTTCTCATTAGGCTGAATGAATAACCGACTCTAAATGTAGGTATTGTGATATAAACCGAGTCCGTTCTACAGTTTCTCATTAGACTGAATGAATAACCGACTCTAAATGTAGGTATTGTGATATAAACCGAGTCCGTTCTACAGTTTCTCATTAGACTGAATGAATAACCGACTCTAAATGTAGGTATTGTGATATAAACCGAGTCTGTTCTACAGTTTCTCATTAGGCTGAATGAATAACTGACTCTAAATGTAGGTATTGTGATATAAACCGAGTCCGTTCTACAGTTTCTCATTAGGCTGAATGAATAACCGGCTCTAAATGTAGGTATTGTGATATAAACCGAGTCCGTTCTACAGTTTCTCATTAGACTGAATGAATAACCGACTCTAAATGTAGGTATTGTGATATAAACCGAGTCTGTTCTACAGTTTCTCATTAGGCTGAATGAATAACCGACTCTAAATGTAGGTATTGTGATATAAACCGAGTCTGTTCTACAGTTTCTCATTAGGCTGAATGAATAACCGACTCTAAATGTAGGTATTGTGATATAAACCGAGTCCGTTCTACAGTTTCTCATTAGGCTGAATGAATAACCGACTCTAAATGTAGGTATTGTGATATAAACCGTGTCCGTTCTACAGTTTCTCATTAGACTGAATGAATAACCGACTCTAAATGTAGGTATTGTGATATAAACCGAGTCTGTTCTACAGTTTCTCATTAGACTGAATGAATAACCGGCTCTAAATGTAGGTATTGTGATATAAACCGAGTCTGTTCTACAGTTTCTCGTTAGGCTGAATGAATAACTGACTCTAAATGTAGGTATTGTGATATAAACCGAGTCCGTTCTACAGTTTCTCATTAGACTGAATGAATAACCGACTCTAAATGTAGGTATTGTGATATAAACCGAGTCCGTTCTACAGTTTCTCGTTAGACTGAATGAATAACCGACTCTAAATGTAGGTATTGTGATATAAACCGAGTCTGTTCTACAGTTTCTCATTAGGCTGAATGAATAACCGACTCTAAATGTAGGTATTGTGATATAAACCGACTCCGTTCTACAGTTTCTCATTAGACTGAATGAATAACCGGCTCTAAATGTAGGTATTGTGATATAAACCGAGTCAGTTCTACAGTTTCTCATTAGACTGAATGAATAACCGACTCTAAATGTAGGTATTGTGATATAAACCGAGTCTGTTCTACAGTTTCTCATTAGGCTGAATGAATAACCAGCTCTAAATGTAGGTATTGTGATATAAACCGAGTCCGTTCTACAGTTTCTCATTAGGCTGAATGAATAACCGACTCTAAATGTAGGTATTGTGATATAAACCGAGTCCGTTCTACAGTTTCTCATTAGACTGAATGAATAACCGACTCTAAATGTAGGTATTGTGATATAAACCGAGTCCGTTCTACAGTTTCTCATTAGACTGAATGAATAACCAACTCTAAGTGTAGGTATTGTGATATAAACCGAGTCTGTTCTACAGTTTCTCATTAGGCTGAATGAATAACCGACTCTAAATGTAGGTATTGTGATATAAACCGACTCCGTTCTACAGTTTCTCATTAGACTGAATGAATAACCGGCTCTAAATGTAGGTATTGTGATATAAACCGAGTCAGTTCTACAGTTTCTCATTAGACTGAATGAATAACCGACTCTAAATGTAGGTATTGTGATATAAACCGAGTCTGTTCTACAGTTTCTCATTAGGCTGAATGAATAACCAGCTCTAAATGTAGGTATTGTGATATAAACCGAGTCCGTTCTACAGTTTCTCATTAGGCTGAATGAATAACCGACTCTAAATGTAGGTATTGTGATATAAACCGAGTCCGTTCTACAGTTTCTCATTAGACTGAATGAATAACCGACTCTAAATGTAGGTATTGTGATATAAACCGAGTCCGTTCTACAGTTTCTCATTAGACTGAATGAATAACCAACTCTAAGTGTAGGTATTGTGATATAAACCGAGTCCGTTCTACAGTTTCTCATTAGGCTGAATGAATAACCGGCTCTAAATGTAGGTATTGTGATATAAACCGAGTCTGTTCTACAGTTTCTCATTAGACTGAATGAATAACCGACTCTAAATGTAGGTATTGTGATATAAACCGAGTCCGTTCTACAGTTTCTCATTAGACTGAATGAATAACCAACTCTAAGTGTAGGTATTGTGATATAAACCGAGTCTGTTCTACAGTTTCTCATTAGACTGAATGAATAACCTTCTCTAAATGTAGGTATTGTGATATAAACCGAGTCCGTTCTACAGTTTCTCATTAGACTGAATGAATAACCGGCTCTAAATGTAGGTATTGTGATATAAACGAGTCTGTTCTACAGTTTCTCATTAGGCTAAATGAATAACCGATTCTAAATGTCGGTATTGTCATATAAACCGAGTCAGTGCTGACATTTAATACAATCTGTGATGGAAAAAAAGCTCAGAAACTGAAAAGATATCAGCTCTTTAACAACCACCAAAACCAGCTAACACACATCAAGAGCTACTGACTTGCTGAAAGTCATTCCTTCAAAGAGGCCTCAATTAGAGCTGTTAAAAAGCTGGAATAATACCAAAAGAATTTGATGACATCTTAAATGGAAGTAATTTAAAGCTTCTTAATTAACTTTTTCCTTGTTGGAAATGACCCTCAGGGAATGAACATAATGCACATGCTGCTGAAACTGCACTAAATAGTCTTTAGATGCTACTAGAATTACAACCACTTTCCAAGCACAGGTACACTTGCATAAAGAAGAACATCACAAGAAAAATGTGAAAAAGGAGTTCAAAAACTGATCAAAAGCTCCAGAGAAAATGTGGCTCCTAACAACCACCTGGAAGAGCTGGTCGACCCCAAAACTGCCCCCCATCAGATAAACAGCACTGAAAGCTTTGATCTCTGAGAGAGAGGAGAAGATCAAGCTGCTTCAGATCTGAAAACATCCACAGGTGTTTCTGTCCATCCTTCCACTGTGAGAAGACCACTCAGCACTGTGGGTCTGAAAGGACGTGTAGCTGATCAAGAAGAACCTCACTGAGAAAAGGAGACGGACACATCAAACAAAGAAGCTGGACGATGGACTGACCACCCCAGAGTCCAGACCTCAGCACCACTGAATGGGTTTGATCACTTCAGAAAATGAAGTTCAGAAACAGAAACTGAGTCTCCTGAAAATAATGGAAGCTGGAATAAAGGGAAAGAGCGACTCACTGACCCTCAAACAGCTGAGAGCAGATTTAGTCACTGAGGATTTAATCACAGTCCGAGCATCTAAACCCGGATTAATCACAGCCACAGGGTCATTAGTCACATCTCCCACAGGATTCTGAGAGATGCAGTCCATGGAGGTATCACAGATTAATCACAGTCTGAGTAAACCTGGATTAATCACAGTCTGAGTATCTAAACCTAAATTCGTCACAGTCTGAGTATCTAAACCTGGATTAATCACAGTTTATGTGTCTAAATCAGGATTATTTGCAGTCTGAGTATCAAAACCTGGTTTAATCATAGCCAGAATATCTAAACACAGATTAATCACAGTCTGAGTGTCTAAACCTGGAATGAATCACAGACAGAATATCTAAAACTTAGTTCATTACAGTCAACATATCTAAGCCTGGATTAATCACAGCCTGAGTATCTAAAGATGAATTAATCACAGTCTGAGTGTCTAAAGATGGATTAATCACAGTCTGAACATCTAAAACTGAATTATAATCACAGCCTGAGTATCTAAAGATGGATTAATCACAGTCTGAGCGTCTAAACCTGGATTAATCACAGTCTGAGCATGTAAAACTGAATTATAATCACAGCCTGAGTATCTAAAGATGAATTAATCACAGTCTGAGCGTCTAAACCTGGATTAATCACAGTCTGAGCGTCTAAACCTGGATTAATCACAGTCTGAGCGTCTAAACCTGGATTAATCACAGTCTGAGCATCTAAACCTGGATTAATCACAATATGAGCATCTAAAACTGAATTTTAATCACAGTCTGAGTGTCTAAAGATGGATTAATCACAGTCTGAGTGTCTAAACCTGGATTAATCACAGTCTGTGCATCTAAAACTGAATTATAATCACAGCCTGAGTGTCTAAACCTGGATTAATCACAGTCTGAGTGTCTAAAGATGGATTAATCACAGTCTGAGTGTCTAAACCTGGATTAATCACAGTCTGAGCATCTAAAACTGAATTATAATCACAGCCTGAGTGTCTAAACCTGGATTAATCACAGTCTGAGTGTCTAAACCTGGATTAATCACAGTCTGAGCGTCTAAACCTGAATAATTCACAGCCAGAGTATCTAATCATGTATTAATCATAACATGAGTATCTAAATATGTGACCCAGTCTTTGTTGAACCGGACCCTCTGGGCTGAATCTAAATTGGTTGTAGGCACATTAGAGATGTTATTAAGACACGTGACGCATCATAAGTTCATGGCGAGTGTGAAAGCGTGTATGTGCTCTCTGGGCTTCTACACTCACTCTGAGAAATGACTCCGTGGTCACATCATCGTTTGGAGTGGGTGAAACAGCGACATTTGTCACTCGGATCAGCGTGACATGAGCCCTGACTGATTCCGCCTGTGAGGAGCCGGAGAGATTCTGCTGTCATCCACCATCTGCTCCCAAACTCTGCACTCACTTCATTTCTGCACAGAGTAAAGACAAAGAAAGGAAGATATTTATATTTCAGCTTGAGGTGCGGAGGCAAAAAGCAGTCCCGCACCACAGCAGACATGCCCAACAGGTTCAGACGCTGAAGGTCAGACGGGTGTGCGCTCACTTTATACGGCAGGAAAATGATGCCTGGGTGAGTGAAACCACCTTAAACCGAGTCAGTACATCAAATATGAGATATCTTTATGATATGAATAAGTTAATAAATTGACCCGACCACTTTTTTACAAACTTTTAAGGAGATCAATCTGTTGAAAGTGTCTGATTGACAGGAGATGCTGCTTTCTTTAGACATTAAAGCGAAAGTGTCTCTTGGATAAACTTCTGTAGATGAATAGGATAAATCATCTAATAAGAACCTCATCATAATAACATCATCTCCTAACGAAAAATAATTAAAATACTTATTAGATTCAAGACGATTTCTCTGCCGATGCATAATTTCCAGCAGATTAAGTGCTAGGAAGCTAAAAAAAGGCCCTTTTAAAAGGCCGTGTTTCATTATATGGAAGCTAAACTGCTTTATCTTATTAATATATGCTTACATATTGTGTACAGTGTTAGGCTCCACACATTAACGTTGACATGGTCAAGAGTGTTTTAGCCTGGATTGCTCACTTATGTCCATTTCGACCCTCTGGGGTGCATAAACACACCCAGGCATCAAATTGAATTTTCCTATGTATGACTCTCTGTCTTTGTATCTTTGTGATAACATCAAACATTCCTAGAGTTATGAGCCTATGAAGAGGGGCTGAGATACACGTCATCTGCCTCTCACCGTGTGGAGCTTCTGGATTCGTGTGTCCGTCTACATTCTGTGTGAAACTGACCGACGGACACTCAGGAAATCACTAAGGACTGACCGTCACTCCGGAAACCCTTCATTCCTCATTCAGTCCACATCAGAGACTCGCGTGAAACGGCGTCGTTTCCAGCTGCTGAAGCTGCTGCAGCGGGTTTGGAAAGTAGTGATGAAGATAACGGAGCGTTTAGATATGAAACAGATGAGGATCAGGTTCTATGAAGAGTCTCTAGAGGAGAGTTTAAGAAGAGATGAAATTGAGAAAATGACCTCAGAGCCCAGAGAGTTAAGGATACAGTGATAAGAACAGAATTTTAATTTAATTTAACTTAATTTGAAGGCAGAAAGAGAGGTTGGAAAATGGTGGTGTAAACATGAACAATGCAGTAATTCGAACAGTCAGAACTCAGTAGCACTAAAGCCAACTAAACAGCACTCAGTAGCAGTAACACTAACCAATCAGCTCTCAGTAGCAGTAACACTAACCAATCAGCTCTCAGTAGCAGTAACTCTAACCAATCAGCTCTCAGTAGCAGTAACACTAACCAATCAGCTCTCAGTAGCAGTAACACTAACCAATCAGCTCTCAGTATCAGTAACTCTAACCAATCAGCTCTCAGTAGCAGTAACACTAACCAATCAGCTCTCAGTAGCAGTAACACTAACTAATCAGCTCTCAGTAGCAGTAACACTAACCAATCAGCTCTCAGTAGCAGTAACACTAACTAATCAGCTCTCAGTAGCAGTAACGCTAACCAATCAGCTCTCAGTAGCAGTAACGCTAACCAATCAGCACTCGGTAGCAGTAACGCTAACCAATCAGCTCTCAGTAGCAGTAACTCTAACCAATCAGCTCTCAGTAGCAGTAACACTAACCAATCAGCTCTCAGTAGCAGTAACTCTAACCAATCAGCTCTCAGTAGCAGTAACACTAACCAATCAGCTCTCAGTAGCAGTAACACTAACTAATCAGCTCTCAGTAGCAGTAACACTAACCAATCAGCTCTCAGTAGCAGTAACACTAACCAATCAGCTCTCAGTAGCAGTAACTCTAACCAATCAGCTCTCAGTAGCAGTAACACTAACCAATCAGCTCTCAGTAGCAGTAACACTAACCAATCAGCTCTCAGTACAAGTAACTCTAACCAATCAGCTCTCAGTAGCAGTAACACTAACTAATCAGCTCTCAGTAGCAGTAACACTAACCAATCAGCTCTCAGTAGCAGTAACACTAACCAATCAGCTCTCAGTAGCAGTAACACTAACCAATCAGCTCTCAGTAGCAGTAACAGTAACCAATCAGCTCTCAGTAGCAGTAACACTAACCAATCAGCTCTCAGTAGCAGTAACACTGACCAATCAGCTCTCAGTAGCAGTAACACTAACCAATCAGCTCTCAGTAGCAGTAACACTAACCAATCAGCTCTCAGTAACCAATCAGCTCTCAGTAGCAGTAACACTAACCAATCAGCTCTCAGTAGCAGTAACACTAACCAATCAGCTCTCAGTAGCAGTAACAGTAACCAATCAGCTCTCAGTAGCAGTAACACTAACCAATCAGCTCTCAGTAGCAGTAACACTGACCAATCAGCTCTCAGTAGCAGTAACACTAACCAATCAGCTCTCAGTAGCAGTAACACTAACCAATCAGCTCTCAGTAACCAATCAGCTCTCAGTAGCAGTAACACTAACCAATCAGCTCTCAGTAGCAGTAACACTAACCAATCAGCTCTCAGTAGCAGTAACAGTAACCAATCAGCTCTCAGTAGCAGTAACACTAACCAATCAGCTCTCAGTTGCAGTAACACTGACCAATCAGCTCTCAGTAGCAGTAACACTAACCAATCAGCTCTCAGTAGCAGTAACACTAACCAATCAGCTCTCAGTAGCAGTAACACTGACCAATCAGCTCTCAGTAGCAGTAACACTAACCAATCAGCTCTCAGTAGCAGTAACACTAACCAATCAGCTCTCAGTAGCAGTAACACTGACCAATCAGCTCTCAGTAGCAGTAACACTAACCAATCAGCTCTCAGTAGCAGTAACTCTAACCAATCAGCTCTCAGTAGCAGTAACACTAACCAATCAGCTCTCAGTAGCAGTAACTCTAACCAATCAGCTCTCAGTAGCAGTAACGCTAACCAATCAGCTCTCAGTAGCAGTAACGCTAACCAATCAGCTCTCAGTAGCAGTAACGCTAACCAATCAGCTCTCAGTAGCAGTAACGCTAACCAATCAGCTCTCAGTAGCAGTAACGCTAACCAATCAGCTCTCAGTAGCAGTAACACTAACCAATCAGCTCTCAGTAGCAGTAACGCTAACCAATCAGCTCTCAGTAGCAGTAACGCTAACCAATCAGCTCTCAGTAGCAGTAACACTAACCAATCAGCTCTCAGTAGCAGTAACACTAACCAATCAGCTCTCAGTAGCAGTAACACTGACCAATCAGCTCTCAGTAGCAGTAACACTAACCAATCAGCTCTCAGTAGCAGTAACACTGACCAATCAGCTCTCAGTAGCAGTAACACTAACCAATCAGCTCTCAGTAGCAGTAACTCTAACCAATCAGCTCTCAGTAGCATTAACACTAACCAATCAGCTCTCAGTAGCAGTAACAGTAACCAATCAGCTCTCAGTAGCAGTAACACTAACCAATCAGCTCTCAGTAGCAGTAACTCTAACCAATCAGCTCTCAGTAGCAGTAACGCTAACCAATCAGCTCTCATTAGCAGTAACACTAACCAATCAGCTCTCAGTAGCAGTAACTCTAACCAATCAGCTCTCAGTAGCAGTAACACTGACCAATCAGCTATCAGTAGCAGTAACACTAACCAATCAGCTCTCAGTAGCAGTAACACTAACCAATCAGCTCTCAGTAGCAGTAACTCTAACCAATCAGCTCTCAGTAGCAGTAACTCTAACCAATCAGCTCTCAGTAGCAGTAACACTGACCAATCAGCTCTCAGTAGCAGTAACACTAACCAATCAGCTCTCAGTAGCAGTAACACTAACCAATCAGCTCTCAGTAGCAGTAACACTGACCAATCAGCTCTCAGTAGCAGTAACACTAACCAATCAGCTCTCAGTAGCAGTAACTCTAACCAATCAGCTCTCAGTAGCAGTAACACTAACCAATCAGCTCTCAGTAGCAGTAACTCTAACCAATCAGCTCTCAGTAGCAGTAACGCTAACCAATCAGCTCTCAGTAGCAGTAACGCTAACCAATCAGCTCTCAGTAGCAGTAACGCTAACCAATCAGCTCTCAGTAGCAGTAACGCTAACCAATCAGCTCTCAGTAGCAGTAACGCTAACCAATCAGCTCTCAGTAGCAGTAACGCTAACCAATCAGCTCTCAGTAGCAGTAACGCTAACCAATCAGCTCTCAGTAGCAGTAACGCTAACCAATCAGCTCTCAGTAGCAGTAACACTAACCAATCAGCTCTCAGTAGCAGTAACACTAACCAATCAGCTCTCAGTAGCAGTAACACTGACCAATCAGCTCTCAGTAGCAGTAACACTAACCAATCAGCTCTCAGTAGCAGTAACACTGACCAATCAGCTCTCAGTAGCAGTAACACTAACCAATCAGCTCTCAGTAGCAGTAACTCTAACCAATCAGCTCTCAGTAGCATTAACACTAACCAATCAGCTCTCAGTAGCAGTAACAGTAACCAATCAGCTCTCAGTAGCAGTAACACTAACCAATCAGCTCTCAGTAGCAGTAACTCTAACCAATCAGCTCTCAGTAGCAGTAACGCTAACCAATCAGCTCTCATTAGCAGTAACACTAACCAATCAGCTCTCAGTAGCAGTAACTCTAACCAATCAGCTCTTAGTAGCAGTAACACTGACCAATCAGCTATCAGTAGCAGTAACACTAACCAATCAGCTATCAGTAGCAGTAACACTAACCAATCAGCTCTCAGTAGCAGTAACACTAACCAATCAGCTCTCAGTAGCAGTAACTCTAACCAATCAGCTCTCAGTAGCAGTAACTCTAACCAATCAGCTCTCAGTAGCAGTAACTCTAACCAATCAGCTCTCAGTAGCAGTAACGCTAACCAATCAGCTCTCAGTAGCAGTAACAGTAACCAATCAGCTCTCAGTAGCAGTAACACTAACCAATCAGCTCTCAGTAGCAGTAACTCTAACCAATCAGCTCTCAGTAGCAGTAACACTAACCAATCAGCTCTCAGTAGCAGTAACACTAACCAATCAGCTCTCAGTAGCAGTAACACTAACCAATCAGCTCTCAGTAGCAGTAACTCTAACCAATCAGCTCTCAGTAGCAGTAATGCTAACCAATCAGCTCTCAGTAGCAGTAACTCTAACCAATCAGCTCTCAGTAGCAGTAACGCTAACCAATCAGCTCTCAGTAGCAGTAACTCTAACCAATCAGCTCTCAGTAGCAGTAACACTAACCAATCAGCTCTCAGTAGCAGTAACGCTAACCAATCAGCTCTCAGTAGCAGTAACACTAACCAATCAGCTCTCAGTAGCAGTAACGCTAACCAATCAGCTCTCAGTAGCAGTAACTCTAACCAATCAGCTCTCAGTAGCAGTCGTGATTCGTCTTTTCACACGATATTTTAAAAATTGTAAAGGGAACAGAACGACCGGGATCCTGACAGAAGGTCGTCAGGCTCTGGTTTGTATGTGTGTGTTCTGAAGAGAGATCAATTGTGTGGCTGCCGAGGCGTCAAAGCTGCTGGAAGATCTAAATATGGTTCTTTAATGTGGGCCTGCTTAGCGCCAGCTTTTTGCTGGAGACGGGTGGCATCACAGAAATGCCAGGTTCAGTCGGACGTGAAAATCATTAATTACAGTTGTGAAACATGCAGGCGCCTCCGCATCACCACAGCAATCGCACGGAAAAAATAAATACACGAAAACACCGGCCACACTGATCAGGAGAGATGCAGGGTCACTGTGCCAACCAACACACACGAAACAAGAGGGTGCCACTTTATTAGAAACACCTATTTTGTAGGTCCAATCACTGGCCACTTTATTAGAAACACCTACCTTGTACTTCCTCCACCTGGCCACTTTATTAGAAACACCTACCTTGTGCTTCCACTCACTGGCCACTTTATTAGAAACACCTACCTTGTGCTTCCACTCACTGGCCACTTTATTAGAAACACCTACCTTGTGCTTCCACTAACTGGCCACTTTATTAGAAACACCTACCTTGTGCTTCCACTGACTGGCCACTTTATTAGAAACACCTACCTTGTGCTTCCACTGACTGGCCACTTTATTAGAAACACCTACCTTGTGCTTCCACTCACTGGCCACTTTATTAGAAACTCCTACCTTGTGCTTCCACTCACTGGGCACTTTATTAGAAACACCTACCTTGTGCTTCCACTCACTGGCCACTTTATTAGAAACACCTACCTTGTGCTTCCACTCACTGGCCACTTTATTAGAAACACCTACCTTGTGATTCCACTCACTGGCCACTTTATTAGAAACACCTACCTTGTGCTTCCACTCACTGGCCACTTTATTAGAAACACCAACCTTGTGCTTCCACTCACTGGCCACTTTATTAGAAACACCTACCTTGTGCTTCCACTCACTGGCCACTTTATTAGAAACACCTACCTTGTGCTTCCACTAACTGGCCACTTTATTAGAAACACCTACCTTTTGCTTCCACTCACTGGCCACTTTATTAGAAACGCCTACCTTGTGCTTCCACTCACTGGCCACTTTATTAGAAACACCTACCTTTTGCTTCCACTAACTGGCCACTTTATTAGAAACACCTACCTTGTGCTTCTACTACCTGGCCACTTTATTAGAAACGCCTACCTTGTGCTTCCTCCAACTGGCCACTTTATTAGAAACACCTACCTTGTTCTTGTACTTACTGGCCACTTTATCAGAAACACCTACCTTGTGCTTCCACTAACTGGCCACTTTATTAGAAACACCTACCTTGTGCTTCCACTAACTGGCCACTTTATTAGAAACGCCTACCTTGTGCTTCCTCTAACTGGCCACTTTATTAGAAACACCTACTTTGTGCTTCTGGCCACTTTTTTAGACCCCTGCCAGCCCGCAACCCCAAGATCACAGGATATCTGATGTCCAGTTTTTATTTCGATGGCTAGGTTTAGAGAGGTCCACCACCCAAAAGAAGTCCAGCCAAGAGTGGCTCTGTAATCAGAAACTGACCACTGATGAAAAGTTGAAGGGGCATCTAACACAAACTGGGTATTAACAGATGGGCTTCAGCAGCATATTCACATGCATATTGCCTGACACCTGTGATGGTAGTTAATGAAACACGTCTTAAAACGCCTTATAAACTCTACAGACCTCTCAGCTTCAGCTTTTAATGAGAGCCATTAGCCTGCAGCAGAGCCAGCAGGTGACCTCTGTAAGCCTGTAAGTTCTAAAGCAGGGCTGGACAAAGTGGGACCTGTGAAGACATTTGATTTGGTCAGCCAGAAAGCCCCCCACCCCCTTTCCCAAATAACTATGTAACAACCTTATTGGTGGGTGGAGGAAGGACGCCTGGGGCAGGTGTGAAGACGGAGAGCTTTTATACACAGTCGGCTTTCCAGCCCACAGATAAATTAAGACAAGACGCTCGTTGGGCCTTTTCAGTTCTTTCTTTCTTTCTTTCTTTCACTCTCTTTGGCTGTCTCTCCATCTCTCTCACTCTCCCTCCCTCGTTCTCTCTTTCATTCTTCACTTCTCCCTCTTTCTTTCTTTCTTTCTTTCACTCTCTTTTGCTGTCTCTCCATCTCTCTCACTCTCCCTCCCTCGTTCTCTCTTTCATTCTTCACTTCTCCCTCTTTCTTTCTTTCTTTCTTTCTTTCTTTCTTTAGGTCAGGTCAGCTCTCACGCTTTCACTGGTCTCCTTCCCTCTCTCTGGGCTCTGCCACCTACTGAAGGAATAGATGACTATAAGTAGGCTGGCAGAAACTCGGCACAGGTGAACATCATCAGCTACTTAGCCTGCTGGTTCAGCCCGACCGGCTCTCTGTACCGCGTTCGGTTTGGCCCAGTTTGGGAACCCCTGGCCTAAAATGACCTCGAGCTGTTTTTGGCTACATTTGCGTTTCACAAAATCATTTAAATGTAATGATGATATTAGATATTTGATTGTATACATACATTTATAATTGATTTACACTGTACTTCCACTCTCTGGCCACTTTATTAGAAACACCTACCTTGTGCTTCCACTAACTGGCCACTTTATTAGAAACATCTACCTTGTGCTTCCACTCACTGGCCACTTTATTAGAAACACCTACCTTGTGCTTCCACTTACTGGCCAATTTATTATAAACACCTACCTTGTGCTTCCACTCACTGGCCACTTTATTAGAAACACCTACCTTGTGCTTCCACTTACTGGCCAATTTATTATAAACACCTACCTTGTGCTTCCACTCAATGGCCACTTTATTAGAAACACCTACCTTGTGCTTCCACTCACTGGCCACTTTATTAGAAACAGCTACCTTGTGCTTCCACTCTCTGGCCACTTTATTAGAAACACCTACCTTGTGCTTCCACTTACTGGCCAATTTATTATAAACACCTACCTTGTGCTTCCACTCAATGGCCACTTTATTAGAAACACCTACCTTGTGCTTCCACTCACTGGCCACTTTATTAGAAACAGCTACCTTGTGCTTCCACTCTCTGGCCACTTTATTAGAAACAGCTACCTTGTGCTTCCACTCTCTGGCCACTTTATTAGAAACACCTACCTTGTTCTTGTACTCTCTGGCCACTTTATTAGAAACACCCAGCTTGTCCTTCCACTAACTGGCCACTTTATTAGACTATCACAACTATCAACAACTATCTAGTTGTTCCCTTTGTTCAAATGTCAAAATGACACAACAAGACAAAAATGTCAAGAAGGGAAAACAATAACTTTTCATAAAATTCACATCATACTTATTAATAATCTGCTCTGCTACTTACAAACACTGTGGTTTGGATTAAAAGCTCAGAATCTGCATTTTCCACATGATTTCTCCACCTGTTTCAATGCACCAAGAGTCAGAAACCATTCATATAAAATCGCACCACACTTATTTTATCAGCATCTGAGGGGTTAAAGTCAGGCCATAGCCCCTGGAGGACCCGCGCTCAGGCAGGCCGGCCGAGAGGAGGAGGCAGAGACAAATAGCCGCAGATCCAGCGATTAAAGGCGTGTTGTGAAAACCTCGCATTAATAAGATATGTACATTATGGACTGAACATCCTCTCAGCTGGAGATGAAAAATTAAAGAGGAGTGGAGAAAGGCAGCAGTGCACCGCCTCCTGAAATAAAGCGCGGACCCGCCGAGGCACATTAGGGCTATCAATAAATCAGCGAATAAAAGACAACTTTCACAAGAAAAGAGGCACGAAGCCTCAGCCCGCCGAACCCCGCACACCAGGGCCCTGCAGGTAAACCCTCTCTCAATACTGCAGCTTAATCATCTCCCGCACTGCGTCCAGTCTATTAGACAGAGCCCACACTTTTACTGCTCCGCGCTCAAATCCCAGCATTTACCTTTTTTGCTTATCATTACAATTTTCTAGCAGATTTAGGCAGCATACTGAATAAAATGCTGCACTGAATTTACCCAGCAGGGAAGTTTCAGGGCTTACTAGGCCTCCCGAAAAGACCTCACGATTTCCAGGAACGATCAAATTTTTATTCATTTTTTTAAAAGAGTGACTTCAACTCTGCAGACATTGCAGCAACACACTTGTTTCATTGTTTTGGTCATAAATAAAAGGGTTAAAATCTTGAAATGACCAAGAGAACTTTATTTTTTATTTCATTTCTTTTCTGTAGTGTCCAGATCAGAGGTCACTAATCGGCGGACGGCAGTCCGAGTCCAGACCCAGACGTTGTCCCATGCAGACCTAGCCCTATAATTGATAAACTATAGAGAATTATTTCATTTGGATGGGGTGGTCCTGTTTAAATCAGTGTAACTTTTCTAGTCTTTACAGCAGCTTCAGTGGCCCGGGAGACTCACAGACCAATTGCATGCGGTGTAAATATCACATGTGACGCTACTCAGCCAATCAGATCTGTGCATTATGATGAGCACCGAGAGTCGAATGAGTGACACACATGCAACAACAATGTAACTACTAATGATTTAGTCAATGGTATAGATGGTTTATAGAAGTACGGCCTGTGTAATTACACAAGTATCTCTTCTACACTGGAACCTTCTGTAGTGTTAGTTACACTTTAAGGTAAGTGGGCAGGTCCTGTGTAGTTATTATGTAATTACTGTGTAATAAAGGAGGTGTAACATAGATGTTGCTTTAGGGGGAAATGCAACACATTAATTAATGTTATTAAAGTTATATACTAATATAAGGGGGCGTCTGCTGTTCCGTCTCATTACAGACTGGTTTAAAGCTGAAACTGGTTACAGTGCCACAGCAGTGGCAACAGAAACGCAGCTAAATGTGAGGAAAGCTGGCAGATACAGTGTAAACAATGTCTTAATGTACGTTATTAAATACTAATATTATACATTTCCCTTTACTGCTGTAAAAAAAAATTAATAAACTGCTGTTCCAGTCTTATTACAATGTAATTACATTTATGCTATTACCCTTGTGTAATTACATGAGGCAAAACTGAAGTTGATACATAAGCATAAGTGTAATGACATAAGCTGTACTTCTGTAATCCACCTGTAACAGTGACTGAACCATTAGTAGTGTTGCTGCCTATGTTGTTCCCATGTAACTACACAGTTATTAGAGACACTTAATATAAAGTGGGACTTTCTCAGGAACACATTTCCGAGTAAATGTAGGAAGATATCAGCGAATGAGGCCCATTGTTTTCCGCTGGATACTGATCTTGACATGTTATAGCACTAGCAGTTGATTCTACAGCAGCAGCTGTGCAGGTTGAACTTTTGTAGGCCTATATTTCTGCTCCTCTGAGGTCTAAGAAGAGAAAGTCCTAGAATGCAGCACTTTCCGTTGTAATGAATGTAATTTAGCTCTCAAATTTTCACTGTCAGAACTCCAGCGTGACTCAGCCTTAATGCCTCAAGAAGACAGTGCATGCTGTTGTTTGCCGGCTAAGGCATTTACATGCAGCAGCTAAATGCTTTTACAGGCCAATGCCTGGAGCAAAGGCTCAACATTTGAAGTAATATCCATTCTTTCTTTTCCCCCCTCAGATTGGTCCACTTTCCCAATGCCCCGGAATACCACGATCAGAGATAATGCGACAAAAAAAAGCAGCACTCATTGTTTACCGTTCTACGGATGAATTCATTGGGTTTAGAGTGCACTGTGCAGAGATAGCTCTGAAGTATGTGTGGAATAAGCGCCTTATTCCAGAGACACCAGGTTGAGGACTGATAACGGCGAATACACGATGCAAAAAAAGGTGTTTTTAAAGGAGCTTTTCATCGCTAATGTAGGGAAACTCAGACAGGAAAGGCTGTGAGGAGAGAGAGAGCAGCCTGGTAATAGCCCCATCATCACTATCAGCTGATTATCTCTGTAGCCGCCCCCCCCCCCGGAGGACAGGTATGCTGACCCCCTCGCGGTTATTTACAGGGGGCTATCTGAGCTCAGCCAGCCGGGTGGGGACGCATCAATGGTTCACCAATTTTTCACACCTTCTCTCCTCCCCCCTGCTGTTCGTCTTGTCTACCCCTGCCCCCCACAACACACACACACACACTCTGTGGTCAGCAGGGAAGGAATGGTCACTCTGTGCCCAATTGGAGGCCAAAGTCTTTGAATTGTACCACTAGAACCCTCCTGGTGGTCAGCTGAGCTTAAACTAAGTACTAAATACAGGATGATTTGAAAAAATTCATCTGATTTCAGAATTATTTAATTTGTAAATGAAATGACTTGAACTAAAGAAGGGGCTGAATAACCTGTCCTTTCTGCGGTGAACGCGAACACATTGTGGGTGATGAGCCCAGCTGTCAAACACTGGAACGTGGTAATCGCTCCTGAGATGCTGGCGAAGACTAAACTGAATGCGATTGGCGTTCGTTGGCAGATGTGATTGTTTACCTCTGGACGAGCCACGTGAAGCAGTGTGAAGCTCTGTTCTTTTGTGCATGCTGGTCAGTTTAGGAGCTGACCTCTTCAGACTGATGTCGCATACAGGCACATTTAAAAGATATTATGAACAGCCAAACATTTTCTGTTTAAGAAAATCAGATTTGAGCCACGTTTACCTGCTGGGTAGACTTAGCCTTACTCTTATTGTTGTAGAGACATGAGAATGGAAGTGCTGCACCATTTAAGGTGGACCAGAGCATTTGCATTAGGAGGCTGGCGAATAGGAAGCCTTCGGCTCTCGCGCTGAACGCGGGTTTGCGTGTGGATTAATGACGCGTCCAGCGTTGTTTAAAGATGTCATAGCTGAAGTAATGCCCTCCAGTGTTTTCAGTGCTCTATCTCTACACTGGGTGTTTAAAAATATGCGTCTGCAGAGTTATTCATTCATCCAGCGGGTTTTTTTGTGTTTGTTTACACAGAACATTTAAATGTGATCGTCATCTTATTTTCTGGGTCATTTTTGAACATCACACATATGTTTACTGACTTTAGACCCACTAAAACGCTATGGCCACCCTTTTTATGGAGCGTTCCACCACGTTAGTTCAGTTTTCCCACAGGAAAATAAGATATACTGACACTAGATATTTACAAGGATTAAACTCATGGCATTAAGAGAGACTAAAAATATACAAAATCATTATTTTCAGGCTACTTTCTATTAAGAGGAGTCTGCCCCAAACCCTGATGCCTGAATTTACACTTGTGAAAATAATTACTGCATTTTTTTTTGTATTTTTTAAAGTGAACTTTAGATTCAGATTTATCATAAGTTTAATTTTTTGATTAAAAAAAAATGCTGAGGTCACTAATAAAACACTGTTGTAGTCAGTGGGCGGGGCTTATTTTAGCCACACCCCTGCATACTAGAGCAGGAAGTGAGACTGCAGCCCTGTCCCTCATGGCCACATGGTGAGCAGTTAGATCCCAATGTTTTCAACTAAATGTGTCTCAAAGTCTGAAAATCAATGTGGATCATTAAGAATTGTTACTACTGAAACACAGTTAAGTAAATATTTTAGCGTTTTAATGTAAAATATGATGATTTTCTGTGTGAACAGCTGTTCAAGGCTGTGTTTGCTGTGTTTCAAAATGAGCTAAAACAGTCAAGAAACAGTCACTACTGAGACTCTTGGTAAAGTTTGCTAGTGCTATGATTGTTTTGGTGGTGGTTTGCAACGTTCAATCATTAGTTTTATTAAAATAAACATAATTAGGGTATAGGGCAGAGGTCATTAATAGGCGGACCGAAACCCGAGTCCGGACCCAGACGTTGTCCTATGCTGACCTGGACCTGTAACCGATAAACTATGGAGAATTATTTAATTTTGATGGGGTTTTAATATGTTTAATATGTTTTAATAGGCGTAACTTTTCTAGTCATTATGGTTCCGCTTTAGAGGCTGGGAGACTCACAGACCAATCACATGCAGTGCAAATATCACGTGTGACGCTACTCAGCCAATCAGATCTGTGCATTATGATGAGCTCTGAGACTTGAATCAGTGACGCCACACAGGGGAGGGACGAGGAGAGAAACAGCAGTCAGAGAAGAAAGTGAGTCAGAGGGAAGTTATTCCACATGACGTGATCTAAAAAGAGGAAACTGACAGTAAATGTTGGTGAAATCTGACCAAACTGGACTTTATTTGATCTGATGTTCAGTAAATGATGTTGAAATCTGACCGAACTGGACTTTATTTGATCTGATGTTCAGTAAATGTTGGTGAAATCTGACCGAACTGGACTTTATTTGATCTGATGTTCAGTAAATGATGTTGAAATCTGACCGAACTGGACTTTATTTGATCTGATATTCAGTAAATGTTGGTGAAATCTGACCGAACTGGACTTTATTTGATCTGATGTTCAGCTGTCGACTGTATAAGATGCTGATATTCCTACTCGGCTACTTCAGTAAACAGTAAACGGCACTGAGTCACGATTATGATGTTCTTTTCCTTCGCTTGAGGAAATTTTCTCTAACTGGACCTTATTGAATTTTCCTTAAAGACCCCTGGTCTAGGGTCAATCAAAGCAAAAGTATTTTAATCTAAAGTCAGTTAAAAATCCCAAATGTGTTTCAGCGCTGATTCTGAACCAGTTCAGGTCGTATACAGTCCTACATTCAGGCCTCGGCCTGTAACGCATTGCACAGTCTCAGGAGTCTCTGTGTTGTTTTTGTGGGGAAAAAAGTGAAAATGAAAACTTGGCTTTGACTGAGTGTCCCGCGGACTCTGTCTTCATATCCTCTGACTCATGTGGCAGTGCCTTCCCTCCCTCTTCAGCAGCTCTAACATGAGCGGACATCGGTGCCTTTGATCAGGTTGGCGTGGACGGGAGCGCCGCCGTGTCACCCCGACCCGAACGGACACGGGACACAGTTCACAGACATTCCTCTGTGGAGCCACCGCGCGCTCTGCCTCGCAGGATAATTACTCCTGCTGCCTGATATATAATTTTATATCCCTCCTCGTGTGTAATTTCCCCTAACACTTTTTATAAATGGGTTCTTTTCTGGGTCACCATCTCAGGAATAACACTCAGCGAGAAAATATAGAGTTACAAATGTTCACGTTCGCCTCCGAGGAGAAGGCAATATTGTCATCGGTTTCCAAATTACACACTGCCTCTCGACGGAGTACCAACTAAACATGCAATCAGATCTCGCACTATTCTTAATTGTAGCAATTACTTCACTGTGTGCAAGAAACCGTTCAAGCCCTTTGGTACCCTCGAGGCTACAGCTATTTACAGACAGCGCATACTGGTACTGCAACATGCCACGCTAATTCAGCACAAGGAAGCCTGGACTCCTGTTAACTGACCAGATATACTCACTAAAAGAGTCATATTGTACCCTGGGGTATCTGTACTTTAACTCAAGGACATGGTTTATGTAACTCGTCCGCCACTGATTGCATGACACAATATAGGTACCAGATGCTACATGCAGAGAACATTTTTGGAGTGATTCTTAAACAAAATACATGCTTGACGAAGGGAAGAATTTACAGATTCTTCATCTTCTAGATGATGAACGTTCATATTTTCAGGTAAAGCAGCGCGGTGTTTTAAAAAAGCCACAGCATAAAGTTTGAGTCATTACATTTATGTCACGTCTACTTCTGTGAGTTTGTTGGCTGGTTTTAGAGCAGAAATCTGATTACTGTCTGATGCATGTAGACCTGGAGTTTCTCCATGATCTGATTACTGTCTGACTCATGTAGACCTGGAGTTTCTCCATTATCTGATTACTGTCTGACTCATGTAGACCCGGAGTTTCCCCATTATCTGATTACTGTCTGACTCATGTAGACCCGGAGTTTCCCCATTATCTGATTACTGTCTGACTCCTGTAGACCTGGAGTTTCCCCATTATCTGATTACTGCCTGACTCATGTAGACCTGGAGTCTCCCCATTATCTGATTACTGTCTGACTCATGTAGACCTGGAGTTTCTCCATTATCTGATTACTGTCTGACTCATGTAGACCCGGAGTTTCCCCATTATCTGATTACTGTCTGACTCCTGTAGACCTGGAGTTTCCCCATTATCTGATTACTGTCTGACTCCTGTAGACCTGGAGTTTCTCCATTATCTGATTACTGTCTGACTCATGTAGACCCGGAGTTTCCCCATTATCTGATTACTGTCTGACTCATGTAGACCTGGAGTTTCCCCATTATCTGATTACTGTCTGACTCCTGTAGACCTGGAGTTTCCCGTTATCTGATTACTGTCTGACTCCTGTAGACCTGGAGTTTCCCCGTAATCTGATTACTGTCTGACTCCTGTAGACCTGGAGTTTCCCCATTATCTGATTACTGTCTGACTCATGTAGACCTGGAGTTTCCCCGTAATCTGATTACTGTCTGACTCATGTAGACCTGGAGTTTCCCCGTAATCTGATTACTGTCTGACTCCTGTAGACCTGGAGTTTCCCCATTATCTGATTACTGTCTGACTCCTGTAGACCTGGAGTTTCCCCATTATCTGATTACCGTCTGACTCATGAAGACCTGGAGTTTCCCCGTTATCTGATTGCTGTCTGACTCCTGTAGACCTGGAGTTTCCCGTTATCTGATTACTGTCTGACTCCTGTAGACCTGGAGTTTCCCCATTATCTGATTACTGTCTGACTCCTGTGGACCTGGAGTTTCTCCATTATCTGATTACTGTCTGACTCCTGTGGACCTGGAGTTTCTCCATTATCTGATTACTGTCTGACTCCTGTAGACCTGGAGTTTCCCCGTTATCTGATTACTGTCTGACTCCTGTAGACCTGGAGTTTCCCCTTTATCTGATTACTGTCTGACTCCTGTAGACCTGGAGTTTCCCCGTTATCTGATTACTGTCTGACTCATGTAGACCTGGAGTTTCCCCATTATCTGATTACTGTCTGACTCATGTAGACCTGGAGTTTCCCCATCATCTGATTACTCAAGAGCATGTAAACACATTGATCAGATTCCTGACAAAATCTGATTTTCTGCAGTTATCGGATTATTAGGTGCACTCAGTGTGCATTAATCAGATGAGCTACAGTTTGTAACTGTAAACCTACAAAGAACATCGGTCAGATAGTGTGAAACTCCAGGTCTACATGAGTCGGACAGTAATCAGATTTCTGCTTTACAACCAGCCAATAAACTCACAGAAGAAGACGCGACGTAAACGTAACGTGAAACTCAAACTTCATGATATTGCTTTTTTTTAAAACATTCACATCACATGAAAATATAAATGTTCATCATCTAGAAGATGAAGAACATTTAAATCCGTTTTGTCAAGCATCTATTTGGTTTCCATGTTGCTCCCAAAGTGTTCTGCTGCATCTCGCGGCGACGCTGCTCGCTTATTTCCGGTACCGCTGTCTGTTTTCACACATGCTCAGACAGAAATCTGAAAGAAATCAGAGTCAGAGCTCACAGCACTGAGAAATCTGATTACTGAGATCAAATCCAGCCTCTTTATCAGATTCCTTAATCAGATTTAAAGAATGGAGGATGCTGTTTACATGACCATAAGATAGCTGCAGAAATCTGATTATGATTGGATTATTGAGTGCATGTAAACGCACTCAGTGTGGTAACAGTCAACTTTAAGACTGGTATCAGAATCAGAAAAACAAAGGCGTAATCTCCACCCAGCAGTGTGGATTCGCGCCCTGTCTGCTGCAGGTAGGTGTTATTTAGCGCTCTTGTTGGACTGCTCTGCTAATCCCTGTGGAAATCACTCCACTCTGTTGTCTACAGCTTGGCGCTCAGGGGACACTCAGGAATTCTGCCTCTGCAGAAGAAGTTGCTCGGTTTTGGGTAAAAGATGACATTCTGTATGACACGATGTGTAATCTTTAAAATTGCCATTCAGTCAGAGAAGCAGAGGAGCAGAAAAGAGTTCCACTGCAGAGATTATCACTGGATAACCTTGGCAGAGGAGACAGAGAGAGAGAGAGAGAGAGAGAGAGAGAGAGAGAGAGACACACAGAGAGAGAGAGAGAGAGAGAGAGAGAGAGGAAGAGAGGAAGAGAGAGAGAGAGAGGAAGAAAGAGAGAGAGAGGAAGAGAGGAAGAGAGAGAGAGAGAGAGGAAGAGAGAAAGAGAGAGAGAGGAAGAGAGGAAGAGAGAGAGAGAGAGAGAGAGAGAGGAAGAGATGAAGAGAGAGAGAGAGAGAGAGAGAGAGAGAGAGAGAGAGGAAGAGAGGACGAGAGAGAGAGAGAGAGAGAGAGAGAGAGAGAGGAAGAGAGAGAGAGAGAGAGAGAGGAAGAGAGAGAGAGAGAGAGAGGAAGAGAGAGAGAGAGAGAGAGAGAGAGAGGAAGAGAGAGAGAGAGAGGAAGAGAGAGAGAGAGAGAGAGAGAGAGAGGAAGAGAGAGAGAGAGAGAGAGGAAGAGAGAGAGAGAGAGAGAGGAAGAGAGAGAGAGAGAGAGAGAGAGAGGAAGAGAGAGAGAGAGAGGAAGAGAGAGAGAGAGAGAGAAGAAAAACAAAAAGTAAGCAAGATAACAGAGAGTAAAGAGAAAGAGAGACAATAAAGGAGAAAGTGAAAGAGAGACAGAACCATGTGAAAAGAGAAGAGCTGAAAAGAGAACAGAAAAAAAGAGGTTAAAAGAAAACAGGAAAATAGAGGACAAAAAGACAAGAGAAGAGAAGGGAAGAAGATCTATTGAGAAAAAGAGACAGACTGAGAAGAGAGAGACAGAATGGAATAATAGAAAGAGAGGAAAAAGAGAAATAAAGGGGAGAGAGGAAAAAGAAAGGGAAGAGTGAGTGCAAGAGGGAGAAAGGGTGTTAGGAATTAAATTCAGGAAAGAGAGAAAGACAAAAGAATTTACGAGGAAGCAAAAAAGATGAAGAGAGAGAATGAAAAGAGAGAGAAAGAGAGAGGGGGAGCGAATGAAAGGGAGGGAAAGAGAGAGACAAAGCGCGAGAGAGGCATAGAAAGCGAGAGAGTGAGAGAGAGACAGAAAGAGAGAGAGAGGCCGATTTCCATTGATTATACCCTTTCAGAAAACAGCTTTAAAATTCTGGCAGCATCTAAAATTCAGTAATACAAACTCACTAAAGTATAAAGCCCTTAAAACCCGGTCCCCTCCATCAGCTGGTTCTGACCCACTGATCTGATCTAACCCACTGACCCCTAACACGCAGGAGCTGCAGTCCAGCACTGCTGACCAAAGTCCAATCAGAGTAAACCAAATTATAAGACACAGTAAAAACAGACTCAGAGACTCAGAGACCCACAGCAGAGACAGGTCCTGACCCAGTACAGACTCAGAGACCCACAGGAGAGACAGGTCCTGACCCAGTACAGACTCAGAGTCCCACATCAGAGACAGATCCTGACCCAGTACAGACTCAGCAACCCACAGCAGAGACAGATCCTGAACCAGAAAAGACTCAGAGTCCCACATCAGAGACAGATCCTGACCCAGTAAAGACTCAGAGACCCACAGCAGAGACAGACCCTGACCCAGTACAGACTCAGAGACCCACAGCAGAGACAGATCCTGGCCCAGTAAAGACTCAGAGACCCACAGCAGAGACAGACCCTGACCCAGTACAGACTCAGAGACCCACAGCAGAGACAGACCCTGACCCAGTACAGACTCAGAGACCCACAGCAGAGACAGATCCTGATACAGTAAAGACTCGGAGACCCACAGCAGAGACAGATCCTGACCCAGTAAAGACTCAGCAACCCACAGCAGAGACAGACCCTGACCCAGACCATTGAAACAGGAAGATATAAAAAACTCCTGGCTGCCGAGAGAGAGTCAGAGTGACAGTGATGGAGAGACAGACAGAGAGAGAGGGAGAGAGAGACAGAGAGAGAGAGAGAGAGAATGAAAAAAGAGAAGGAGAGAGAGACACACAGATAGAGACTGAGAGAAAGAGACAGAGAGAGACAAAGAGACAGAGACAGAGAGAGAGAGAGTGAGAGACAGAGAGAGAGAGAGAGTGAGAGACAGAGAGAGAGAGAGAGGCAGAGATGTTGCCACACACGTTCTCCGAGGCTAAGAGGAATGTTTGACTCATTCAATTTTCTCCTCAGTCACGCCGAAATTCTCCGCCTCCACACAGCTGCCTCTCACAGCTCCACACACGGGGTCAGACACTCCGCTCAGCCCTGATCTGGAGCTTCAGTGGACGACTAATATTTTAACCTGATCTCCAGCAGATCAACCTTTAAAAATCTCTCTTATCACCGTATTACAGAAACAAGAAAAGCATCCAGCAATTTCATAACAAACTTCCAGCTCACTTCTCAAACTCTTCAGCTGACCTGCCCAGGCTCCACCCACATATGTGTTCCATTATAGCTACTGAACAGACTCAGTTTATATCACAATACCTACATTTAGAGTCGGTTATTCATTCAGTCTAATGAGAAACTGTAGAACGGACTCAGTTTATATCACAATACCTACATTTAGAGCCGGTTATTCATTCAGTCTAATGAGAAACTGTAGAACAGACTCGGTTTATATCACAATACCTACATTTAGAGTCGGTTATTCATTCAGTCTAATGAGAAACTGTAGAACGGACTCGGTTTATATCACAATACCTACATTTAGAGCCGGTTATTCATTCAGTCTAATGAGAAACTGTAGAACAGACTCGGTTTATATCACAATACCTACATTTAGAGTCGGTTATTCATTCAGTCTAATGAGAAACTGTAGAACGGACTCGGTTTATATCACAATACCTACATTTAGAGTCGGTTATTCATTCAGTCTAATGAGAAACTGTAGAACAGACTCGGTTTATATCACAATATCTACATTTAGAGCCGGTTATTCATTCAGTCTAATGAGAAACTGTAGAACAGACTCGGTTTATATCACAATACCTACATTTAGAGTCGGTTATTCATTCAGCCTAATGAGAAAGTGTAGAACGGACTCGGTTTATATCACAATACCTACATTTAGAGTCGGTTATTCATTCAGCCTAATGAGAAACTGTAGAACGGACTCGGTTTATATCACAATACCTACATTTAGAGTCGGTTATTCATTCAGTCTAATGAGAAACTGTAGAACAGACTCGGTTTATATCACAATACCTACATTTAGAGTCGGTTATTCATTCAGTCTAATGAGAAACTGTAGAACGGACTCGGTTTATATCACAATACCTACATTTAGAGTCGGTTATTCATTCAGCCTAATGAGAAACTGTAGAACGGACTCGGTTTATATCACAATACCTACATTTAGAGTCGGTTATTCATTCAGCCTAATGAGAAACTGTAGAACAGACTCGGTTTATATCACAATACCTACATTTAGACTCATTCAAAAATATTATTATTATTATAATTATTTTAGCTTTGTTACTTTGGTGTGTACAACAATATTTTTGCCATTTTTCGGGATCAAAACAGATTTGCAGGCTCTAACATTACAATAGAGATTGCTCCATTAATTCTAAATGAAATTTACTGCATAACTAACTTTATTACTGATTATTTAAGTGCATGACTACCATTAAAATAACACGGCAAAATTTCTGACTAGACTTTCAGGCAGTTTAAACATTTCACAGCAGTGTGAATTACACTCGCCGAGCTGAGAGAGCCAGGGGTTAAATCTGCTTTTCTCTGGGCTCATAAACCAAACACTGTGTTTTGAAATAAAAATAATAAGTACAGTGAGAGTTTAGTGCCATAGCTGTTGGATTTTATGAAATGTTCCCTTTTCTCTTCCTCTTCAACTTTAGTTTGGTATCGCGACAGAGAGCCGCGCTCTAAAAATACGCTTCCCACAGTCCGCAGATAAAAGGCTTGCGTTCGCCTCTCTGCAGGCTCACAGCTATGCAAACCCTGTGTTTATTTCCGCAAGTCTGTCTAGCCAAGATTACAGCGGCCGCTGAGCCGCGTGGCGGGAGGGGAATGCAGAAAGCGCCCACCCAGTCCCCCCCGCCCCCCCGCCCTCCCTTTCTCTCCATCAGAAGAAGAGATGGAAGCCTTGACCTCTCTCTGATTACATTAAAGTTCATGTAATGAGCCTGTGGTATAGATTCAGGTCGGCCGCCGGCTCCAGCTGCTCCACAGTAATCCAGTGAAACAATGTCATTACCTGTGTCATTGAGCCTGATGCGCTCCATCTTTGAGCTTTTAGGGAGCTTTTATGCTGATTAAAGCGCGGCCGACGCAGCCAGAGGAGACTGCCGTCTTCTCCTCGTGAAGGAGTTTAGAATCGAGTAAACAAAAGGAATCCCGCAATCCAAACAAGCAGGGAAGCCGTCCGCCTTTAAGGCCTGCTGGCGTTTCAACAGCAAAATTTCGTGGACGACAACGCAGGATTTCTCGCTTCGGAAAGCAAACAGTGTGTTTTGAAACGATAGCTCTGCGCAGATGTAGCGGTGAACCGTGATGAGGCCTTCGGTTCAGAGCATAAATACCATTAACTCAAGCACAAACAGGAACGAAACCCAGCAGATCATTTCTAGCACACCTACGGGGTTTCATCTAGTATGTTAGCTCTATGCCGATGAACATAGTAAATTAACATCTATCTGAGCTCGTATGTATCAGTGGTGCAGTGACTCTTTGAGTAAAGATTCTGAGGTAGAGCTGCCGCCACTGCTTTACATTAGACTAAGCAGGTTCTGGTTAGTCATCATTTTGGAGATACAAGGTTTTGTTCTGTCAACAGTGATACATATATTAATGTAAGTCAATGGAACCAGACATTTCCAAGTGCTTTTGGTCCATTCTTCACGAAATTTACACACAGTGTAAAGAGCAACAGGCATTTACACATTATCTCAAAAACTGAAAAAACTAAACAAAAAAATAAAACATACGAGATTTTCTTACATATGTGTGTATATATATATATATACACACACATACACACACACACACACATATGTATATATACAGTGCATCCGGAAAGTATTCACAGCGCTTCACTTTTTCCACATTTTGTTTTGTTACAGCCTTATTCCAAATTGAATTAAATTAATCTTTTTCCTCTAAATTCTACACAAAATACCCCATTGTGACCATGTGAAAAACGTTTTCTCGAGAGTTTTGAAAATTTATTAAAATTAAAAAACAAAGAAATCATATTTACATAAGTATTCACAGCCTTTGCTTAATACTTTGTAGAACCACCTTTGGCAGCAACTACAGCCTCAAGTCTTTTTGAATATGATGCCACAAGCTTGGCACACCTATCTTTAGGCAGTTTTGCCCATTCTTCTTTGCAGTACCTCTGAAGCTCCATCAGGTTGGATGGGAGACGTCTGTGCACAGCCATTTTCAGATCTCTCCAGAGATGTTCAATCGGATTCAAGTCTGGGCTCTGGCTGGGCCACTCCAGGACATTCACAGAGTGGTCCTGAAGCCACTGCTTTGAGATCTTGGCTGTGTGCTTCGGATCGTTGTCCTGCTGAAAAATGAACCGTCGCCCCAGTCTGAGGTCAAGAGCGCTCTGGAGCAGGTTTTTATCCAGGATGTCTCTGTACATTGCGGCATTCATCTTTCCCTCTATCCTGACTAGTCTGCCAGTTCCTGCTGCTGAGAAACATCCCCATAGCATGATGCTGCCACCACCATGCTTGACTGTAGGGATGGTATTGGCCTCGTGATGAGCAGTGCCTGGTTTCCTCCAAACATGACGCCTGGCATTCACACCAAAGAGTTCAATCTTTGTCTCATCAGACCAGAGAATTTTGTTTCTCATGGTCTGAGAGTCCTTCAGGTGCCTTTTTGCAAATTCCAGACGGGCTGCCTTGTGCCTTTTACTAAGGAGTGGCTTTCGCCTGGCCACTCTGCCATACAGGCCTGATTGGTGGATTGCTGCAGAGATGGTTGTCCTTCTGCAAGGTTCTCCTCTCTCCACGGAGGAACGCTGGAGCTCTGACAGAGTGATCATTGGGTTCTTGGTCACCTCCCTGACCAAGGCCCTTCTCCCCCGATCGCTCAATTTAGACGGCCGGCCAGCTCTAGGAAGAGTCCTGGTGGTTCCGAACTTCTTCCATTTACGAATGATGGAGGCCACTGTGCTCATTGGGACCTTCAACGCAGCAGTAATTTTTCTGTATCCTTCCCCAGATTTGTGCCTCGAGACAATTTTGTCTCGGAGGTCTACAGACAATTCCTTTGACTTCATGCTTGGTGTTTGCGCTCTGACATGCAGTCAACTGTGGGACCTTATATAGACAGGTGTGTGCCTTTCCAAATCATGTCCAATCAACCACAGGTGGACTCCATTTAAGCTGTAGAAACATCTCAAGGATGATCAGTGGAAACAGGATGCACCTGAGCTCAATTTTGAGCTTCATGGCAAAGGCTGTGAATACTTATGTAAATATGATTTCTTTGTTTTTTAATTTTAATACATTTTCAAAACTCTCGAGAAAACTTTTTTCACATGGTCACAATGGGGTATTTTGTGTAGAATTTTGAGGAAAAAGATTAATATAATTAAATTTGGAATAAGGCTGTAACAAAACAAAATGTGGAAAAAGTGAAGCGCTGTGAATACTTTCCGGATGCACTGTATATATATATATATATATATATATATTGTTAAACTGCAAAAGAACCTTGAATGCATTTACTTGTAAACTATCCATTCAGCTAGACGTGGCAGGTCTAACTGGGGACCTTCCATTGCTTCCAGGCCAAAGTGCCGCGGAGATCAGCGCTTACCCTCATCTAACGCTCTGAATTCAGTGCTAATTACCTGATGAGCTGAATCAGGTGTGTTTCATGAGGCTGAGTGCTGAAGTCTGCTGTGTTTTGGCCCACAAGGACTGGAGCCTGACACATGCTTACAGCAGGTCAGCCCCACCCATTCATAGCGAAGCTATAAGGAATGTTACAGAGCTCATTTGCATATTGTCACTGACCAAAGCAAACCATGTATCTCCTTTTCGATTTTGATTTTTGTACATCATTTCAACACATCAACTGTCCTTTACGTTGTGTGGAAATTTGATGATGAAGGGACCAATAGAACCGCTCTAAAACCACTTGGAATGAAACCTCTTTACATTGACTTACACTGAAAGCTAAGAGTGTTTTTGGCCTCTCCTGTAAAGTTACCATTGTGGAGATATTTGTTTTGGGCAGCGCCAACATATCACTGTAAAAAGTGTAATCCTTCAAATCCGGTGATTGTAAGGAAAAAAATGGACATTTCTAAGTTAATTCTGACTTTTTTTTGGTACATTTAACAATATTATCCAACATTAGGAAAACAACATCGATGAAAATAGATGGTTTGCTTGTATAATCAGCTTTCTGTTCAGCTAACCTGAGCGAACCGCACCAAAGTCAGACTATTTGTGACACTGCGGTGGTTTCAAGGCTGTCAACATTATCTGGTACATTCGCAAGGACAGCTTCAATCACTGCTTCCCTATAATAGGCTCTCGGGCGCTGTTTACTGATTTCAAGCTGAACACAACGCTCGGATCCGTGTCTTTTTTTTGGCATTTGCAGCACAAAGTGCAGAAACAAACAATGCATGTGTCTCGGCTGAGGCCGTTCATCTGGACCGCCGGCTCTCAGCTTATTCAAACAATTTCCCCGGGCCAAGAACTCCACGGCTTTGTTTAGCATTCCACTAACGCTAGACGTGGACGAAAGACGTAACCTCATTCTGTGCTGCCGTGAAGGCTCGTCCATATTTTCCAACAGCGGAGAATTAAACACATGGTAGTCCATCACTGCAGACAGCTGAGTGGTGTTTAATTGCGCGTGCGGGAAGAGCACAAAGGCCCAGTGCGGAAAATGTGCACGAGGAGATCCTTTGAAGAAGCTAATTCGAAGGTTTGGACTTACAGATTTATTCATTTAGACATCAAATAAGTTTTGCACCTACTGAATATTATTGAAATGCATCAGGACTTCAAAGCGCTTCAAAATAATGACTAAGGTTTCTGTCGGGCTCCGGCGCTATTGCCTCTCGGCAGAGAAGCCTCCACAGTTAGGATGTTGAAAATAAACAAATGCTTGATGGTCAGAAATAACAGCGGTGGATGAAATACACAAACCCTGTACTTGAGTTAAAGCAGAGACACCCAAGGTAAATATTCCTGCAGTAAAAGTAGAAGTTCCTCCCTTTAGACCTCCACTTGAGTAAAAGTACTAAAGTATTTCCCTTCAAATGTACTTAAGTATAAAGTAAAAGTACTAAAAGAGGAATTCTGGCTCTGATGTCCTGTTATCATTTTTATAACCAGACTGGCTTCATGAACTCATTTCAGGTGAAAGTCCTCCAGCGTCTCTCTTGGTAAACCAGTCTTTTAATAGAACGTCATTAATTAGTGACGCTGACGTCTATTAAAATGATCAGAAGCACAAAACACTGAAGGTAAACAGTTTCCATCAGGGAGAACCGAGTGGCTCTGAAATCACTTTTTACACACAAGCAAAGTTTCAGTTTCAGATTTATTTACAACTTAGTTCCAAGTTTAAGTTGAATAAAAACTGGCTTTAAACTCAGGATCACAGATGAGCTCCTTTACTATGTTGATCTGTAGGCGTCTGTTCATAAACATAAACCAGCCCAAACTCATTTACTATAAAATGAAATGGTGTTTGTAGAAATTCAGAAAAAAGCCGCGTCAGTCTCGACTGCATATGTGGACATATTTCTATATTGAGCTCTATTTACACAAAGTTAGGTTAGTTCATCATTTATGTTGAACAGACTCTCCCAAAGTTTTACGCTGCTGCGCTGACGTTGAACCGCGTGCTGCACTGGGTCGGTATGACCAACAGGTCAAAACCAGCTCTAAACAAAGTGACCGCTGGGCCCTGATTGGTGCTCTGGCTTTGCGCTTCTTTCGTTTTGACATGTTACGTTTTTATACACACAGAAACCAAAAGGAACGACAGATTTCTCAAAATGTAGGAGGAAAAAGTCGATATTAGACTCTGAAATGTAGTGGAGTGAAAGGAAAAAGTCCAGAACGGAGAAACTTCAGTACAGATACACCAAAAATACTAAAGTACAGAAACTAATTACATTTACTCAGTTACTCAGTTACTCAGTTACTCAGATACTCAGATACTCAGTTACTGTCCACCACTGATAAACAAATATCTTTTCTCCATCGTCGCTCCTTTTTTTTCCCAGCAAACCAAAAGCTCAAATCTGAAAAGTTACAGCTTGTCTTGTGGGGTTGGACTGCAGTGCGTGAACGAGCGCTATCAGAATTTAATTGTAAAGATATTACACAATTGAAAGCAGCTTTTCCTTCATGCAGCGCTGCACCAGAACTGTTTGTCAAATCCCTGCTGATGCAGCACTTTAATCCGTGTGAAACTCATACGCATAAACAAATGCTGGAAATCTGCAGGCTTACTATAAAATACATCTCATAGCTCAACTCTAATGGCATTAATATGAGAAGATAAATGTATATAATCACTGTCAGAATCTCCAAACAGGAGAAACGGCTAATGGTTTCTTAATATGCTCATTTTTTTCTTGCGCTTCACTCAGAACATTTTGTGTGGCTTTAAACACCAAAAACAGCCATGATTCATTCCCATATGATCTTATATAACCTCTCTTTGTCCCACAGACTCAAACAGGCTGCGCCTTTAGGAGTGATGTATGTAACTGAGGTCGTAGCTGTTTGGCTGTAGCTCATTTTGAAAGCGGTCCAGACTGAAGCGCTATAACTTAACTCAGTGTGAATAGCCAGAGCTAAGCTGCTGTATTAGCACAGATACAGTATCTCACAATAGTTGGCAGCACATGTGAGTCCACCTCACAGTGGACGTGTCCAGATTGGGCTCTAAGGGTCAATATATAGTGTGACCACCATTATTACCTAGCACTGCCTGAACCCTCTTGGGCCTGGAATTCACCAGAGCTGCACAGGCTGCTACTGGAATCCTCTTCCACTCCTCCATGATGACGTCACGGAGCTGGTGGATGTTGGACACCTTGCGCTTCTCCTCCTTCCACTTGAGGAAGCCCCACAGGTGCTCAACTGGGTTTAGGTCTGGAGACGTACTTGGCCAGTCCATCATCTTCACCTTCAGCAAGGCAGTGGTCATCTAGGAGGTGTGTTTGGGATCGTTATGTTGGAAAACTGCCATGCGGTACCGTTTCCGAAGGGAGGGGATCGTGCTCTGCTTCCGAAGGTCACAGTACATGTTGGAATTCATGTTTCCCTCAATGAACCGCAGCTCCCCAGTGCCTGCAGCACTTTTGCAGATCCAGACCATGATGCTACCATCACCATGCTTGACTGCAGGCAAGAGACAGTTGTCTTGGTCCTCCTCACCAGGGCGCCACCACACATGCTGGACACCATCTGAGCCAAATGAGTTTATCTTGGTCTCGTCAGACCACAGGACATGGTTCCAGTCCTCCATGTTCTTGGACTGATTGTCTTCAGCAAACTGTTTCCAGGCTTTCTTGTGCGTCAGCTTCAGAAGAGGTTTCCTTCTGGGACGATGGCCAGGCAGACCGAGTTGATGCATTGTGCGGCGTGTGGTCTGAGCACTGACAGGCTGACCTCCCACTTCTTCAACCTCTGCAGCAGTGCTGGCAGCACTAATGTGTCTATTTTTTTAAACCAACCTCTGGATTTGACGCTGAACACGTGGACTTCTTTGGTCGACCCTGGCAAGGCCTGTTCTGAGTGGAACCTGTCCTGGAAATCCGTTGTATGACCTTGGCCACTGCGTTATAGCTCAGTTTCAGGGTGTTAGCAGTCTTCTTATGGAGAGCAGCAATTCTATTTCTCACATCCTCAGAGAGTTCTTTGCCATGAGGTGCTGTGTTGAATATCCAGTGGTCAGTGTGAGCGAATTGTACCCAAAACACCAAATTTAACAGCCCTGCTCCCCGTTCACACGTGGAACCCTGTAACTCTAACGAGTCACACGACACCAGAGAGGGACGACGACACAACTGGGCACAATCTGGACGCGTTCACTGTGAGGTGGACTCACTTGCGCTGCCAGCTATTTAGACATTAATGTCTGTGTGCTGAGTTCTTTTCAGAGGACAGTAAATCTGTAGACACTGTATGTGATTTTTTTTTGGTTTTTGATTTTTTGTGATATCATAATTTAATAGGGTTTACAGGGTATTTTCTATTAACTGTCCCAAACACTTAAATTTGTAGTTGTTAAAATTTGTTATATAAATGTGTTAAAAACATAAAATAATAATACTAAATAACAGTTTACAATGTTTAATTAAAAGATATTTTTATTTATTTTAATATGAATGCTGAAAGATTTTGACTTGTTACTTATTATTCATTGAAATATTTTATTTAGATATTGACATTTTTTGTGATATTTGTAATCATTTTTGCATTTTAATAAATAATATTTAAATATCATGTTCAAAGCTGTGTTTGCTACTCATGTACTGCTAGCATTACTATTTGAGTTATGCTCATAATTAGCTAAAATTGTCACTGCTGAAGCTTATGGTAAAATTTCAGTAGTGTTATGGCTGTTTTTAGTAGTGACAAAATATTATCATTATTTTTATTCATTCAACATTTTATACACACACACACACACACACACATATAGACCCTATGTTTATATGAACATGACATTTTATTTACCATCCAGAACCACCAGAGAACCTACACGAGTCTTCTGAGCTTATATGGAATGTTGATGATGGAAAACAGTGGGAAATCTGGAATAATGAGTTTTCTTTGGGGACTATTTTGCCGCACAGCGCCCTGCATGTCTCCCTCCACCATGAATGGAGTTGAAGTTCTCTAAACTCTCATAAAACAGCGTCTCAGTCATCAGGCAGTGAATTCAGAACCAGTTCATGTAGGAACTTTCTGTAGGAGCTTTTAGAGGGACGTCTGGTTCCCATCACCACCACTGTGAGGAGCTTTTAGAGGGACGTCTGGTTCCCATCACCACCACTGTGAGGAGCTTTTAGAGGGACGTCTGGTTCCCATCACCACCACTGTGAACGGCTCTGACTCGGTCAGTTTATCTAGAACAGAGCGTTTCACACCAAACCACTCAGAACTGCTCTGTTTACATCTTAACTGGTTAATTATTCCGCTTTTAACCTTTTCCTGCATCTCAGATTCCTTTCCTTCTGAAGTCCACTCATAACATTTGTGGACATATGTGTGGCGACACAAAAATAACAAGTTATTAAATAAATAACTTGTTCTAAACTCCAGGTCAGTTAAAATTTCTGAAATGTGTTTAAAGCAATTAATTTAATTATTGAGTCATTTTAAAGCATTTTAATTGGTGCATTAATCATGAAACGCTCTGAATAGCTGGCGTTTTTTTAAATAGTGGCCAAAAATAAAAAGCTTTCTGTGTGACAGTGATAATATGCTACAGTAGAAGCTCATATTCCTGCTACTGAACTATATAAAGGGCTTTTTTTAGCCATAATAACAGCGTTAGGCCTTGATTACTGATTGCATGTGCAAATTGCTATGGCTTCTTGAACCGTGTGCTTCACTGAGACATTCTTTGTGCGTTTACACTGAGAGTTTGATCAGAGTTTCCTGTCTAGACGTGCGAGTGTGACTGTGTGTCTGTTGGAAATCGTGGAAGAGAAAAGCGAAAAGGGGGATAGAACAGAGATATAAATAACAGTTTTCAAAGAACACTGATTTGGAAATGATTTGAAGCGAAGCTGGGAGGTCTCATCTGTGAGCATGTGCGAGCGTGTAAGCCCAGCTCACTATTGTCAGCATTTATGGATCAGTTCCAGATGTTGGCTTCCACAGGGCTCTAATGGAGCACTTTCCACTGTGGTGGAACGACAGTTTGATCTGTTAGAACAGCCTGACGGTTCTATTTGTGTCCCCTAATCATTTAACCCTGTCTTAGCTAACGTAGAGTGAGTGATTCCATTCAGGGCGTCTGAGTTTGTCCCCTTTAACACATTTAAAAGCAATAATTTCTAAGTATCTACATAATCCAGTGCTTCAGATGTAAACAAGGAGATCCAGAGGGTTTGGTGTGAAACGGTTCAGACGTCTTTACAGTGGTGGTGATGGGAACCAGATGTCGCCATGACTACAACACAGATACAGACACTTTATTGACCATCCAGAACCACCAGAGAACCTACACGAGTCTTCTGAGCTTATATGGAACGTTGATGATGGGAAAACAGTGGAAAATCTGGAATAAAGAGTTTTCTTTGGGGACTATTTTGCCGCACAGCGCCCTGCATGTCTCCCTCCACCATGAATGGAGTTGAAGTTCTCTAAACTCTCATAAAACAGCGTCTCAGTCATCAGGCAGTGAATTCAGAACCAGTTCATGTAGGAACTTTCTGTGAGGAGCTTTTAGAGGGACGTCTGGTTCCCATCACCACCACTGTGAGCAGTTCTGAAGTTTACCCAACACCAAACCGCTGTGTTTACATCTAAACTGTTTAATTATGCAGAAATTTTAAAATATTGGTCAAGTTCCCCTTCTGACCCTTTCTTTTAGCTTAAGTTCTTTTCCCTCTGAAGTCCACTTATAACATTTGCAGACATTGTATGGAGGTTTTAGAGGTGGACATCTGGTTCCTATCACTAAATAAGTTTCTCAAGAACATACAGTACGTCTTAGCAGGTTAATTCCCCTTTAAAATACCCTCTTATGGTGGATGGTGAGTGCGGGTGACAGTAAAATGGACCAGCATGTGGAATCAGAGCTTTCTATGAGTATCTGTGTTTCCTATCACTGTATGAAAGAAGCTCCATGCCGCCCTTATTGCTGGATGCACTGCAGTAGCTTCAGAATGCAAATCAAATCACTGTGGAAACACTTATTATTGATTTGTTTCATCTGGCTTACAATAAAGCGCCACCGAGGTGAGAAATATATTCCTATTCATGTCTTTGCTTCCTTTCACTAGAAACTATTCCTGTAAGGATTGTTTACAAATAAACCCCGACGCAGACGCAGACCGATCACAGGCTTTCTTCTTTTCTTCTCTCCGTCTTTCTCTTTGTTGCGTTCAGCTTTCAGAAGACTTTGCTCAAACTTTCCACGCTCAAACTCGCAGCCTACACGACGTGCATGTGAAACGGAAAGCGTTCACAACACGAGCTCATAACTCAGAGAGAACCGCTGGAGGAAAGGGAACCAACCCAGAGGCCTGAAACGAGGCGGGGAAGAGCCGCGAAAACAGAGCAGAAACGGCCTTTAAAACTTCAGAGTCCCATATGCAGTAAATCAGCGGGGCGCTATAAATAGCCCTGTGGATGACTGTAGGAAGATGTGATGTAAGCGATGAACGGAGGCCAGGGATTTTGCGGGCCGTCTTGCAGCCACAGCTCTGCTAATGACAGAGAAGGAACTGCGTCCCGGTCCTCCAGGAGCGCCTGTGGAACCGTCCGCAGCCCAGGAATAGATACACATATAAATACAGAGAAAGATAGCAGGGGCGTGATGATGCGCAGGTCAGTCTTCGGTTTAAGAATGCTCTTGATTGTCGAGAGTTGATTCTGTTCTACACAGATTGGTTCAGCTCACAAATGAAAGCTCTTTAATAGAACTTTTACAGAACCCAGGAACAGAGCCGTCCTCTAACAAAATGACCCCCCGAAAAATAAAATCCCAAAAAATCACAGCACACAGTTTACAAGCTCTTCAGAAAGGAAAGAGAGGTCTTTTGAGGGTGGGTGTGTCCATAGCATAAGCCACACCCCATATACGCCCACATAACTCTGATAGGCTGCGCACTGTTGCCTGTTTATGATTATTGAGTGGACGCATTAAGGCAGATTTACATTTCCATGCATATTTATATTTACAGGTTTAGATCACTCCATCAATGTAGAGAGACAGACAGACAGATAAACAGACATACAGAGACAGACAGACAGACAGACAGACAGAAAGAAAAACAGACAGACAGACAGACAGACAGACAGACAGAAAGACAGACAGGTAGATAGATAAATAAAAAGACATAGAGAGACAGACAGAAAGAAAAACAGACATATAAATATATATATATATATTATAAACCGAGTCTGTTCTACAGTTTCTCATTAGGCTGAATGAATAACCGGCTCTAAATGTAGGTATTGTGATATAAACCGAGTCCGTTCTACAGTTTCTCATTAGGCTGAATGAATAACCGACTCTAAATGTAGGTATTGTGATATAAACCGAGTCTGTTCTACAGTTTCTCATTAGACTGAATGAATAACCGACTCTAAATGTAGGTATTGTGATATAAACCGAGTCCGTTCTACAGTTTCTCATTAGGCTGAATGAATAACCGGCTCTAAATGTAGGTATTGTGATATAAACCGAGTCCGTTCTACAGTTTCTCATTAGACTGAATGAATAACCGGCTCTAAATGTAGGTATTGTGATATAAACCGAGTCCGTTCTACAGTTTCTCATTAGACTGAATGAATAACCGACTCTAAATGTAGGTATTGTGATATAAACCGAGTCTGTTCTACAGTTTCTCATTAGGCTGAATGAATAACCGACTCTAAATGTAGGTATTGTGATATAAACCGAGTCCGTTCTACAGTTTCTCATTAGGCTGAATGAATAACCGACTCTAAATGTAGGTATTGTGATATAAACCGAGTCTGTTCTACAGTTTCTCATTAGGCTGAATGAATAACCGACTCTAAATGTAGGTATTGTGATATAAACCGAGTCCGTTCTACAGTTTCTCATTAGGCTGAATGAATAACCGACTCTAAATGTAGGTATTGTGATATAAACCGAGTCTGTTCTACAGTTTCTCATTAGACTGAATGAATAACCGACTCTAAATGTAGGTATTGTGATATAAACCGAGTCCGTTCTACAGTTTCTCATTAGGCTGAATGAATAACCGACTCTAAATGTAGGTATTGTGATATAAACCGAGTCCGTTCTACAGTTTCTCGTTAGACTGAATGAATAACCGACTCTAAATGTAGGTACTGTGATATAAACCGAGTCCGTTCTACAGTTTCTCATTAGACTGAATGAGTAACCGACTCTAAATGTAGGTATTGTGATATAAACCGAGTCCGTTCTACAGTTTCTCATTAGGCTGAATGAATAACCGACTCTAAATGTAGGTATTGTGATATAAACCGAGTCCGTTCTACAGTTTCTCATTAGACTGAATGAATAACCGACTCTAAATGTAGGTATTGTGATATAAACCGAGTCTGTTCTACAGTTTCTCATTAGGCTGAATGAATAACCGACTCTAAATGTAGGTATTGTGATATAAACCGAGTCCGTTATACAGTTTCTCATTAGGCTGAATGAATAACCGACTCTAAATGTAGGTATTGTGATATAAACCTAGTCCGTTCTACAGTTTCTCATTAGACTGAATGAATAACCGACTCTAAATGTAGGTATTGTGATATAAACCGAGTCCGTTCTACAGTTTCTCATTAGGCTGAATGAATAACTGGCTCTAAATGTAGGTATTGTGATATAAACCGAGTCCGTTCTATAGTTTCTCATTAGACTGAATGAATAACCGACTCTAAATGTAGGTATTGTGATATAAACCGAGTCTGTTCTACAGTTTCTCATTAGACTGAATGAATAACCGACTCTAAATGTAGGTATTGTTATATATACCGAGTCCGTTCTACAGTTTCTCATTAGGCTGAATGAATAACCGACTCTAAATGTAGGTATTGTGATATAAACCGAGTCCGTTCTACAGTTTCTCATTAGACTGAATGAATAACCGACTCTAAATGTAGGTATTGTTATATATACCGAGTCCGTTCTACAGTTTCTCATTAGACTGAATGAATAACCGACTCTAAATGTAGGTATTGTGATATAAACCGAGTCCGTTCTACAGTTTCTCGTTAGACTGAATGAATAACCGACTCTAAATGTAGGTATTGTGATATAAACCGAGTCCGTTCTACAGTTTCTCGTTAGGCTGAATGAATAACCGACTCTAAATGTAGGTATTGTGATATAAACCGAGTCCGTTCTACAGTTTCTCATTAGGCTGAATGAATAACCAACTCTAAATGTAGGTATTGTGATATAAACCGAGTCCGTTCTACAGTTTCTCATTAGGCTGAATGAATAACCGGCTCTAAATGTAGGTATTGTGATATAAACCGAGTCCGTTCTACAGTTTCTCATTAGGCTGAATGAATAACCGACTCTAAATGTAGGTATTGTGATATAAACCGAGTCTGTTCTACAGTTTCTCATTAGGTTGAATGAATAACCGACTCTAAATGTAGGTATTGTGATATAAACCGAGTCCGTTCTACAGTTTCTCATTAGACTGAATGAATAACCGACTCTAAATGTAGGTATTGTGATATAAACCGAGTCTGTTCTACAGTTTCTCATTAGGCTGAATGAATAACCGACTCTAAATGTAGGTATTGTGATATAAACAGACTCTGTTCTACAGTTTCTCATTAGGCTGAATGAATAACCGACTCTAAATGTAGGTATTGTGATATAAACCGAGTCCGTTCTACAGTTTCTCATTAGACTGAATGAATAACCAGCTCTAAATGTAGGTATTGTGATATAAACCGAGTCTGTTCTACAGTTTCTCATTAGACTGAATGAATAACCGACTCTAAATGTAGGTATTGTGATATAAACCGAGTCTGTTCTACAGTTTCTCATTAGACTGAATGAATAACCGACTCTAAATGTAGGTATTGTGATATAAACCGAGTCCGTTCTACAGTTTCTCATTAGACTGAATGAATAACCGACTCTAAATGTAGGTATTGTGATATAAACCGAGTCTGTTCTACAGTTTCTCATTAGGCTGAATGAATAACCGACTCTAAATGTAGGTATTGTGATATAAACAGACTCTGTTCTACAGTTTCTCATTAGGCTGAATGAATAACCGACTCTAAATGTAGGTATTGTGATATAAACCGAGTCCGTTCTACAGTTTCTCATTAGGCTGAATGAATAACCGTCTCTAAATGTAGGTATTGTGATATAAACCGAGTCCGTTCTACAGTTTCTCATTAGACTGAATGAATAACCGACTCTAAATGTAGGTATTGTGATATAAACCGAGTCTTTTCTACAGTTTCTCATTAGACTGAATGAATAACCAGCTCTAAATGTAGGTATTGTGATATAAACCGAGTCTGTTCTACAGTTTCTCATTAGACTGAATGAATAACCGACTCTAAATGTAGGTATTGTGATATAAACCGAGTCTGTTCTACAGTTTCTCATTAGACTGAATGAATAACCAGCTCTAAATGTAGGTATTGTGATATAAACCAAATCCCAATAGGTTGAATGGTAGTTTTATTTCTACTCTTTGTATGAATAGAACGGTTCAACTCTGGAAAAAGTAAATATGTGATAATGCACTTCGACATCACAGTCAGTCTGTGGTTTTGCTTCTGAACAGTTTTTGCTTTACAACTCTGGGGGAGTACATGAGGACAGACAGAGCGAGCTGACCAGAGAGAGCGAAAGACAAGATGACAGCCATCAATCACGAAGCCCTTGGTCCAGGGAGGATATTTAAAATTCTAGTCCGACTCTGGATTTAGGGTGTGTGGGGGAATAAAGTGGGATGTGAATTAACGGATCTGGCACATACATTCATTCATCACCGAACGTTCCCTGTTGACTTCCTACAAATGCTAAGTGTGTCCTGATAAATATTCAGAGTGCTGTCGTCTGGAAACCCTGACGAAACCATCGGGCACATTTGAAAGACCGAACGGTGACATGCATAATTGCGATATCCCAAAAAAATTCACAACCGCACAAGTCTGAAGATATACAGGCCCTTGCCGAGACGATAGATTTGCTAAAGCGGCAGTCAAACCCATGCATACAATGAAATTTCACATTCTGAATAGATTAGTGTGCATCTTCCTCTCTTGTGGCAGATTCAGAACTTGCAGAATCTTATTGAATTTGGGGAAATGATTTCATTTCCAACAGCGGGGTTCTGATTGGAATACTTGAGGATGCTTTCACACCCAAAAGGGATGCTCCCCAAATAATAGACATTAATTTGCACTCTCTGGTTACCCTCAGGCTTTGGACCAAATGACTGCCTTCTGCGTTTCTTCTCTCCACTTCGTACAACTTATTTAGAACAATCTATTTGGATCTCTCGGAGGCCTCAATTTGCAGCACATTGTGCCTGCTAATTAACTACTTTAGCTTTTGACCCTTAACACCAATGGAGAATCCAATATGCTGCTACTTAGCACCATCTCCGAGACGAGTGAGGATAATTCTGATCCCAAATCGTTCAGCCAAAGACTAAATCAAGCGTCTAACAGCTGGTATCTGTCACCGCACTGCCAGGAGAACCCGTCAGCCCCCACGTACCGCAGAAGGGTGTCTGTTGAGGAGGGCCAGCTGGGTGGTCAGCAAGAAAGATTGAGTGGTGGTCAGAAGTTTGGGGATACCTCGAATGGCTGTGAAACTTTGGGAATAATGAATTCACTTGTGCTAAAGAGCCTCAACAGTGATTTGACAGTTTCCCCCCCCCCCCCAAACTTGTTAGAAGCACGAACTGAAACTCTCTTGGCTTAAACGCCTGAAAGATTAGAGCGCTGATGAGTGCTGATCTCTAAGCCTCTGGCTTCATTCCCAAGGTAAGTCTTTTGGCAGCTTCTTGTCGGCTTTTGCAAAGAAAAATGGCAAAGTAATAATAATAATAATCAATAATTCCTTACGTTTGTGTAACACCTTTCAAACGCTCAAGGCTATTTAACAGTTCCAATTTGGAAACAGATGGCAGGAGGAAGAGAGAGGTCAAAAAGTTGAAAAGTTTAAGATGGGTCTTGAAAGAGACTGGAGGAAGAACAGTCACGGAGGAACTGAGGGAATGCGTGCCAAACTCCGAGGTCCATTAGTCAAAACAGCCTTTTCATTAACCATTACAGCTGCTACTGCCGTTTTCCTCTACTGTCCAAATGTGCTTATAGAATTACATAACGAATTACACAGGTAGTTATGGAAGCTGATGACATTTGCTTTCAGTTTGCATTCCGTATCGGCTCAACACTTCCAGGCCTCCGTTGACTCTACTCACTACAACTCCCATAATTCTCTGGACAGTCACGTCACAGATTTGCAGAGCCCTGCTGTTGACATCCTTTATAAATAAAAATAATGCATGGCCACGCCTTATTAACGCATGTGAATGAAATCCTAATGTGTGGCCACAACTTAGTAAGGTGTGGGAATGAGATGATTAAGTTGTGGCCACAACTTAGTAAGGTGTGGAAATGAGATCTTGCCTTACTAAGTCGTGGTCACGCAGTAGGATCTTGTTCCCATGCCTTACTATGTCATGGCCATGCATTAGGATCACATTCTCATTCATGACTTAATTATCTTGTTCCCATACCTTACTAAGTCGTGACCATGCATTAGAATCTTGTTCCCATGCCTTACTAAGTCATGGCCATGCATTAGGATCACATTCTCATTCATGACTTAATTATCTTGTTCCCATACCTTACTAAGTCATGGCCATGCATTAGAATCTTGTTCCCATGCCTTACTAAGTCATGGCCCCGCATTAGGATCTTGTAATTGTTCATGACTTAATTATTTTGTCCCCATGCCTTACTAAGTCATGGCCACACATTAGGATCTTGTTCCCATGCTTTAATAAGTTGTGGCCATGCATTAGAATCCTGTTCCCGTGCCTTACTAATTCATGGCCATGCATTAGGATCGTGTTCCCATGCCTTACTAAGTCATGGCCATGCATTAGGATCTTGTAATCGTTCATGACTTAATTATCTTGCTGCCACACCTTACTAAGTTGTGGCCACACATTAGTTTCATTTATACAGGATGTCACCATCGGGGCTTCGTACAGGTTCAAGCAGTTGTGGACATCTCTCAAAATCCACGTCACCAGATTACTCAGCTGTTTACACCAGATGGTTATTTCCTATTCGCTGTATAAACCTGCCTGTCTGTTCCCGTCTTTGTGAGGTATTGATCTTTCTGTGTTCAGGACCTTGGTCTCCTTTTCGGTTTTATAGATTATGCTTTCGTACTTTTATCTCAGCTTGTTTGCTCTTCTGGCCTCGACCCGCGCATGTTTTCAGACTCCACCTTTAGCTTCTCACACGTGTGTGTATATTCTTGCTGCTCTTGGTTTTGATCTGTCTGGCTTTGGTGTGGCTCCTGGTCACTCACTGCCTGGTCAGTTTACCATACATCACACTTTTTGATGTCAAGCAATGAGAAAAACAGGGCTATGATGTAAAGACGGCTGCTCTTGGAAAAATAAACCAAGACATGGCATGAATTACACTATGAGAATCTGCCCTCTCAGCACTTTCTTTGTCTGTTTCATTGAGCCACACATTTTCTGATGAAGTCACACATAAAGTGGTTTGTTATTGTTGGCAATAACTGTGAGAGTTATTAAAGTAAGTTATCATGCTCATTTGCATTAAAAACAGTGTAAGAACAGACTGTATGCACAGTAAAAATGATCTGCTGTTCTAATTTAAGTAAGTAATCTGGTGGCCTTAAAACTTTTGTACTGTATTATTGACCTTCGAATGATAAGTTAAGAGAATGTAAGACAGCTTCGCCGAACTCAAAAAGACAGTTCACGTTTTGATGTGAAGGTAGTAGATCTTAAATACAGTGTAAGGTCAGGGCAGCCTCGGTGAAACTAGCAGTAAAGCAGGCTGACTCCGGCTGCAGTTGAGCTCACAGGGGGTTCCCCAGTGTATGTGGTGCAGGGGAAGGGGGGTGGGGGGGGGTTGAGATAGTGATCCTGTGGTTTAATCCCCTCAAGGGGGGTGGGGATTAGTGCTAGAGCCCCCGAGGTGGCCATTCTGCCACACTGTGCCGCGTTCTGCCCAATTATCTCCAGACTCCAGCTCTGCTAACCTGATCCCCTCTAACCCTACCACTGAGCCACTGTGGTCCAGAGAACAGGGCAGAAACTCTAAACAAGCCTCAGTATTTCTGGGAGTCACTTTTGCACAAGTGGAATTCCAGGCAGTACAATATCACCTGGATTCCTAGAGCTACTCCAGTGGAATCAGCCCTCGTTTTATGGCAAATCACAGCGACAATGGGCTTGTTTGACAAACAGGGCGGTAATTCAAACGTGAGGAAGTCTGGAGACCTGCAACTGTAAGGAAAGATGTGTTTCATCGAGCACGTCAGATGAATCTGGCATTCTTCTCAAAGGATGCCGTGAAATTACAGAATTTCGGAAAAGACAAAGTTTTAACAGGACTGTAAGAATGTACAGAAACCCCCCCGGTGGGCAAGCCAGGGGCAACAGTGGCAAGGAGAACCTCCCTCAGAACTGAGGAAGAAACCTTGGGAGGAACCAGGCTCACCAGGTGGGGGGGTCCATCCTCCTCTGGTCAAACTACCTACAAGTGATTATACTACTAATATTAATAGCAGTAATATTATGTGATGAGTGCACTTCTAATGGGATATGTGTCCTAATTTTTGCATTCTATTTAGTGAGCTAGTGGGCAGTTTGGAACGTGAAAATAATACCGGAGCAGGGAATTTAGATTATAGCTTTCATTTTCCATTACTACAACAACAAATCAAATAAATTGCACGCACTCAAACACACTGATTAATGTAAAGTGTTCAAATAACATGTTTCTCTCCCTTTGCTGGATCGGTTATGGCTTTATCTTATTACAAACCGCCACAGCACTGCTGAATAAACTTGAGGTTGCAAACAAAACAGTGGCAGTACAACTGCGACGTCACTGGGATGTGATCAATAGCGTCACCAGGTGTGGGCCACTTTGTTTGGGCTTTGGGTTTTGTCTGTTTTGTGCTGGTCAGGGAGGTGGGTCAGTTGTTTTGGTTAAGTGTGGGTTCTTTTTTGTTGTTTTGGCCAAACCTGAAGACGAACTGAGGACTGCACTGTACTGTCGTATAATACACTGTGGATTCGCTGCTGAGAACCATTTGCTGTTTTTAGTCTCTTTATTATACACGATACACATTCACAAAGCACCACACCATTCTATGACACCCTGACCCTAAACCTGCTCGTAACTCTGTTTGTAGGCATTTTATGACTGTCAGCTGTCATAGTCAGATCTGCTGGAGTCGTTAGCCACACTCTGGAAATGTTCACATTCCCTGTTTTACGCACAAACAGACAGAATTAAACTCATTCCCTCTCCCTGCCTTTTTTTCCGAGTATACGACCACCCACATGTCTGGCTGGACACTGAAGGACGACTGACTGTCGAGCCCTCCTGCTGCCCACTTCAGACCAGTTCCCCACGCCCCAGATACCGCCACCTACCTTGGACCAGCTGCCCACCCTACACTGATGTTCTCATGGACTCCCAGCTATTACTACTACTAATACTACTGCTATTAATATTAGTAGTATAATAACTCTGTAGGTAGTCTGACCAGAGGAGGACGGGTCCCACCTGGTGAGCCTTCCTCAGATCTGAAACGTGACCGATTTTAGGCCAGTGCGTCCACTGACCCTTTGATTTGGCAGAAAAAATGAACACCATTTTAAGGAAAATGGGAAAGAGATATTTTCATGCTGTTGCCTTGCATTAGCAAGCTGGATTATTCGAGATGTTTTGCTTCAGGTGTGAAAATTTAATAAGGTTAATGATGTAGTTTATTTCTTTTTTTTCACCTCTGTATTGAGACACACACAGATCTGATCACAGGTGTGGTTAAGTGGGATTAATCACATCCATTTGAGCAATTAATCAGCATTAAAACGTATTCGTACGTCGAGCCCTGAAGAGAATAATGATTTCTACATAAGTCATCGGCTTCTAAAGAAGAAGCGTCTTTGCAGTTTATTATTAATTTATTAAAATGAATGTTTCATGCTGTCTTGAGAGGGGTCAGAATTATTCGGCTCGTGTTATTTTATTCATATCGTATTTAGCGGCCGATTAAGGCCGGCCTGCTTTTAAAACGTGTTGTTACAAATCATGCAACTTTTAGCAGGGCTGCACTGACGGTGGCATATTGATGAGGGTGGGGAGGAAGAGTGTTGGGGGGAGGATCTGTGTGAGAGAACGCCGTTTTGACCTTTTCACCTTACAGCCTGTCTTCTCTGGCCTGTTCTGCTTGATAATAGCTCGGCGTGCTGTAAGTAACCATCACAGAACGTGTGTTATAGCCTGAAGGAAAAAGCCGAGCTGTCGAGTCATTTTTCACTTGAGAAATGTTGCTAGTATGCTACTCTGTGTCATTATCCTTTGTCTGTTGTCGGATGAAATTGAATGAAGCTGGCTGTAACAGGGCCCTGGTGTACCATCTAAACACGAACGCACACCGATAGGTGAACTGCGGAGTCTCTGGTGGGACATTAGCAAAGCCCGAATTGTCTTTTTCCATCACATTCATTGTCACACATGCTTGACTTTCCTTATTTGTTCAGCATTGCATAAAGATATAATTGGTAATCGCTCTCGAAGTCAGGCAACCACGGCAAATTTCCTCCTAATGTAAACATCCCTTAAACAGCACATGAAGACGCGATCGCTGTTGCAGGATAGTAACTGGTTCCATTTACTTCATCAAATTCTGATGACGGCTTCACCATGAAATTCTCACATAGTGTATATACAAGACCCAAAAACCCACTCCGCCTTCATTCCAGTCATGGGCAGTCGTGGGCTGGAGGTCAGGGAACCAGCCCTGTGACCGGAAGGTTGCCGGTTCGATACCCAGAGCCGACAGTACATGACTGAGGTGTCCTTGAGCAAGACACCTAACCCCCAACTGCTCCCCGGGCGCTGCGGATAGGGCTGCCCACTGCTCCGGGCAAATGTGCTCACTGCCCCCTAGTGTGTGTGTGTTCACTAGTGTGTATGTGGTGTTTCACTGCACTGATGGGTTAAATGCGGAGGTGAAATATTATTATTATTATTATTATTATTCCAACCTCCAGTCTTTCCAGGAGCCTCACTTTCAGCTCCTCAGAGAACCTGCAGACACACCTCCAAAGCTCAGTCTCAGAAGCTGGTTGATGATTTTCTGAACTAATCAAACCCATTCAGTGGTGCTGAGGTCTGGACTCTGGGGCGGTCAGTCCATCGTTCAGCTTCTTCTCAGTGAGGTTCCTCTTGATCATCTACACATCCTTTCAGACCCACAGCGCTGAGTGGTCTTCTCACAGTGGAAGGATGGACAGAAGCGATGGACAGAGATCAAAGCTTTCAGTGCTGTTTATCTGATGGGGGCCGTTTTGGGGTCGACCAGCTCTTCCAGGTGGTTGTTAAGGTTTTAATCCAATTTTTTAACTCCTGTGTTGGAAACGCCTGTTTTTAGCTTATTTTCTTTGACTTTATCCCTCCTCATGCAAGTAGATTATCATATATCTCCTCACCAATATCTACTGAAAAATAAATAAGTTGAATTTAATATCTGTTTTTGCTAGAATATACAGTTTTGCTTAGAAGTTTACATGCTTTGGCGGAATAGTGGACAGATGAGGCTACACTGCAAAAAATGGTATCTTGTCAAGTAAAATTATCTTAAAGTTAATGCATCTAATATTTCTCCTGTTGAGACTTTTGAAAGCATAATTTAAGACTCATTTCGCAAATTCTGTTCTTTTTCTTAACATCACTGTTTACTTCTTTTAAGCAATTTTATTAAGTACATCTCACTATTTAGGCATATCATGTGCTTAAAACCAGCTAAATTATCTGCCAGTATAATGAGATAATTTTGCTTAATAAAATGACCTAAAGAAATTTTCATCTAGAAATGAAATAGATAATCTCATAATAAGTGCACAACCATTTCAAAATGGGAAATATTAGATATTTTGACTAGACATAAGATTTTCACCATTTTTTGCAGTGTATTTGTGATCATAAGTGTGTGGAACCCTTTTTGGATCATAACGATACCTGAAATCACCCAAATGGCCCTGATCAAAAGTTTACATACCCTTGCATATCTGGCCTGATAATATACTTACAAGGACTGTTAAGGGATCTGTGAGAAAAGATAGTTGCGCTTTATAAATCGAGAAAAGAATGTAAGAAAGATGTTCAAACTTTTTTAAACAGCAGAAAATTAGGGATTCTGTTGATACCAAGACACAGTCTGGTAGACCAACAAGGATTTCAGCCACAAGTGCCAGGAAAATGGTTGGATTCAAAGAAAAACCCACAAACAACTTCTGCTGAAATACAGCCTTCTCTGCAAAAAGGGTGGCTGTTTCAAGATGCACAATAAAGAGGTACTTGAGCAAAAATGGGCTGCATGGTTCAGCTGCCAGACAAAAAGCTGTTACTGCGCCAAAGCCACAAAACAGCCCACACACAATGTGCCAAAAAGCACCGAGACAAGCCTCAAAACGTCTGGAGCAAAGTCATTGTAGAAGTCAAAACTGAACTTCATAGTCACAACCATAAACGCTGGGTTTGGAGAACCGTCAATAAGGCCGGTGACGAAAAGTACCCCATCCCTGCCTGCTGTGAAGCATAGAGGTGGATCTCTAATGTTTTGGGAGGTCTATGAGCAACAGCGAACCAGAGAATTCAGTCAAAATCGATGGCGAAAAGAAATTCACCCTGTTATCAGAAAACATCGGAGGACAATTTGCATTCATCAGCCCTGAAGCTGTGCATGGGACACACTTGGACTTTTCAACGTGACAATGATGAACACAAGGCCAAGTCAACCCTTTGGTGGCTACAGCAGAAAAAGTGAAGGTTCTGGAGTGGCTGTTACTGTCTCCTGGCCTCAGGATCACTTTAGGAAGATCTCAAACCTGCAGTTCATGCAAGACAAGCCAATTTACAGGACCTGGAAGCTTTTAGCCAAGAAGAATGAGCAGCTTCACCAGTTGAGACGGCTGTCTGGCACCTACCTCATCGTTCTGATGCAGGGGCGTCTGGGGCCTCTGATCCACGTACTGAGGAGCACATTGCACATCAATCCGTTCAGATTGCTTCATTCTGGCGAGAGTTATTACACGATATTTGGGGCCTCTTTCCAGTGAATCCTCCTGTATAATGAAGATTAAATAATTAAAGATTTTCCTTCCTTCATGTTCGTCTCTGGAGTCTTCCTGGCAGGAATGAAGGATCACTGGTTTCTCCTAAACCTCCTCAGGAGAAAAGAGGAGATCAACATCAGCGTTTCTCTGTGAGAAGTTCTGGTGATGAATGAGAAAAGTGTGAGTTCTCCTTCTGCACTGACAGATGACTGTGATCTTACACTTTTCTTATGGACATAGTATTCAGCTCAGACTTGTTCTGACACGAGTCAGACACTAAAGAGTCAATCCACTTATGTGGCAATGTTTTGATCGAAGTGAGAAAATCTGAGATTTTATTTCTCAGGAGCCGAATTTCAGAAACAGGAGAAAATGGCTAGGGTCTCACTCTGACTTCAAACTGGACTGAACCAGGTCTGGGAGAAGCATCTGAGACCAAGAGGAGATCTCTTTCCTCTGGGTGAGATCTCTGTTAGTAACAGAAGGCAGTATTTACGCTGCTGCATGCAATGAAAGACTCTCTGTATCAAACCAACCATCCGTCAAGCATGGTGGAGGATCAGTGCAAGCTTTTGGGATGTTTAAGAACATCTGGACTTGATTTGCTCTTGACTGAAGACGTCCTGAATGCTGATAAGAACAAACATCAGCAAAAGCCATGGAAATGTTTGAAAGTGGATGCACAAAGTCGAGTCTACAGCAAGATAATGACTCTAAGCACACTGCTGAGACGATGGACTGACCACCCCAGAGTCCAGACCTCAGCACCACTGAATGGGTTTGATTACTTCAGAAAATCACTGACCAGCTTCTAAGACTGAGCTTTGGAGACGTGTCTGCAGATTCTCCGAGGAGCTGAAAGTGAGGCTCCTGAAAACAATGGAAGCTGGAATGAAGGGAAAGAGCGACTCACTGAAAACTCAGAGAGCCGAGATTAGTTTTAGCTTTTGAGGCTTATGTGTAATTTTCTGTTAAATATATGTTTGCTGCTTTTTTTCGGAGAGCGGTCATGTTGACCTCAGCGTCATCTTCCTCCACTGCAGTGATGTGAATGTGCGCGTTGGTCTGAGTGGATCAGTGCTGTTAAACCACAATGTATTGATGACTTTGACTGAATCTCACTGGACATCATTGGGGTTAAACCAGCATTATTAAAGCTGCCCCCCCTGTCCTGCACTCTCCTGACCCCTCTCTCTGTGCTGTAAATGGGCGGTTTGAACAGAGTGCTGACCCTGAGCCTGCGGCCTGTGGCCTCGCCGGATAAAGCAGCTTTTCTGCAAATCCGGCGAGAAAAGGCTCGAGCCCCTGATCTGGTGAATCTGAGGATGAGCTAAGCGGACACTCTGTTGGCTTAAAAAGCAAAAAATAACATCCCCTATGCCAACACTGCTAGTGCCATTCAAAAACATGCCCCTCCATGAATAACTCGCTTTAAAAAAATACACAACAGACACGAGTTTCAGACTTTTTGTCTAGAAATAAAAAAAAAGGATTTCTATCTATTCTGCATACAGAGTCGTTCAGAGTGGTTTAATGTTCTAGATAAACTCACCGAGTCAGAGCTGCTCACAGTGGTGGTGATGGGAACCAGACGTCCCTCTAAAAGCTCCTACAGAAAGTTCCTACATGAACTGGTTCTGAATTCACTGCCTGATGACTGAGACGCTGTTTTATGAGAGTTTAGAGAACTTCAACTCCATTCATGGTGGAGGGAGACATGCAGGGCGCTGTGCGGCAAAATAGTCCCCAAAGAAAACTCATTATACCAGATTTTTCACCGTTCTGGACCACTTCACTCCAAACCCTCTGAATCTCTCTGATTACACCTCACACACTGAGTTATGGAGAAATTTTGAGAAATTGGTGAAATTCAGGTTTGCTATTGTAACTTTAACACAAAACCCCCAAAAGCGTGCTCTAATTCATATGAAATATTTCTGACTAATAACTCACTGAAAGAAGTGGAGAAATTGTGCGGAAAGTGCAGATTCTAAACTTAATCCGCACTACGCATAGAAAAGGGGATTTATTATTATAACTTGAATTTGATGAAAAATGTGTTTTTTTTAATGAAAACGGAAAACATCCTTGACAGTTTTGACATGTTTTGTCATTTTCTGGCATCAAAAAAAAAAACATTTCAATAAAAAAAACACTTCATAGTTTAATATTCTCTGGGAAAATGCCAAAATTCGGAAACACAGAATGTGGCCTGTGCAAAAGTTAGTAAGAACAGATACAGCGGTGTGGGGGCGGAGCTTGTAGCAGTACACTGCTCTGCCAGTCAGGCCAGAGTGGGTGAGCTGGGATAGGGAGGCGGGGCTTAAAGACACAGGAGCTCTAATCGGACAGAGGGTCAATCGAGATGAACGGTATGAGAAAAATGGGTTTTTGGAACGACGAAGCTGTAAATCTGGTCTAGAAGACCAAAAATAGCTCTGTGAACATTGGCTGTGGGAATAATAGGTACCCCATTATTCTTAACGTAAAAGATTAAATAAAACAGCAGAAACAGATACTTTATCAGTCTGACAGGGTTAAACTGATATTCCTTACTGATTCATGATAGGTGCACAGGGTTATGCATAAATATACAAATATAAATAATAAATACATAAACAAGTAAACAGCAAATTTGTAATGCTTGGCAAATTTTGTCCCAATTTCTGTATTTCATAAATGTTTATGTACCAATATGGGCAGATATGTGCACGACCAGTTCCCATAACGGTGCATCCCCACCACTCAGTTCAGTAAAGACTGTTCTATAAACTCTGTCCTGTAAATATACAGTATTTGGTGCAGGATTGAGTCGAATAGTTGATCAGACTGAGCTGGTGGAACATGCTGCAGTGTTTTTTGCATTTTTCCTTCTCCGGCACGTTCATCCGTGCTCCTTTATCTAAATTCCGCTGTCAGGTTTTGGTCCAGTTGTTCCATTTGAATGCTGCATTTTTGTTCAGGCTTGTGCTCTAGATTGGATTTGGAATTACACTTCCTGTCCTGGTGGTTTTCTCTCCGTCTGGCGCCGGCTTTGCCACTTTCAATATGTGCTTTGCCTGCATCAATAAATAAACAATTCATATTGGAATGCTGCGGAGTAAATACGGGTATTGGTTTTCTGTCGATGAAGAAATCACACAGACACAGATGCCTTCACCTTTGATTAATCAATCACAGACAAATAAATAAAGAAATAAAGAAAGAAATAAGACCCCCTGCTCAAGGCGATGAAACCTGCACAGTCATGCCGCTCAGTTCCACAAATCCATCGTTAAAAAAAAAACGCATTATTCACTCTTCGGCTCTTTTAGACCCTGGAAATTAATATCCAGTTCTCAGCCAGTGATTTATCCGGGCAGGGAATTAGAAATATATTATCCTGGCAATGAAGTGCGAAAGTCTCGGCCTTGACATCCATCACAGCACCCGATCCCTGGCTGTGAAAACAAAACCCTCATTCTGCTCTTCCATTCACGCTAAACTTCCACTTACAAGTTCCAGGGCCTTGCAGAGCTGCACAATGGCGCCGTTTCAAAACGTTTAAATGTGTGTCGCTTCTAATTGGCCCGCTAATGAGTCGGACGGATGGCTACAGAATTGGGTCACCTGTCCAAAATGATGCTGTAATCAGAAGCAGAAAAAGAGCGCGATCATTAGCCAAGTCTGTTGTGGGAGTATGTAACGACATGAAACTTAGCAGTGGCTGCCATCCATTTCTGCCCGCAGGAGGACGGAAGGAACCGTTTTCCTCTCCTCTTATTCCAAGATTTTACACAGTGCCGAAAGGTGGGTGGTGAAATCCAGGTCTCACTTTATTTGGGTAGTCCACTGTAGTCCCTGTAGTTTAACTACAGTTCAAACTTAAACTATTCGTTGAAACCAAGCAGCAGTGGGGTTAGGGTTAGGAGCTGGGCCAGGGTTAGGGTCTGGACCAGGGTTAGGATCTGGGCCAGGGTGAGGATCTGGACCAGGGTGAGGAGCTGGGCCAGGGTTAGGGTCTGAACCAGGTTGAGGAGCTGGGCCAGGGTTAGGATCTGGACCAGGGTGAGGATCTGGGCCAGGGTTAGGATCTGGGCCAGGGTGAGGATCTGGGCCAGGGTGAGGATCTGGGCCAGGGTGAGGAGCTGGGCCAGGGTGAGGAGCTGGGCCAGGGTTAGGATTTGGACCAGGGTGAGGATCTGGGCCAGGGTGAGGATCTGGGCCAAGGTGAGGATCTGGGCCAAGGTGAGGGTTGGGGTTTGGGTTTTGGGTGGAGGTTGAGGTTTGGGTTAGGTTTAGTAGAGAATTTAGTTAATTTAGTAGATACTTGAATGTTGAATGTAACTTGAAAGTAAATTAAGTATCTACAAAGCATCTAAAGTGGACTCTCCGAATAAAATCTATATTCAGCACAGAAAAGGTCCCAATCAGAAGATAATTCCATAATCTCACTTCATATGTAACTGTATCTTCGCTGTTGGGATGAAATATTATCTCTGATTTTTTTTTGTTTTGTTTTTATGCATCATGTGTAAACACCCTTTACATTGTGTGAAACTCATTATGAATGGATCAGTAGAAATGGCTCAGAAACACTTCTGAAAAGCAGTGTCTGTGAAAACGTTCATCACTGCATCCACAAATGCAAACTCTACCATGCAAAGAACTAACCACATGTAAACAGGATCTAGAAATGCTGCCGCCTTCTCTGGGCCCAAGCTCATTAAGATTGGCGAGTGTCAAATAACATTTTTACGTTCTTGTTAAAACTTTGTCTTTTCTGGATTTCTGTGAAGCTGCTTTGTGACAACATCTGTTGTAAAAAGCGCTATACAAATAAATTTGATTTGAAATGAAAAAAATTGGCATATATTTAAAAAAAAAAACAATACAAATGGTCACTTTCAGCATTTGATACATAGTACGAAGACAGTGATTTGCATGTCGTTGCATTCTGTTTTCATTTGCACAGCATCCCAGCTCTGTTTTGGAAACGGGTCTGTAGGTCTGTGCTGGTTTGTTTTCTCTCATTGTTTGTAAAATTGATGGGTTCCATGTGGGAGGGGAAAGGTATTGGCTGGGTTTTCCATTTTGCTACTAATCCTGTGGCTACTGCATTTGATATTAATATTTTGGAGTTATGTATTATGACACTGTTGTAAAAATATCCTAAACTCATTTCTAGACATTTTGATTTATTTTGATTTGTTTTAAGTAATCTTATCTTGTTATTTGTTGGCAGGAGCATTATGTCTTCAAACAAGTTCTCTGCCAATAAATAAATAAATAAATAAATAAATAAATATTCACAGTTCTGAGGCAAAAACAAGCACATACTCCCAGGAGTAAATGAATTCATTTAATAATATTTTTACAACAGTCTTAAATATTAGAACTTTGTTATATTTTGTGTTGATTTAAGAAGTTTTATTATTAAAAGCACTATGCCAACCGACTGCGTGTTCTCTTTAAAAACATACAGTACATTCATATACACGTATTACAGACAATACACACACATACACCTATTACAGACAATACACACACATATACACGTATTACAGACAAAACACACACATATACACCTATTACAGACAAAACACACACATATACACCTATTACAGACAAAACACACACATATACACCTATTACAGACAATACACACACATATACACGTATTACAGACAATACACACACATACACCTATTACAGACAATACACACACATATACACGTATTACAGACAAAACACACACATATACACGTATTACAGACAAAACACACACATATACACGTATTACAGACAATACACACACATATACACCTATTACAGACGATACACACACATATACACGTATTACAGACGATACACACACGTATTACAGACGATACACACACATATACACGTATTACAGACGATACACACACATATACACGTATTACAGACGATACACACACATATACACGTATTACAGACAATACACACACATATACACCTATTACAGACAATACACACACATATACACCTATTACAGACAATACACTCACATATACACCTATTACAGACCATGCACACACATATACACCTATTACAGACAATACACACACATACACGTATTACAGACAATACACACACATATACACCTATTACAGACAATACACACACATATACACCTATTACAGACAATACACACATATACACGTATTACAGACAATACACACACATATACACCTATTACAGACAATACACACACATATACACCTATTACAGACAATACACACATATACACCTATTACAGACAATACACACACATATACACCTATTACAGACCATACACACACATATACACCTATTACAGACGATACACACACATATACACGTATTACAGACGATACACACACATATACACCTATTACAGACCATACACACACATATACACCTATTACAGACCATACACACACATATGCACCTATTACAGACGATACACACACATATACACCTATTACAGACGATACACACACATATACACCTATTACAGACCATACACACACATATACACGTATTACAGACAATACACACACATATACACCTATTACAGACCATGTACACACACATACACCTATTACAGACCATACACACACATATACACCTATTACAGACAATACACACACATATACACCTATTACAGACAATACACACACATATACACGTATTACAGACAATACACACACATATACACCTATTACAGACAATACACACACATATACACCTATTACAGACAATACACACATATACACGTATTACAGACAATACACACACATACACCTATTACAGACAATACACACACATATACACCTATTACAGACAATACACACACATATACACCTATTACAGACAATACACACATATACACCTATTACAGACAATACACACACATATACACCTATTACAGACCATACACACACATATACACCTATTACAGACGATACACACACATATACACGTATTACAGACGATACACACACATATACACCTATTACAGACCATACACACACATATACACCTATTACAGACCATACACACACATATGCACCTATTACAGACGATACACACACATATACACCTATTACAGACGATACACACACATATACACCTATTACAGACCATACACACACATATACACCTATTACAGACCAGGCACACACATATACACCTATTACAGACAATACACACACATATACACCTATTACAGAAAATACACACACATATACACCTATTACAGACAATGCACACACATATACACCTATTACAGACAATACACACACATATACACCTATTACAGACCATACACACACATATACACCTATTACAGACCATACACACACATATACACCTATTACAGACCATACACACACATATACACGTATTACAGACAATACACACACATATACACCTATTACAGACCATGCACACACATATACACCTATTACAGACGATACACACACATATACACCTATTACAGACGATACACACACATATACACCTATTACAGACCAGGCACACACATATACACCTATTACAGACAATACACACACATATACACCTATTACAGACAATACACACACATATACACCTATTACAGAAAATACACACACATATACACCTATTACAGACAATGCACACACATATACACCTATTACAGACAATACACACACATATACACCTATTACAGACCATACACACACATATACACCTATTACAGACCATACACACACATATACACCTATTACAGACCATACACACACATATACACGTATTACAGACAATACACACACATATACACCTATTACAGACCATGCACACACATATACACCTATTACAGACGATACACACACATATACACCTATTACAGACGATACACACACATATACACCTATTACAGACGATACACACACATATACACCTATTACAGACCATGTACACACACATACACCTATTACAGACCATACACACACATATACACCTATTACAGACCATACACACACATATACACCTATTACAGACAATACACACACATATAAACCTATTACTGACAATACACACACATATACACCTATTACAGACAATACACACACATATACACCTATTACAGACAATGCACACACATATACACCTATTACAGACGATACACACACATATACACCTATTACAGACCATACACACACATATACACCTATTACAGACCATACACACACATATACACCTATTACAGACCATACACACACATATACACCTATTACAGACCATACACACACATATACACGTATTACAGACAATACACACACATATACACCTATTACAGACCATGCACACACATATACACCTATTACAGACGATACACACACATATACACCTATTACAGACCATGCACACACATATACACCTATTACAGACGATACACACACATATACACCTATTACAGACAATACACACACATATACACCTATTACAGACGATACACACACATATACACCTATTACAGACGATACACACACATATACACCTATTACAGACCATACACACACATATACACGTATTACAGACAATACACACACATATACACCTATTACAGACAATACACACACATAAACACCTATTACAGACAATACACACACATATACACCTATTACAGACAATACACACTGACAAAACACACACACACACACACACACACACATAGACGTATTACAGGCAATACACACACTGACAATACACACACATAGACGTATTACAGACAATACACACACTGGCAATACACACACATACACACAGACGTATTACAGACAATACACACACATATACACCTATTACAGACGATACACACACATATACACGTATTACAGACAATACACACACATATACACCTATTACAGACAATACACACACATATACACGTATTACAGACGATACACACACATATACACGTATTACAGACAATACACACACATATACACCTATTACAGACGATACACACACATATACACCTATTACAGACAATACACACACATCTACACCTATTACAGACAATACACACACATCTACACCTATTACAGACAATACACACTGACAAAACACACACACACACACACACACACATAGACGTATTACAGACAATACACACGCTGACAATACACACACATAGACGTATTACAGACAATACACACACTGACAATACACACACATACACACATAGACGTATTACAGACAATACACACACATATACGTATTACAGACAATACACACACTGACAAAACACACACATACACGCAGACGTGTTACAGACAATACACACTCTGACAATACACACACATACACACACATATACACATATTACAGACAATACACAACTAAATATTGAATGAAGATGATTTACTCAGCACACTTTGGACAAAAGCAGCTGAAACACACACACACACACACACACACACACACACACACAAACACACACTGACAAAACACACACACACACACACACAAAAATGGGATTTGGTGCTGAAAGTCATTTACCTTCCTGACAGAACTGAGAGTGAAAAGCGGTTTGACTGATTTCTCGGAGAAAAGATAGCTCACCATTTATTTTCTAAAAACAGATTTATTTTATTAATCTTTTTTCTAATCCTGACTATTTTTCTTTATCGTGAGCTCATGATGCCGGTGGAGAAGCTGAACTGCTTGGTTGTGTAAATGCTGTTTTTCAGGCGACTCCAGGTGTGTGTGTGTGTGTGTGTGTGTGTGTGTGTGTGTGTGTGTGGGGGGGGGGGGGGGGGGGGGAGGTGGGGCAGTGGTGGTTATTTTGACTGTTTCTTTTATTTATTTATTTTTTCAGTGTCATAAAACGTCTAGACAGTCGTCGTCCGTGCGCTGGGCTAAACCCTCACAGGTGAAATAAAGTCAAGAGTGCGGACTCTTTCCTCTCCTTTTTATTTTTTTTACATTTCCTTTTTTATTCCTTTTCAAACTGTGCGCGTCGGGATTTGGGAACGTAGGACTGGAGGAATCGGATGAGGGAAGCAGTGAGACTGCGGGGCAGGACGAGCTTTCAAGCCTCTGAAAGCAGCACAATGCACGTCTTTCATGGACGTGAAGTGGAAAAGTCAAACCTGATGACGGCTGATCCGCCTCCAACTTCATCCATCTTATTGTTCAGGAATTTTTTAACCCTTTAAAGTTATTACTTTTTGATAGACTATCTGAAAGTAGGCCTGGGTTCTATTCCCAACTGGGTCCATGTGGGTTTCTTCCGGGTTCTCCGGTTTCCTCCCACAGTCCAAAGACATGCAGTCAGGTCGATCGGACACATTAAACTGTGTGATTGTGTGTGAGTGTCTGTCTGCCTTCAATGGACCGGCTACCTGTCCAGGTTGTACCATGCCTTCCGCCCAATGACTGCTGGGTTAGGCTCCAGCCCCCCCCGACCCAGAAGGATAAGCGGTTTAGATGATGTATGTGTGTGTGTACTGGAAAGTAATTACATGATTACAGAGTTAATTACATCCAGTTTTAAAAATATGTAGTGTAGCTAGTTACCCAGCTGCAGGTGAACCCACCACAGCACAGGCAGTTTCAGTAGCTGACGCTCAAATAACATCCGTTTAGAAGGTAAATGATCTGAGAGCAGCCGAGAGAGAGGGACGGCACACAGATGGCAGATGGAAGATGTGGTGGGTGGTGTGTATGACTCTTAGCCTGTTTTTGTGCAGTTTTCTTGGGTATTTCCTGGTTCTGGTTTAGCCAATGGACAATGGAAAATGAAACCGTAAACAGTCCCAGCGCAGAAGGGCTCGGTCCAGCCCTGAGAACCATTTGGCTCAATTGTGGAAAACCATCCTAGGTCTCCAAAAAACATGTATTTGGGTCGTTCTCCGTTTGGAGCCGAACCCATGGTGAGCCAAAGCTCCAGAAGTCAGTCTGTACATTTTCACAGTTGACCTAAGATTAAATAACTTTTCCCTGATAATTTCTCAGATTTTTCTTTGTTTATCCCGTTTCATAGTCCCTCTGCATCTGTACACAGTGGTTGGTTAGTGTAGTGGGTGGTGGTTGGTTAGTGTAGTGGGTGGTGGTTGGTTAGTGTAGTGGGTAACACCTCTGCCTTCTACACTGTAGACTGGGGTTCAGTCCCCCACCTGGGTAAACACCCTATACTATACCAATAAGAGTCCTTGGGCAAGACTCCCAACACCACCTTCACCTCCCTGTGTAAAATGATCAAATTGTAAGTCGCTCTGGTCCCAAATGCCCTAAATGTAAATGTAAAACAGCTCATCACTAAACCAACTTTCAACCGTTTTTGATATAAAACAATATTTCTAATGTTTAACTTATGAATTTGTATGAGACAGATTCATGTTTACTTTTATATCGTTGACATTATATACTATATTTTAAAAAAATTAATGGATTTTGGTCATCAGGACTCTTATTTTACATTTTACCCCAGTATTTTAACTCTATTAAACTGCTTATTTGGGTCGAGGCTCATCAGAGAGGAAGCGTCTCGAGGCCTGAGAACGCGAGTCACACTCACTATATTTCATTAATTTATTAATGATTTTGTTTATCAGGCAGCTCATAACTTTAATGGCTGGGTGATTACATTTTTGTCAAAATATCATTTATTACTACTGATATTAAATACACAAGGTCAGCCGATTTACAGAAACCTCGGTTTTATCTTGAATGTCACTGGAGTCACCGTCACCATATTCATACAACACCAGTGACTAACATATCTGGAATTCAGCTCTTCTTTCTGTATATATATAATAATAGGAGACAGATATTAATGGACATAAAGAATACTTAGATGTTTTTTAATGTATCCACCTGAATTCCCACTCCAAATGGAGAAAACAACCCCTATTTATAGTCTGTGTGTTGTACATCCTTCTTTCAGCGGAGCAAGGCTGCACAAACAACAGCAGCTTTCCATCAAATTCAACTCACAATGAGAAAAAATCTCTGCTCACAATCACTGATGTGGCCTGGGTTGAAGGTTTAGAATCCACGCGATTTCTCTTCCTCTCACAACGAGCTGCGCGTCAGGACTGATTCCTATAAAACGGCGTCCCGTCTTTGTTGGTGTTGTCTGAGCCTTTAAGGGTTAAAGAACACCTTTTAGCGATTTCTGCTCTCATATCCATGCAAACACCAGCGCGGCTCGTGCTCTTCAACAATAAAGAGAGCTTTTATATTGCGGTGGGTTTACCTGAGGGACGGAGCCTCTTTATCTGTTCCCAGCTCAGCTCTTCAGAAGAACGAGGGGCATAATAAACAGAAAGCAGCTGAAGCAGGGGAAGCAATTAAGATGCTCAGAATCATAAAGCCAGAGTTCGGCCTGGGACTCCATACACGCACACCAATATCCCCACCCTGCTGTCTGAGCGAGACTCGGAGATGATAGATCTGTTATTGTTAAAGATACCGACACTATTGACACTTTCGAATCCCCCTCCAAATATGTGGGAAGCAGATCTCCGAACTAGAGAGAGAGAGAGAGAGAATGTTGGGATCTGGTTTGGAGCTCAGGGCTGCACTGAAATGTCTAAGTGTTCTCTGCGATCACGAATAACAGCTATTTTTAGAAGTTATATATTTTGGAACGTGTTATTCAGCATCAACATGTCCCGTATGCCTATATCTGCAGCCTCATGGGGGCTCTAGGCAGCTGCCCACCTTCTCATGGTGCAAAGACCACCCTGGCGGTAACAATAACGACTTTATTTAGAGAACGTTTCAAGTAGAACGTCAAAAATATGAATTAAAATGAAAACTTTGATAAAAGCACACTCGTCAAAAGATGGTTCGTCAAAGGTCTGTTAGTAACCACAGTGGTTCTGTAGGACCGTGAGCACTCAAAGAACCATTTGCATGCTGAAATGGTTCTTCAGATTGATGGAGAATGCGTATATGGTTCTATATTGCACCAAAAAGGGTTCTGGCATTCTTACAAGCTTGACATCAGGAAAGCAGTAGCATTTAAACATGTCAATGGTTCTTTGAGTGTTCATGACTCTGTAATTCTGTATGGGGGCAGTCGTGGGCTGGAGGTCAGGGAACTGGCCCTGTGACCGGAAGGTCGCCGGTTCGATCCCCAGGGCCGACAGTCCATGACTGAGGTGTCCTTGAGCAAGACACCTAACCCCCAACTGCTCCCCGGGCGCTGCGGATAGGGCTTCCCACCGCTCCGGGCAAGTGTGCTCACTGCCCCCTAGTGTGTGTGTATTCACTAGTGTGTATGTGGTGTTTCACTTCACGGATGGGTTAAATGCGGAGGTGGAATTTCCCCGTTAGTGGGATAAAAAAAAAAAAAGTATCACTTAATTCCTAATATTTTTTTTTTCTATATTTTTTTTTAGGAATAATCACTGTAATCCAGTGCACTGTAAATCATAACGTGATCTAATCAATTAGATCTAATTCAAATCTAGCCACACACACTATTTCTCGCCTAATCCTGAGTTTCTGGGGTAAATCCAAGTTCATCTGGATCAGTTCTACACACCAAAAAAGCTTCCCAGTATTCCTACCGGTGTAAACGGACTGTTATTTTTGTAATTTATCAATATAAATTCTTTCATTTCTATATTTTAGGATCTTTTAATGCTTCAAATATCTTCAAATATCTTGGGTCAACCATCCAGAGCAATGGACAGTGTAGAAAAGAGGTGGAGAAGAGGGGGCAGGCAGGATGGAGTGGGTGGAGACGGGTGTCAGGGCTGATGTGTGACAGAAGGATAGCAGCAAGAGTGAAAGGGAAGGTCTACAAGACAGCAGTGCGTCCTGCTATGATGTTTGGTTTGGAGACTGTGGCTCTGTCTAAAAGACAGGAGGCTGAGCTGGAGGTGGCGGAGATGAAGATGCTGAGATTTTCGTTGGGAGTGACGAGGATGGACAAGATTAGAAATGAGCAGATCAGAGGGACAGTGAAGGTGGAGCAGTCTGGAGATAAAGCCAGAGAGGCCAGGTTGAGATGGTTTGGACATGTGTTGAGGAGGAATAGTGGAGATATTGGGCAAAGAATGTTGGAGATGGAGCTGCCGGGTAGAAGGAGAAGAGGTAGACCTCAGAGAAGGTTTATGGATGTAGTGAAGGTGGACATGGAGATGGTTGGTGTGAAAGTAGAGGAGGCAGTGGATAGGGCAAGATGGAGGCAGATGATCCGCTGTGGCGACCCCTAAAGGGAGCAGCCGAAAGAAGAAGAAGATGAAGAAGAAGATGAAGAAGAATGCTTCATGTGAAGTTTGTATCTTACATGTTGTTGTTGTTGTTCTAAACAGGATGGAGTTTAGTGCTCACACCCCACACTCCCCCCCTCCCCCCCACCACTCTCGAGCTACAATGCGGGAGTGCTGCCCTTTTCCCTGTTTGATTATTTATTTATCGATCGATTGATTGATTGATTTAGTCCCCCGCCTCCACCCACGCCTCTTCGAGTTTTAATGTACATATTAACTCGGCCCATTTAATTTAGTCGAGACTCGTCACTAAACCCAGTTAAGCTGGACTAATTATGCCCTCTTTATACTGAAACATGCAGTTGGTCAGTGTCTACACGCGAAACACACCATGTGATATGTTGTCATGATGTCCAGCCCTGGTGTAACGTGATACGGCTTAATGATAAAACTCGGGCGATGAGCGGCAACAAAGACGTCTTACAAACACAGAGCAGACGAAACAAGAATAGAGAAAGAGAGGAAAGAAAACACAACGGCTGCTTTGACAGGTGATGAATGTTGAAGCTGTGATTAAACGGGCCTGGAGGGCGAAGGCAATTCACGCTGAGTGAAAACGTATCCATACGCAAGCCAGGCTCGGTCCCACAGGGCGCAGAGGGCAGGGAGAGAAAAGCCCGAGTGTTCTCTGAGCTGATTCTGTTAGAGCGCGGCTGAAACCGATACGCTGCCACTTCAGATTAAAGAGCAGCTGCTGGGTTTTCAGAGTAAACTTGGCTTTCTGTTTTGTTCGTCTTACCTGGAGTTCCAATCTGAAACCCAGTGAACGGTAAGAGAGTAACCAGGGTCTGTTTTCCTTAGTCTTACATTCAACTTCAAAGCAGAACCGACTTTGTATTTTTTATTTTTTTTAACCAAACATTAATTTACTTTTTTGAAACGTGAGAACAAAGGGAGAGCATTTTGTCACTGCTGGAGCAAAATCGTATGTTTTACAACTAAAAACACTCAATTTTAATTAAATTTAACATAAAATGATTGTTTTGGGCAGTCGTGGGCTGGAGGTCAGGGAACTGGCCCTGTGACCGGAAGGTCGCCGGTTTGATCCCCAGAACCGACAGTCCATGAATGAGGTGCCCTTGAGCAAGACACCTGACCCCCAACTGCTCCCCGGGCGCCGTAGACAGGGCTGCCCACCGCTCCGGGCAAGTGTGCTCACTGCCCCCTAGTGTGTGTGTTCACTAGTGTGTATGTGGTGTTTCACTTCATGGATGGGTTAAACGCGGAGGTGGAATTTCCCCGTTTGTGGGATTAAAAAAGTATCACATCTTTTTCAGGCTGAACTCTAAAAGTAACAATCCACAATCTTTCCTTTTCTCATTTTGCCATCAAAAATTCCAAATCCCACACATTTCACATCAACGTCTGTTTTTCAGCTAATTTCCTGTCATTTTTCCCAACCGTTGTTCACATTCACGCTCAGGACAAAGGTCCCGGAAAGGGTTCTCTGGAGCGATGAAATGGAAGGACCGCTATTGTTTCCAAACCACAAACCATTACAACACCTTTTGCATTAAGAGTGCGAGCCTATAGAGATAATATAGAATAGAAGAATAAAACTACAAGCAAGAACATAAAACATAGTGATTCTGAGTCACATGTAATTATGAAAAGCAGTGTTTTTACTAAATTGTTGATTTCCACAGATTCCACTTATTATTTCAGATTTTCCACTAAATTCCATCATCAACATTCCATATAGTGTGTGTCTGTATATATATATATATAGGGGTATGTGTGTGTGTGTGTGTATATATATATATATATATATATATATATATATATAGGGGTGTGTATATATATATATATATATATATATAGGGGTGGGTGTGTGTGTGTGTGTGTGTGTGTGTGTGTGTATATATATATATATATATATATATATATATGTATGTATATAGGGGTGTGTGTGTGTGTGCGCGTGTGTGGTATGTTTTAAAGTTACTGCTGTGACACTGAAACATGGAAAACTGTGTCCAAACTTCTTCCTGTATCTGCTGTTCAGCGTGTTGTGAGACTCTTACCTGCCCGTGTCGCCTCTATTCTTCCTCTGCTGTACAAAAGGCTGCTTTGTTGTCTGGTAGATGTGAAAGTCACAGGAGGAGAACGTGTGCCTGAGGAACGTCTGAAACAATGGCACCGCAGAGTCTCTGAGATGTTGACGGAGGCGGTTCATTGTTTCTTTTCAGTGCTTGTTCTGAAGCTGGGGTGCTCACCCCTACGGCTACGGAACCGCTGAAGCATCGGCGGCCTTACCCGGAATTACAGCTGCCGTTTCTCTGAGAGCACGTCTAATCAAAATTTAAGCTCAGCTGAATTGTTGAAGACGACCTTGCAGTTTTTCAGGCATCAGCAGAGGCAGAGTCGGGTGGGGGGGGCTGCATTACGTGCTTCACAAAAGATTGAAAACACTGTTATGAATCTGTAACAAATTTCCAGGAACACAAACTGCGGTTCATGGTATATGGTATTATGGTATTATGGTATATTTATTATATCCACTGTGCATTAATCTTTATACCCCGTATTAGTACGTAATTGAAGGTCTTATTAGTTGTAATAATGTGCAATAATCACTCTGTTAAGACCTTGTTATGCATGAATTATCATCTAAATTCACAACATATTGTTCAAGTGTCAATATTTTATAGAGTTTATTTCACTGCACTTTGTCATTAATACTTTAAGATCTATGCTCTAAAATAAACTTTTAGAACCTAAAAAGCGCTGAACGAGTTTTCAGTTAATATATGCCTCCCTACTCTAAAGTAAAGAGCACTTAATGGCATTTAGGTTTAATATACAGGCTGATTAAAAAAGATTGATCCGATTTCAAAATGATTGATTTCACTCGTAAGTCATCCCAGATCAGTGCAGTGAGCTGTAAACGGTTTAAATGAGCATAAAGTTTATTATGTAGTTCTACAAGGTCTCAGTCTGAACCTCCTCCAGCTGTACGGACGACATCAACACCACAGTCAGACTCATCCCAGACTGGACTGAGCGTGTCGGGCGTCGCCGCTCTCACGGCTCTTTCAGTGGGATTTCGGAGATCATCCAGTGCTGTGGAACCAGCGCCGAACGCTCTGAGCTGCTGGAGCTTCACTGCTGATGAAAATCCCGCTGCTCAGTTCTGACGGATTCACTCTGATTGACGTGGAGAACGCAGAACGTTCTGCTCAGGGGTCTCAGCTCCTCTCAGACTGAAGGAGCCAGTCAGAAACTCTATGACCCCCTCTTACAGTTGGAGTGTGATTGGTTCCTCGGGATCTCAGAGTTGGAAAAATATGGCACTTTCAGGAATCGGATGAATCTTTTTGAATCACTCTGTATTAAAACAAGGCATTTTAACAACAAGGCATTTGTTGTTATATATATATATATATATATATATATATAGTTTGTGCTCAAATGTGTAAATAAGTGTAAATAAGTTAACACACCCTCTACAGTGAACACACTTCTGCCCATTTTAATACACAACTACTGCACAATTACAGTGAATTTACTGTAAATTCCACATGAGGAAAGTGAATCCGAAGCTCCCTTGTGTAGTGCGTGAGTTAGGAGTAAGTTATATGATGTAAAATGATGCACAAAATCCAAAGATAATTTTGTGCAGTAAACAGTAAGAACCCAGTAGAACCGCTGCTTTGCTTTCCAGCCCAGACTCAGTTTAGTTTATAGGTAATAAACAGGCACAGACTGTATAAGACCTGCACTTTACTCGTCTACAGTCTTCATGGTTGAGCTACCAGATGCTTAATATCTAGAACCTGTTAGACATTTAACTAGTCAGGCGGCCTTGGAACAGAACATCAAAATGATCGCCTGATATTTAGTCTTCATTCGTAATTGCCATTTCAGTGGACCGTAAGTTTGAGTGCACATGTACCTAATCCTGAATGAACCATAAAACCGTCGTCTGTAGAAATGATTGTCTATGTAACCAATAAATAAATAAATAAATACATAAATTTGTGGGTCGGCTCATTCGCATCATATATAACGACGCCCATAACGGCGTTTAGAGTGACATTGGCCTCTTTCAGCCGGCTGCTATCAGAGCGAGCGAGGAATCCTCCCAAGGACCTGTTAACAGAGATGCTGTCTGAAGCGGCTGATATGACAGACTGGAGCTCCTGACAGATTCCCTCAGACATCCATGACAGGCAATGCTATGAGCTAGCCTGATGGGCAGCGGCTGGATCTTATCGGCCAGCGGCTATCAAGAACCACGACAAGCCTCTCTATCTCGCAGCAACACATTCCCCCTATAACGGGGTCCTCAGGTGGAGGTGGGGGAGCAGAGAGAGAGAGTGAGAGAGAGAGAGCGCGCGAGAGCACGAGATAGAGAAAGAGAGAGCGAGAGAGAGAGTGAGAGAGATAACGAGAGACAGAGACAAAAAGATTGAGACAGAGAGTGAGTGATGGAGCGAGAGAGAGAGAGCGCGAGAGCACGAGACAGAGAGAGAGTGGGAGAGAGCGAGCGAGCGAGAGAGAAAGAGAGAGCGAGAGAGAGAGAGAGAGAGAGAGAGCGAGAGAGAGAGACAGAAAGAGAAAGAGAGACAGAGACAAAAAGATTGAGACAGAGAGTGAGTGATGGAGTGAGAGAGAGAGAGAGAGAGAGAGAGAGAGAGAGAGAGAGAGAGAGCGAGAGAGGGAGAGAGAGAGAGAGCGCGAGAGCACGAGACAGAGCGAGAGAGGGAGAGAGAGAGCGAGCGAGCGAGAGAAAGAGCGAGAGCACGAGACAGAGAGTGGGAGAGAGCGAGAGAGAGACAGAGAGAGACAGAAAGAGACAGAAAGAGAGAGAGAGAGAGAGAGAGAGAGAGAGAGAGAGAGAGAGAGAGAGACAGAGAGAGAGAGAGACAGAGAGAGACAGAAAGAGACAGAAAGAGAGAGAGAGAGAGAGAGAGAGAGAGAGAGAGAGAGAGTTATTTGTTCAGGTGCTGCGTTATAAATCTTTAATAATGTCTGGTATTGACCCTGTATTCCTGTAGCAGGGTCACTTGGGGGAAGAAGCCCCCAGGGTAATATGACCCTCCCAACCAACAACCCACCCCCAAAATACCCTTACTTCAACCTCCAGATCCAAAGATATGCCCAAATCTAATCTCGACACATTTACGGAATTCCCGTGGTCTAATTAATTCCGAAATTCGGATCTGGATCACTGCATTCCTGGGACTTATTGCCCCGGAAAACCTTTTGAGGTCAGTTTGTCTGGCGTTTTGTCACTGGATATTATGGAGTTTGACATGAAACGCTGTTATAAGCCTCAACTTGGAGACAGCAGCACATTCGATTTTGACTCGAGACACAATGGTCAGTCGTGTTTGTCTGACTGGCCGGCATTAGTGCTATACGGCAGCTATAGTGATCGTTATCCAGGATTAGGGAACATAAGATCATTGTGTGTTTAATCACAGTGAAAATTTAATTTGTCCTGGCATTTTATAACATTTTCCACTCTCAGTTCACAATGAAATCCTGAGAAAAGGTGCTATGTATGCAAATATTGGGGTTCTAGACGTACAGCAGGTTACTATTAACCCTTAGTTCCTCTCTCTCCTTTTGTCTCTCCCTGTGTGTGTGTGTGTGTGTGTGTGTGAGTATGTGTTTATGTGTATGTGTGTGTGTGTGAGTGTGTAGGCCTGTGTATGTGTGCATGCATGTATGCATGTGTGAGTGTATGTGTGTGTGTGTGTGTGTGTGTGTGTGTGTACGAGTAGGTGAGCGAGAGTGTGTGTGTATGTGTGCGAGTAGGTGAGTGTGTGTGTGAGTGTATGTGCGTGTGGGTGTGTGCGAGTAGGTGAGTGTGTGTGAGTGTGTGTAGGTGTGAGTGTGTGTGCGCGAGTAGGTGAGTGTGTGTAGGTGTGTGTGTGAGTGTGTGTGTGCGTGTGTGCGAGTGTGTGTGTGCATGTGTGCGAGTAGATGAGTGTGTGTAGGTGTGTGTGTGTGTGTGTGTGTGTGTGCGAGTAGATGAGTGTGTGTAGGTGTGTGTGTGTGCGTGTGTGCGAGTAGATGAGTGTGTGTGAGTGTGTGTGTGCGCGTGTGCGAGTAGATGCGTGCGTGTGTGCGTGCGTGCGTGCATGCGCGCGCGTGTGTGTGTGTGTGTGTAGGTGTGTGTGTGAGTGTGTGTGTGCGTGTGTGCGAGTAGATGAGTGTGTGTAGGTGTGTGTGTGTGTGTGTGTGTGTGTGTGCGAGTAGATGAGTGTGTGTAGGTGTGTGTGTGTGCGTGTGTGCGAGTAGATGAGTGTGTGTGAGTGTGTGTGTGCGCGTGTGCGAGTAGGTGCGTGCGTGCATGCGCGTGTGTGTGTGTGTGTGTGTGTGTGTGCGTGCGCGTGCGCGCGCGCGTGCGTGCGTGTGTGTGCGTGCGCGCGCGCGTGTGTGTGTGTGCGTGTCCTGTATTTTATTAAAGTTAATAGAGCAGTTCTTTATTCGAAGTCATTCTGGACCTTCATGGAATTTAAAAGAAAAGCTGCCGATTTCAAATTATGCCAAATTACTCAAACCAGCTTTGGCTAACTGGTTACCTCACTCACTCCATCTGATCACATCAGCATCCCCGCATGCTTTGTTTACCTGTAACAGGTTTACAGGTTTTCTTAAAAGCCTTCCTGAAGTGTAGACAGCACTTACACCAACCAGGCCTAGTGCTAATGACCTACCTCGCTTACCTGCCTGGAAACCTCAAGCATCACCCAACACAACACCTACACGCCTTTACCAGCGCTAGGCACACATTTCTGTGCGGTTTGACTGCCAGATTGGAGGTTTGCTATAATGCCACCTGTGGTGCAACTAGCAGCACGAGCACCGCTAATAGGCTGTCAAAAGTGGGCTGTGTGATAATTAGCCAGAACTGTTCCCTGCTCGAGGATATTGTTGTAAATACCGGTTCTCAAAAATATCCTTTCCTCTCGCTCTGACTCCTCACTCAGCCAGTGAAGGGCTGGATAATTAGCTGCTGACTGAAGTCTGTACAAAGCACGTCCTCGAGAACCGGCGGAGCCTAATCCGACGTTCGGCCAGCAGGAGACACAGGTCAGCGTAATGCTGGTGTAGTAGTCCAGCCTTACAGAGAGGCTGCGCTATATTTAGCAGAACGCTGTGACAGCACGCTTCTCCAAACAAAACTGTCCTTCGATAAACACACTTACCTGAAACTCCTGCAAATGATCCCAAAATCAGTGGCTCCAGCGATAACAGCAAGACGCTGGTATGAATTTCCCTCTGGGAACGCCACAGCTCCCCAGCAGAATGTCATGGGAAAATAAACAACTTTGCAGGCTCTTTGGAGGCCGTAAATGGGACATAATGAACACCTATTCTTAAACAAATGCACTGAATAAAACACTGAACTTGGCTTTTCCTCTCAGTCTGGCTGAACACCCACCTGAGTAAACGAGTGGAGGAACGTAACGAGCGCAGATGCTTTCAGGCAGGTTTACTGCAGGACACCATTAAGCGGTTAACATCCTACCGCCTCTGTAGCAGCTAAACAAATGACAAGAAGGTCCAATTAACCTCAATTGTGGATCAAGAAAAGGAAAAGATCTACATCATACTGTGTGCTGTAAACCATGCTGGACCAGTGGTGTCGCTGCTGGGGAACAAAATCTTGTGTCTCCGTTTTTGTTGTTTTTTCAGTTTTTAACATAATTTGAAAATCCCTGTTCTTTACATTGTGTATAATTTCATAATGAACAGACCAAAAGAAATGGCTCGATAAAACGTCTGGTTCCACTGACTTACATTAAAAGTAATGCATGTTTTTTCCTTGTCGTGTGAAGTCGCCATTTCGAGGTTTTGTTATAACAGCAGCGACTGTCCTGCCTTATATTGTACAGTATTCTCTGTGCCAGTTTGGGGGCATATCGCCTTGACAGGGGGAGATAAAATGCCCTTTTTAGGACTGTTTTGGGCTATAAACACAAAATGAACTGCTGTTTCTTATGCGTAACTTATGCGTCTTCATTCATGATAACTCACACTGATATAGTTTAGCTTTACAGTAAGATGACATGGTCCTGTCCGACCGTATAATCTATAACACTGTTCTATGCAATCCTCTGTTTTCTTTAAAGTTCTATAATTAAACACATTCTGCATAAATCTCGTGATGAATGGACCAGCAGAAATGGCTTGATAAAACGTCTGGTTCCATTGGCTTACATTAAAAGCAGAGTAGGTTTTTTCCTTCTCCTGTGAAGTCACCATGTGGCAGATACAAGGTTTTGTTCTGACGGCACCGACTATCCTGTCCTTGTAGTTGTAAATTGTGCATCGTGCTGTGCTTTCAGAAGACACTCCGGACCAAGACAGAAGACAGGACGGTGTTTTCTACTCAACTCTAAAGCCACAAATGCACTTTAAAAAAACATCAGCTGTGGATTGTTCTGCTTGGTCGGCCTGTGTGGCTTCTAGACACACCTGTTTCCCTCCATTTGCAGCACAGCAACGTGACCCTACGTGAGCCTGAACAGCCGACGCTGAGCAGACTGTTCGGCCGAAAGCAACTTTAGTGAGTTATTGATTCAGCCAACAAATGTCTTTGATTTTGCTGCTACTGATGTACAGAAATCTCTTTCTAGGGCTGTTACAAGTATTCAGGATGTTACATAAGTGGTTACATCCTCCCCCAACCAAATCATTCAATTCAGGTGTTCTGGTCACTTCCATGGCCACAGGTGTATAAAGCCGAGCCCCTAGGCCTGCAGACTGCTTCTACAGACATTAGTGAAAGAATGGGTCGCTCTCAGGAGCTCAGTGAATTCCAGCGTGGTGCCGTGATCGGACGCCACCTGTGCAGCAAGTCCAGTCATGAAATTTCCTCACTACTAAATATTCCACAGTCCACTGTCAGTGGGATTATAACAAAGTGGAAGCGATTGGGAACGACAGCAGCTCAGCCACGAAGTGGTCGGCCACGTAAAATGACAGAGCGGTCAGCGGATGCTGAGGGGCATAGTGCGCAGAGGTCACCGACTTTCTGCAGAGTCCATCACTACAGACCTCCAAACTTCATGTGGCCTTCAGATCAGCTCAAGAACAGCGTAGAGAGCTTCATGGAATGGGTTTCCATGGCCGAGCAGCTGCATCCAAGCCTTACATCACCAAGTGCAATGCAAAGCGTGGAATGCAGTGGAGTAAAGCGCCGCCACTGGACTCTAGAGCAGTGGAGACGTGTTCTCTGGAGTGACCAATCACGCTTCTCCGTCTGGAAATCCGATGGATGAGTCTGGGTTTGGCGGTTGCCAGGAGACGGTACTTGTCTGACTGCATTGTGCCGAGTGTAAAGTTTGGAAATGTCTTGTAGATGTTCTATTGATATATTACTTATGTTAAGTAGATGTTTTGTTAATATGTTAACATTAATATTATGCAAAACCTAACCTTACCCAACACCTAACCCGCACCCTGGCTCTAATCCTAACCTTAACGTTTACCGCAACCCAAAACCTAAACTTAACCCTGGCCCTAATCCTAACTCTAACCTTAACCTCAACCTAATCCTCACCCTGGCCCTAATCCTAATCCTCATATGTGTTTAACATGTTACTGAGAGGCTGTTGAGTCTTTATTTAATCTGAAAGGGCGACTCCAAATAAAGCGTCACTGAAAGGTGTTCCACTCGTCCAAGTCAGTTCCAGAGACTTGTGGATTCTCCAGTCTAGGTTCACTAAGGTTACGTATTAGAAAGTGAGAGTGGGCCCTCTTCCCACTGCTGTTGCGACCATTTAATCAAGAAAACAGCTAAAGTTTATTTAAGTTGTTAACTGCTGCGGAGAAAAAGCAGCTTCAGGGATGAGCGTATGCCTAAAATAATAAACACCACAACTAACGATTACAAATCAAACTACGCTTAAAATAAAAGAAACAAAAATATGAACAGCTACCATAACATAGTTTAATCAGGAGAGAAGTGCTCCGAAAACAAACCCTACTCGTTCTCTACTTCCCAGAGAGGAGAGGAGTGAAGACTGCCAGGCTGGTCCAGACAGGTGTTCTTACAGGTCACGTCAGAGGGGAGAGAGCCCATCTCTCAGGTAGTAGCTTGGGGACCTCTCACACGGGTCTGGCTCACAATGTCCATTCTAGTTCATCCCAAAGGTGTTGGATGGGGTTGAGGTCAGGACTCTGTGAGGGTCAGTCAAGTTCTTCCACACCAAACTCACCCAGTCAGGCCTTTATGGAGCTGCTTTGGTCACTGGGGCTCAGTCATGCTGGAATAGGAAAGGTTCTTCCCCAAAATGTTCCACAAAGTGTATAATAGTCCAGAATGTCTCGGTGCTGAAGCTTTAAGATTCCCTTCAGTGGAACTGAGGGTTCTAGACCAACCCCTGAAAAACAGCCCCGTATCATCATCATCCCTCCTCCACCAAACTTTACAGCTGGCACAGTGCAGTCAGGCAGGTAACGTTCTCCTGGCATTCGCCAAACCCAGACTCGTTCATCAGACTGACAGAGAGAGAAGCTGATTGGTCACTCCACAGAATACGGTTCCACTGATCCAGAGTCCAGTGGAGGCACTTTACTCCACTCCAGCCGACGCTTCCCTCTGTTATGTGGTCTGACCCTTCCATTTTTCAATAATACCTCTTATAGCTGATCGTGGAAGATCTAAGGGGGAAGAAATGCATTACATTTTTATATATATAAAATACATACACACACACACACACACACACACACACACACACACAGACACTAATCAGGCGTAACATTCTGACCGCCTCCCTGTTTCTACACTCACTGTCCACTTTATCAGCTCCACTGACTGTATAGCTGCTCTCTGTAGTTCTACAGTTACAGACTGTAGTCCATCTGTTTCTCTGATACTCTGTTACCCTGTTCTTCAGTGGTCAGGACCCCCATGGACCCTCACAGAGCAGGTACTGTTTGGGTGGTGGGTCATTCTCAGCACTGCAGTAACACTGACGTGGTGGTGGTGTGTTAGTGTGTGTTGTGCTGGTCTGAGTGGATCAGACACAGCAGTGCTGCTGGAGTTTTTAAACACTGTGTCCACTCACTGTCCACTCTATTAGACACTCCTACCTCGTCGGTCCACCTTGTAGATGTAAAGTCAGAGACGACAGCTCATCTGCTGCTGCACAGTTTGTGTTGGTCATCCTCTAGACCTTCATCAGTGCTCACAGGGTGCTGCCCACAGGACGCTGCCCACAGGACGCTGCCCACAGGACGCTGCCCACAGGACGCTGCTGGCTAGATATTTCTGGTTGGTGGACTATTCTCAGTCCAGCAGCGACACTGAGGTGTTTAAACACTCCAGCAGCTCTGCTGTGTCTGATCCACTCTTACCAGCACAACACACACTAACACACCACCACCACATCAGTGTTACTGCAGTGCTGAGAAAGATCCACCACCCAGATTGTATATATAGAGCATGTAACTAATCCAGAAGTAGCCTGGCCAAAATACACCCATGATTACAGAAGAGTTTGCATGTTACCTGCGTATACAAGCACTAAGTCTCCTAATGCTCAGAGAATTTCGGAATAATTTATAAACTATAAGCCTCTTCAAACAGAAAAGGATTCTCTGCTGCCTTTTCCTCTGGCACTAGACACTAATCCACACAGGAAGAGCTTCAGGAGCTGGAGCGCTGTCCCTGTTTAAGGTGGAGAGAGAATTAAAGTAATGAAACTGCCACAGTAAGAGGACCGTGCTTAAAACCAGCTGCACACCGAGTTCTGTTTGCTGTTTAATAAAGCCGTTGGATGGCACTATGATGACATAAGAGGTGATAAATTATTATTAAAATATCTTTCAGTAGAGTCTCTGACTGGTGAGCAGCAAGCAACTAGCCACTACAGCAGCGCTTAGAGGCCAAGACTGCTGTAGAAACGGTCAGCAGTCCCTCAACAGCTGGTGTTTATTTACTGTATATTCCTCAAAATTAATTCAAGGGGTGTGGTTGGTTGGTGTAGTGGATAACACCTCTTCTATGCCGTAGACTGGGGTCCAATCCAGCCCCCTAGACTTATGCCAACGAGAGTCCTTGGGCAAGACTCCCAACACTGCCTTCACCTACCTGTGTAAAAATGATTAAATTGTAAGTTGCCCTGGTCAAGACTGTCTGCCAAACGCTTTAAACGTCATGTAAAAGGGGCGCTTCCGCAGCTGGGGTGTTTTTTAGCTCTTGGAACTCTCCATTATTATTATTATTATTATTATTATTATTTAAAATAATAATACAGACTAAGACGAATCTAAGAAGACATGCAGTTACCACTTAACAACATGCTTTAACTCTTCTCAGGAGCAAAATCTCATTACTACCCGACTTCTTTCTGTTCTTGGTCTGTGGGACCCGTCTTCAATGTCTAGCCACATAAAAACGATGCGATTTATTCTGGGCGTTTCTGTGAAGAGCATATAAACAAGCACATTTTCATTGACTTCACACTGTTCACACCCCCAGACCCACAGGAGCCACCACCTGCGGAAGCCGTGGTCAGTGTGAGATGCTGTTCCATACGTTCTGTCCGACTTTCTTACCTTGGCCAACTACAGTGTGTGTTCTTGTCAATTGGACAGGTGTGAGTATAGAAGGGGTCTGTCTGTTTGTCTGTCTGTCTTGTGATGGACCAGTGACCTGTCCAGGGTGTATCCTGCCTTCCACCCAATGACAGCTGGGATAGGCTCCAGCCCCCCACCCCCTCAAATCCACAAGGACAAGCGGCTTAGAAGAGGTATATATGTGTGTGTGTGTGTGTGTGTGTGTGTGTGTGTGTGTGTGTGTGTGTGTGTGAACAGGAATGAATAAATTAATAGATCAAATAGTCGCTTCTCCTTCTGAGGTTGCTGGAGCCTATGCCAGCAATCACTGGGCGGAAGGCAGGATGCACCCTGGACAGGTCGCCAGTCCATCACAGGGCAGACAGACAGGCAGACAGGCAGACAGGCAGACAGACACATGCATTCACACATTCCCAAATGGCCTGACTGCATGTCTGTACTGCGACCATATCTGGACTAAGCAATTAACGACGATGATGATAAAAAGATCAAATAAAATAAGTAAAATAATGAAAATAAGAGAATAATAGTGAAAAGCGTAGAGCGGAGGTGGATAGAAAGCAACTCCAGTTTTTTTATGGGTATTTTTTGGTAATCTCGTTGACTTTTGAGGCCTGTAGCTTTGATTTACCCCTGACTTTTTTCTTCTTTTGTTGACGAGTTCCTGGAAAAAGAATCAGAAACACGCCTGCCCTGTCAGCTATTAAAGCCCCGCTGCACTACGGTGGGATTTTACGTCAAATTGTTCCGCCAAGTGAAAATGACTGCCTGTCCTGAGGGACGGGGGATGCGCCCTGTTGCCATGGATTTCATATTATGTGACAAACTATTGCAGCTTCTTAAGAGATCATTGTTCTTTTTTGCTATTAAAAGACTCGACCACTTCAGCGAGAGCGCGATGGTACAGGCCTCAGTCCTGAAGCGTTCACTGCCCTCCTGAAGGAGCATTGATTGCCAGTATTGGAGAACCTAATGCACCTTGAACACACATGCATGCAGGAACACTGTAAACATGGCTCATCAGTTCTACCTAAAAATATATTTCATGTGGTGACAAACAATTTAATTATTTTTATAATTTAGCTCAAAGTTACTCTGAATAATTTAGCTTTTACCACATGAAGTCCATTTTTTAGGTCGACCTGTTGAGCCATTTTTTACAGAATAAATAAATAAATATAATTTGTTATATATTTAAAGTGTAAAATATAAAAAAAACAAAAATAACATTAAAAACATAACATAAAAATGAATGTAATTTTAATTATACATATAATTCATATAAAACTTGCAAAAAAAATGCAACCAAAGAGCATAAAAAAAGTTTTTCATTCAATTAAATGCATAATAAATTATAAATTACATACATATTTAAATCTATTAAAAAGCTGTGAGACCCCATATTTATAGGCATATGCAAAAGTTTGGGTGAATCTAAATATTATATATATATATATATATATATATATATATATATATATATATATATATATATATATATATATATATATATATGGCACAGAAAATAGCATGTTTGTCGTATATTCAATTAAAAAAATCAATTACATGCAAAATCTGGGATTGTGTAGATGGTGAGAAGCACAAAATGTAAAACCAACTTCTAAGACTGAACTTTAGGGGTGTGTATAGAATACAGAATATAGAATATATCTGCCCAGTAGCAGTGAGATCATCTGGGTTTGGAGATTATGTCTGTATGAACTCAGGAGAGAACAGTACGTTGCTTTAACGGTACAGTTAAAATGTTTACACACAGCAAATAACAGATTGTTGTAAATAAGTGAGGAAATTTGGGTTTTCTGTGATATGGCCCTGTGGATTAAGCGCAGACACATTTCTGTGCAGAACGTCTGTCGTCCTGAATGTGATCATGTGACCCCAAAGCAGAAAGAGCTGAAATTGGCTGTTTGTGCCGAATGTCCTGCACTCAATAAAGCCCACCATGGACAGAATAGCCACAGGTTGTCCAGGCCATGCGCCCCGCTGCCGATTACCGCGTGGTGTCTGCTAGATAACGAGAACAGATTGCAAAAGAGAACAGCAGCAGATGCAGGACAGCCGCATGACACAGTTACGGATGGTTCCAAAGAAGGTTAGTGCCAGAAGACCAGATTACACAGTGTAAACAAAGGCAGAGCAGCACAATCGTCCAGTCCAGGCCAGTCCAGGCCAGCGATTACATAACTGACCACCACTGCAGTCTCAGACCCACAGGCTGAGAAAACTCCGTCGCACTGACACGACTACAGTTCCTTTGATTCAGACGCATCGGTTCCACCTGATCGAAGTACTTTTACATCAGTAGGGTCTGCTAATGCTTTCTTGTGAAGTCCCCGAGGTTCTAGGTATTAACAGAGTAAGTGTGCAGGGCTCCAAAGTGCTAGGGAAATATTTTGTATAACCTGGTGGTTAATCATGAGACAGTTTAACTAAATTAAACCAAACTGGCCCAAAGGTTCTAGATATTAAGCTAATATGTAGTGCAATCTCCAAAGTACGGCATAAGTATTTTGGTACACAACATTGTTGAGTCCTGAGATAGTTTAGCTAAATTACATTGAATTGGGTGGGTGTTTCCAATAAAGTGGCCAGTGAGTTAAAGCACAAGGTGGGTGTTTCCAATAAAGTGGCCAGTGAGTTGAAGCACAAGATGGGTGTTTCCAATAAAGTGGCCAGTGAGTTGAAGCACAAGATGGATGTTTCCAATAATGTGGCCAGTTAGTGGAAGCACAAGGTAGGTGTTTCTAATAAAGTGGCCAGTGAGTGGAAGCACAAGGTAGGTGTTTCTAATAAAGTGGCCAGTGAGTGGAAGCACAAGATAAGCGTTTCCGATAAAGTGGCCACTTCCTATAAGCACAAAGTAGGTATTTCTAATAAAGTGGCCAGAGACACAGTGGCCTCACCATGAGCTTTTCTTCACAGATCCTCAGAAAACAGATCAAAGGAAGTCGAGTGACGTCATCGGTGTGACTTTTATTTCAAAATAAGAGCTTTTTTATTACGCAGTAACACCAGTGACGCGACTCCTGGGGAACTTTCATTATATATTTTATAGTATTTACTTGGTACTAGGTAATTATTATGGATAACATTGTACTAAGTTTCGAGATACACACACACACACACACACACAATTATCTAAGCCGCTTCTCCCTCAGGGTCGCGGGGGGGGTGCCTATCCCAGCGGTCATCAATCCACCCCCCCCCACCCCCCACCGCCGCCCCAAGTCTTAAGATAGTTTAGCAAAATTACACTGCATTGACCCAAAAGTTCTAGATAGAAATTGAGTATGCAGTACAACCTCCAAAGTCCTAGGTAATAATTTTGGATAAGATCATAGTTAGTTCTGAGACAGTTTAACTAAGTTACACTAAAACCAAAAGGTTCTAGATATTAACTAAATGTGCAATGCAATCTCTAACATACTAGGTAATTACTTAATTGCACAACAGGTTCTAGATGTTTCCTGAGTAAGTGTGGGGTATGAACTTTTCAATACTGCCTAATAATTTGGGATAAAATGATAAGTACCGAGTCTAACTGAATCACAGTGTATAACAAACAGGTTCTAGATATTTACCTGATATAGGACATGTGAACTGTGTCAAATATATTAGTAGTAATTAGATGGTAAAAACAAACATACTAACAATAAGAACCCAGTAAAACATCATTAAGAATCATTGTTTTATTTTACATCCCACATTCAGTTTTGGTTCTAGGCAAAAACCAGCTACACACACACACTGTACAAGACTCTATACTTTATTTGTGTACTTTATTACACCAGATAACTACCAACTACTTTTTTACCCAGAATAATTACACAGTACTGTGGAATTTGTAACACATACTTACCCAGTTAATATCTAGAACCTGTTGGGTATTTCAGTGTACCTTAGACTGCCAGACCTTTAGAAACAGTGGAACCAACAGTACGTCTTGACTTGAAACTGACCAAAAGACACTGAGGGCATCACTGATGCTCTGAGAGAATGACCTGTGTTCTGATTGGCTGTCACTATCTGGGCTGAAACGCTCCTTATAATTTCTGCATGGTGTGGGTGTGGCTAAATTATTTATGGGCGGGAATATGCAAATGTTTCATTCTACAGAACGTCCACTTTTCTGTCTCGCCATAGGAGTCACTGGTGTTACTGACCGTCATCGGTGTTCCACATAATAAAGGAAACACCAGAGACGTTTTTAATGATCAGTGCATTTTACAGAACATCAAACCTCACACTGTCCATCAGGGAACGTCCACTAAAATATGGAATTTAATCCATTGGTGTTCTGTTGTTTCACAGTGACCTCAGAATAAAGTCGGTCACACCAGTGACGTCAGCTAGAAGCTTCATATGAGATCATGAGCTGAATGAGAAGATCTCTGAGAACTGTATATCGGCGCTATATAGAAACAATGTTTTGCTTTGGAAGCACAAGGTGGGTGTTTCCAATAAAGTGGCCAATGAATTGAAGCACAAGGTAGGTGTTTCCAATAAAGTGGCCAGTGAGTGGAAGCACAAGGTGGGCGTTTCCAATAAAGTGGCCAGTGAGTGGAAGCACAAGGTGGGCATTTCCAATAAAGTGGCCAGTGAGTTGAAGCACAAGGTGGGTGTTTCTAATAAAGTGGCCAGTTAGTGGAAGCACAAGGTAGGTATTTCTAATAAAGTGGCCAGATACACAGTGGGCTCACCATGAGCTTTTCTGCACAGATCCTCAGAAAACAGATCAAAGGAAGTCGAGTGACGTCATCGGTGTGACTTTTATTTCAAAATAAGAGCTTTTTATTACGCAGTAACACCAGTGACACGACTCCTGGGGAACTTTCATTATATATTTTATAGTATTTACTTGGCTTTTATTTTCTTTATGTCACTTCATATATTCCATAGTCATGTAGAGATTTTGAAGCTAAAATTGGGTGAAAAAGTATATTTTTCTTCAAAATATGGCCTCGGCCTTCATACACGACTGTGGGAACGAGCTTTGGAGTTCTAGATAATTGATTTAAAAACAAATATTGCTAAATTGAGGCTCAAGAAGGTGCAATTTTTAACATAACATTACTTTAATATATAACTAAATTGTAACCCTAACATGTTTTTAAGTGTAATCTATCTGTGAAAACAGACGTTTCTGTAGAATGACCCAAATGTATTGTTTTTGTGACATCACAAAAACTGAACTCAAAACAGATCTTTTTGCAGCCTATAAACTGAATGGACTGGGGACTGAAACAGTGTCTTTTGAAACTTCAACAATGTTTACATATAAAAAAAATGTTTTAAAAGTTTTTAAAAATAGTTTTTTTCCATGATACGGGCCCTTTAAACTCATCCTTCACAGCCCGTTCCATTGTGGCAGTGCGGACGGTACCTTTATAAGTAATTATATTGCCACTCATCATCATCACTGCATCCATTTACAGCCTGATTGCTGCTATAATCTTCCTTTCACATTAAATCAGCAGATAATGTATAACGAAGTGTTAGAATTGTACATTTCATACCTGAGAAAGCACTTGAGCCATAGATTGACCCTGATGGTAACACCGCCAACAATATAAAAATCAAAAGCCTAAACGTTCAGCGCATAATTATTTAAAACTCAGCATGAATAATTCATGAGCGAGCCATCCTTGAGGTCTTCATTTAGTTGAAAATAAAACACGATGATTACGGCGAGACCTTGGATTCAGTGGGTTCGCTTCACACCCCATTAAATCATGCAGAAAATCAACCCGACCTCAGCTGCATCCCTAATTCCTCTCAACACAGAGAGACACTGATACTGTCTTCACACTCAGACCCACATCGGCAACTACTGCTGTACGTTTGCTGTGCGTCACGGTATTAAAATGTAATTACATAATTAAATACATACTTGCTTACTTACAGTCTTAGCATACGTTCTGTCTACTAACAAAAGGGCCCATTGAGGGTTATTAATGGGTCACGCAACAACAGTGGAGATATTTTTGGGGCTATATGAACACATAATGCTTTGCTTTGGAAGCACAGGTGTTTCCAATAAAGTGGCCAGTGAGTTGAAGCACAAGGTAGGTGTTTCCAATAAAGTGGCCAGTGAGTGGAAGCACAAGGTGGGTGTTTCTAATAAAGTGGCCAGTGAGTGGAAGCACAAGGTGGGTGTTTCTAATAAAGTGGCCAGTGAGTGGAAGCACAAGGTGGGTGTTTCTAATAAAGTGGCCAGTGAGTGGAAGCACAAGGTGGGTGTTTCTAATAAAGTGGCCAGTGAGTTGAAGTACAAGGTAGGTGTTTCCAACAAAGTGGCCAGAGAGTGGAAGCACAAGGTGGGTGTTTCTAATAAAGTGACCAGTTAGTTGAAGCACAAGGTGGGTGTTTCTAATAAAGTGGCCAGTGAGTTGAAGCACAAGGTGGGTGTTTCTAATAAAGTGGCCAGTGAGTGGAAGCACAAGGTAGGTGTTTCCAATAAAGTGGCCAGTGAGTTGAAGTACAAGGTAGGTGTTTCTAATAAAGTGGCCAGTTAGTGGAAGCACAAGGTAGGTGTTTCTAATAAAGTGGCCAGTTAGTGGAAGCACAAGGTAGGTGTTTCTAATAAAGTGGCCAGTGAGTTGAAGCACAAGGTAGGTGTTTCCAATAAAGTGGCCAGTGAGTTGAAGCACAAGGTAGGTGTTTCCAATAAAGTGGCCAGCGAGTGGAAGTACAAGGTAGGTGTTTCTAATAAAGTGGCCAGTGAGTTGAAGTACAAGGTAGGTGTTTCCAATAAAGTGGCCAGTGAGTTGAAGCACAAGGTAGGTGTTTCTAATAAAGTGACCAGTTAGTGGAAGCACAAGGTGGGTGTTTCTAATAAAGTGGCCAGTGAGTTGAAGCACAAGGTGGGTGTTTCTAATAAAGTGGCCAGTGAGTTGAAGCACAAGGTGGGTGTTTCCAATAAAGTGGCCAGTTAGTGGAAGCACAAGGTGGGTGTTTCTAACAAAGTGGCCAGTTAGTGGAAGCACAAGGTGGGCGTTTCTAATAAAGTGGCCAGTGAGCGGAAGCACAAGGTAGGTGTTTCTAATAAAGTGGCCAGGACAGTGCAGCTGGTGAAATCAGTGCAGTACTGTGGGTTATTTAGTCGAGCTGTTATTTGTTCTGAACTGCAGAGAGCCTTCGGTAACTCTAGACACTCGCTCTCGTGTTCTCCTCCATTAGAGAACATGCTTCCATCCTCTTATATTAAAAGCTCGGCAGTTCCTGTGCTCGGTCTTATTTATGGGTTCCCCTGGGTTTTGTTAGCTCTTCAGGGCCAACAAGACACGAGAATGAAATTAAAAGGCAGAAAATCTTCACAATGTGTTTGACCTCATTTCCCACAAGTGCTCTGCTTTCCACTGACTTTGTTCACCAGGACACAAAGGCACGTTTGACCAGCCATGCGCAGAACGCCCCTCGCTGCCCTGCGAGTGACGGGCGGAACACGGGTCAGAAAAAGGGTTCTCTGGAGAACATGTTTAAATTCAATCAGCTTTAAAGGCATGACCATGTTTATGCACGTATTGGCAGTTTTCTCAAATCAAGAACAATTAAAGAACCTTTTAAAAGATTACAAAACATTCTAAAAGGTGTCAGCAGGGTTCTTCTGCCATAGAAGAACCAAATTTGGTACCCAAAAGAACCTTTTGATGAATGGTTCTTTGAAGATCCATTTTTTGTAAATGAGACGTGAAGGTGAAGAACCTTTTTCAAGAACCCACACATGATGTAAAGGTCTCACAAATAAAAGCCTCGAAAGGGTCGCTATGGAACGATCACGTTCCACAGATGGTTCTTTAGAGAACTTTTTTTTAATAAATGAGTTCGCGAATTAGTGTTCGACAAAATTTCAAAGAACCTCCTCATAATATACAGGTTCTAAAAGGAGCCCTTGAGTATTCAGACACAACCATAACCTTACCCCACATTGTGTGAAGGTTCTTCAATCCTTTAAAAGGTTCTCTACACTCACATTTCTCAGTTACAAAAATTGTTCTTTGGGAGACCAAAAGTGGTTCTTCTGTGATATCACTCGAGGAACCTTTCTTCAAGAGTAAGGCTCACCATAATGTCAAGGTTCTATACCAAATAAAGGGTTCTCCGACACTTTTAATAATTAAAGGTATCACAGGGTTCTTTAGGTGATGAAATAAAAGAACCACTTTCGGTTTCTTTAACTAGCTATTTTTGCAAATGTGATTTGTGAGTGTGAGGAACCTTTAAAAGGCTTTTAAGAATCTTCATTTAATGGATCTATGCCAGTTTAATGGTTCTTCATAGAACCTTAAACACTTAAATATATCACATACAAAACTGGTTCTTTAAAGAACCATTCCATGTAAGAATCTAAAGTAGTTCTTCTAAGGCACCATGCAAAGAACCCTTTTTGGTTCCTTTATTTTTAGGAGCGTAGTCTTAAAAATTTACAAAAAGGGTTCTTTTGAGCAACTGACAACATGAGGAACCTTTTAATGGATGGTTCTTTGAAGAACCATGTTTGTAATTGAGATGAACAGATGACTTGAGGAACCTTTCAAACACTTTCAGGTCCTCCACACACTGTAAAGGTTCTTTAGAAACAAAAAGGTGCTGAAATGAGTTCTTTGGAACAGCAACATGGAAGAACCACTTTAGGTTCCCTAAAGAACCATTCAACTTAGTGGTTTTCAAACAGATTTTTTATTTATTTATTTATTTATTTAATGAATCACAGAATTCAAAGGTTCTTCAGGGCGCCAAAAGTGGTCCTTCACAAGAACCCTTTTGGGATCTTTTTCTTTCACAGTGGAGAACCGTTCTTCTGGTCAAAGAACAGGTTACAAGCCTTTATTTTTACGAGTATTTCTTTGGAAATGGAGATATTTTGTTCTTTTGATGTTTGTGAGTTTAACAGAGCTCCATAACGTTCCATACGTTCCTCGACTGCTGGATCTTCATCTAGTCACGAGGTCTAAGCTCCGACACGTTCTCAGACAGGATCTGTGCGGTCGTGTTTATCTCTCTGGTTCTCGCTGGACTCTTTATTCAGGATGATGCTAATTTCCGTTAAATTCAGACGTGGGAACTTTTAGCTCTTCTACTTGTGACGTTAGTGCAGCGGAACGCCGGGAAACTGGACCCAAACCGTGAAAAGAGATGAAACAAACCACATAAAGCGTTTGGATCAAAGCGGCGTGAGCCCGTTTTCAGATCCGAGCGAGTCTCCGAGGACGTCCTTCCAAACACGGCAAGGAAAACACACAGAGATGCCAAAGAAAATTCAATCCAGGTGGACAAAGGTGTGGAATAGTGTAATTCCCAAATACTTTACCCAGAGATCTGGGATTGTAATGTGCCCAAATCATGGAAAACTGCGCTTTCCGAACTGTCCATGTGGTCTGTATAGAGAAAATGAGCCACGCTGTTTTTGTGAAGTAACATATTTCCATCCCGTCCAGCTTCCCAGCCTCTGTCAGTTTAGCTCCGCCCACTCACACTGAAGTTATAAACAGTGTTTTGGCATTGACTGATTCCTGAACCAGACATTCAGAAACAGCCAATCAGAACAGAGCTCATTTACATCAATCAGTCAGTCAGCCTTTATTTACACTTGGGTGCCCCTCGTTAACAACACAGCCGAGCCAGGTTAACAATGCGCAGTGACGGAAAAGAGAAACGAGGGAATTTTCTCTTCCTTTCTTTCATTTTTTCTCTTTCTATCTTTCTTTCTTTGTTTCCTTTTTCTTTCCTTCTTTCTCTTTCTCTCCTACTTTTTCCTCTTTGTTTTTTCTTTCTCTTTCCTTCCTTCCTTTCTTTCTTTCCTACTTTCTTTCTCTTCCTTTCTTTCTCAGTCTGTCTTTCTTTTTCTTTCAATTTCTTTCCTTCTCTGTTTATTTCTTTGTCTAGTTTTTTCTTTCTTTCTCTTTTCTTACTTTTTCTTTCTTTGTTTGTTTCTTTGTTTATTTCCTGCTTTTTCTTTCTTTCTTCCCTTCTTCCTTTCTTTCTCTCTCTGACTGATGCAGGATAGAATAGAGACGTGTCTCAGTCACAGCAGATGGCTCTGAGATAGATGGGACTTTAAATGGAGAAATGACCAACAACAAAAAGCCCAGAGAGAAATTGCTGGACACTGGCTGACCGCTTGGCTAAACGTCGCCCAGGGCGATTCACAGTGGTTCAGTCTGCTGCAGTGCTACACTGAGCCTGACCGACTCAGCAGCGCCGAGCAGCTCGGGCTGAAACTCGCCTCCAGATGAACGGCGTCCAGCACTGAGTGAACATGAGACAATCTGAGGACGCGCTGCTCGGCTTCAGCTCGGGCGTGGACAGATGCCACGGATGAAGATTGAAGGGCATCGTGGGAATAAAAAGACCTTCCAAGATACGAAAGTGATGTTTGGAAAAATACAAATTAGAGATAAACAGGACGATAGATCATCATCATCCCTGTGGGCCCTCAGAGGGAGAAGCAGCCTTAAAGGCCCCGGACGATGGGCAAAACACAGTTCATGGCTTTTTTTAAGAAAACAGAGGTGAGTGTACTAAATAAACATATACATGTACTATATAAACATATAAATGTAGTATGTAAACATGTAAACATACTGTATAAACATATAACTGTACTATATAAACGTATAAATGTACATATAAACAAATAAATGTACTATATAAACATAACTGTACTATATAAACATATAAATGTACTACAAAAGTGTATAAATGTACTATATAAACACATAAATGTACTATATAAACACATAAATGTACTATATAAATGTACTATATAAATGTACTATATAAACATATAACTGTACTATATAAATGTACTATATAAACGTATAAATGTACTATATAAACTACGGAAGAAAGTGGGAACTGCAGCCTGTCCACACTGAAGGTAAATGTACATTCAATTCATTGTGTAACTCGGTGTGTAACTAATTACATCATTAGATTTGATATTAAAATAATACAAAATAATAATAACAATCCATACAATCCGTGTGGAAACTAAGCGAAAGAAACAACCATGTGATGTCACAACCATGATCACAGATGACTAAAGTAAAATAAGACAAGGCAAATGGAGAATATGGGCCCTTTAAAAGCCCATGGTGCTGCATTGCATCAGCCAGTGTCGGTGTTTATATGTTTAAAGGGAGATTTTGAGTGTGACGGTCACTGCAGGCTAAATTACTGTGCTTCACTGCAAACCCACAGGACAGCACCACGCCACCCTCTTACAGCACCACGCCGCCCTCTTACAGCACCACGCCGCCCTCTTACAGCACCACGCCACCCTCTTACAGCACCACGCCGCCCTCTTACAGCAACACGCATCACGCCACCCTCTTACAGCACCACGCCGCCCTCTTACAGCAACACGCATCACGCCACCCTCTTACAGCACCACGCCACCCTCTTACAGCACCACGCACCACGCCACCCTCTTACAGCACCACGCATCACGCCACCCTCTTACAGCACCACGCATCACGCCACCCTCTTACAGCACCACGCCGCCCTCTTACAGCACCACGCATCACGCCACCCTCTTACAGCACCACGCCACCCTCTTACAGCATCACGCCACCCTCTTACAGCACCACGCATCACGCCACCCTCTTACAGCACCACGCCGCCCTCTTACAGCACCACGCATCACGCCACCCTCTTACAGCACCACGCCGCCCTCTTACAGCACCACGCCGCCCTCTTACAGCAACACGCATCACGCCACCCTCTTACAGCACCACGCATCACGCCGCCCTCTTACAGCACCACGCCGCCCTCTTACAGCACCACGCATCACGCCACCCTCTTACAGCACCACGCCGCCCTCTTACAGCACCACGCCGCCCTCTTACAGCACCACGCCGCCCTCTTACAGCACCACGCATCACGCCACCCTCTTACAGCACCACACCACCCTCTTACAGCACCACGCCGCCCTCTTACAGCACCACGCCGCCCTCTTACAGCACCACGCCGCCCTTTTACAGCACCACGCCACCCTCTTACAGCACCACGCCCCACGCCACCCTCTTACAGCACCACGGCACCCTCTTACAGCACCACGCCACCCTCTTACAGCACCACGCACCACGCCACCCTCTTACAGCACCACGCCACCCTCTTACAGCACCACGCCACCCTCTTACAGCAACACGCATCACGCCACCCTCTTACAGCACCACGCCACCCTCTTACAGCACCACGCCACCCTCTTACAGCAACACGCATCACGCCGCCCTCTTACAGCACCACGCCACCCTCTTACAGCACCACGCACCACGCCACCCTCTTACAGCACCACGCCACCCTCTTACAGCACCACGCATCACGCCACCCTCTTACAGCACCACGCACCACACCACCCTCTTACAGCACCACGCCACCCTCTTACAGCACCACGCCACCCTCTTACAGCACCACGCACCACGCCACCCTCTTACAGCACCACGCACCACGCCACCCTCTTACAGCACCACGCCACCCTCTTACAGCACCACGCACCACGCCACCCTCTTACAGCACCACGCCACCCTGCCACCCTCTTACAGCACCACGCCACCCTCTTACAGCACCACGCCACCCTCTTACAGCACCACGCACCACGCCACCCTCTTACAGCACCACGCCACCCTCTTACAGCACCACGCACCACGCCACCCTCTTACAGCACCACGCCACCCTCTTACAGCACCACGCCACCCTCTTACAGCACCACGCACCACGCCACCCTCTTACAGCACCACGCACCACGCCACCCTCTTACAGCACCACGCACCACGCCACCCTCTTACAGCACCACGCACCACGCCACCCTCTTACAGCACCACGCCACCCTCTTACAGCACCACGCCACCCTCTTACAGCAACACGCATCACGCCACCCTCTTACAGCACCACGCACCACGCCACCCTCTTACAGCACCACGCCACCCTCTTACAGCACCACGCCACCCTCTTACAGTCCAGGCATGCTGCCGTCAGTGGGCTGTACAGGAACATTCAAAGCTAATCATTCATTTACATTCCTAAATGTGCTCAATTACATTTACCACTGATTTCCCTTCCATATGGACAGGGTCCAGTCGGCACTTCTGACTGTTATGTTCCCATTCAGCTACAGCCGTTTAGCCCCACCCGTTCAGCTACAGCCGTTTAGCTCCACCCGTTCAGCTACAGCCGTTTAGCCCCACCCGTTCAGCTACAGCCGTTTAGCTCCACCCGTTCAGCTACAGCCGTTCAGCCCCACCCGTTCAGCTACAGCCGTTTAGCCCCACCTGTTCAGCTACAGCCGTTTAGCCCCACCCGTTCAGCTACAGCCGTTTAGCTCCACCCGTTCAGCTACAGCAGTTTAGCCCCACCCGTTCAGCTACAGCCGTTTAGCCCCACCCGTTCAGCTACAGCCGTTTAGCCCCACCCGTTCAGCTACAGCAGTTTAGCCCCACCCGTTCAGCTACAGCCGTTTAGCCCCACCCGTTCAGCTACAGCCGTTTAGCCCCACCCGTTCAGCTACAGCCGTTTAATCCTGCCTAGTCCCACTGAAATGATACAGGTCTATCAAAAAGCCAAAACTCGTCCTTCTGGGGGGTTCTAGATACGTCACTGACTGTGAACACAAGTCGTGGTCTAAGCAGGTTCCGGTTAGTTGTTAGGAATGTGAAACAGCGGCAACACTGATACACGCAAGCTCAGAAAGGTGATCATGTCGGACAGCCAAGATAAAATAAAATCAGAATAAAATTGTTTCCCTTTTTCTTACAAACACTAAAGTGGTCTGGGTGGAAAGTTTAGAACCTGCACTCTCAGCAGAGCCGTTTCAGGGAGCTGGAGTCAGAAATATTCCGAGTAATTCCGCAGTGCTTTCGCGGGTGCGAGCACCAACTCCGGCTGCTAAGGGTTAAAGCTCTGCGGCTGCAGAGCAGCGTCTACGCCGAGGGCCTCTTGAAACAATAATGAAGGGTCCTGTTACCTCCTGAACCGCGCTTTCAAACTTTCATGAGCAGCACGGCGCGATGTTTTCCAGCCCCAGTCTTCCAGCTTTTCTCCTCTAAGTGGAGGCCCGGCGTCGGAGGCATGCTAATCAGGCCGCTAATCACTCCGAGTTGTTAATTAGGATTCTGCGGGAACACAAAGGCTGTCACCTGCTCGAGTGAAGTGGAGCGCAGTCTCTTGTAAGTCTCTCACTCCACTGACCCAACTTTAAATCAGAGCATGAAGCACAAAGCAGTGAAACGAGTGTGTTTCTGCAGCTTCCACCGCGAAGGGTGGAAACAGCGGTGTGGTGTTGAAAAAGTAAGTAGACTAAATCTACGCCGGCTCAGCACACATACGCTCAACACACACACACACACACCGCTGCTGTCGGAACGAAACCTCGTAGGTCCAAAACGGAAACTTTACAGGAGAAGGGAAAAACCTACTTTACTTTTAATGCAAGTCAATGGAACCAGACGTCTTTCCAAGTAAGTTTGGATCGTTTCTTTTGGTCCACTCATCAGTAAATTTACATACAATATAAAGAGCAACAGAACTATTCAAATTACACTCAGCGGCCACTTTATTAGGTACAGTTCAGTTGCTCGTTAACACAAATAGCTAATCAGCCAATCACACGGCCGCAGCTCACCGCATTTAGGCCTGTAGAGGTGGTCAAGACGACTTGCTGAAGTGCAGACCGAGCATCAGAACGGGGAAGAAAGGGGATTTAAGGGGCTTTGAACGTGGCGTGGTTGTTGGGGCCAGACGGGCTGGTCTGAGTATTTCAGAAACTGCTGATCTGCTGGGATTTTCATGCACAACCATCTCTAGGGTTTACAGAGAACGGTCCGAAAAAGATCCAGTGAGCGGTCAGTTGTGTGGACGAAAACACCTTGTTGGTGTGAGAGGTCAGAGGAGAATGGGCAGACTGGTTCCAGATGATAGAAAGGCAACAGGAACCCAAATAACCAACCAGAATCTCTGAGGAACGTTTCCAACATCTTGTTAAAAGTCTGACATGAAGAATTAAGACAGTTCTGAAGGCGAAAGGGGGTCCAGCCTTTTACTAGCAAGGGGTACCTAATAAAGTGGCCAGTTAGTGTGTGTCAAAAACTGAAAAACAGGTTTGGCCCTGAGAGCAGCGATATATTAGATCAGGATGCTGAACTGGCTCAAAGCCGGAGTTAAATTACTTTTAACCATTAAAATTTAGACTAAAACCCTTTTTCATTTATGAAAACTTTGATTTAACATTTAATTTTCTCGCTGCCGCAATAAGAATTTAATTCTCAATAATGCTGTCCAGTGTTTTCATGGTCAGTACTGAAATACAGCTTTATTCTGTAGGTGGAGCCTTGTTTTAGCCACGCCCCTTCATTTTAGAGCCAGAAGTAAGACTGTGACCCTCTTTGCCACCCGGTGAGCAGTTAAATCCCATTGTTTTGTATCCCAAAGTCTGAAAATCGGCGTGGAATATCAGGAATTGTCACTACTGAAACACAGATTTGAATGTTTTACTGTTTCAATGTAAAATATGATGATTTTCTGTCTGAACAGCTGGTCAGAGCTGTGTTTGCAGGTTGTGCACTGGCTGTATTTTTCAGTTCTGCTCAAAATGAGCTAAAATCACCACCACCGAAACACTCACTGCTGAAACACGGTCAAGTTTGGGTAGAGTTCTGATTGTTTCGGCGGTGACAGAAGGAATGGTCAATCATAAGTTTAATAAAATAAGCATAATTAAGGTTTACAGTCACTCAGAATAAAAGGGTTTTAGTCTAAAGTCCGAAACATTGAAACGTCCAAATGTGTAGGAGGCATTTTACAGATACCACACGATAACAATAAAATGTGCTATTTTAATTCGATTTATGTATCAGTATGTACGTCTAATCATAATCCTGACCTTAATCTTGACCTCAACAACTAAAAAAATGCTTTTGTGCCTTTTATAAATGTGAACCATGATGATTTTTTGTAAAAAGTACTTTATAAGGTAAGAGCACTGTGTTGGTCCTGCAGTCCTGTTTTTCTCTGGTTTTACTACAATGTCAGAATCAATTTTGTCTTGAAAGTGTACAAATGCACACACACACAGTCACGATTGGCCCCTCCCAGTCTCTTCTTGTGCTTTAGTTTACCTTTAAGTCCTGTCATGTGCTTTTGTTTTGATTTCTTCCCAGTCCGGCCCCCTTGTTTTGTGACTCCGCCCCTGATTGTTCCCACCTGTGTTTTCCACCTGCGTCCAGTTATCCCTCGTTATCCCTGTTTGTATTTAAGCCCTGTGTTTTCCTGAGTTTCTTGTTGGTCTTTGTTTGATGTTTGGGATGTTTGTTTTATCTTTGTTTGGTGTATGGGGTGTTTTTGTTTGATGTCTGGGGGGTGTTTTTGTTTGATGTCTGGGGGGTGTTTTTGTTTGATGTCTGGGGGGTGTTTTTGTTTGATGTCTGGGGGGTGTTTTTGTTTGATGTCTGGGGTGTTTTTGTTTGATGTCTGGGGGGTGTTTTTGTTTGATGTCTGGGGTGTTTTTGTTTGATGTCTGGGGGGTGTTTTTGTTTGATGTCTGGGGGGTGTTTTTGTTTGATGTCTGGGGTGTTTTTGTTTGATGTCTGGGGTGTTTTTGTTTGATGTATGCTTGAGTTGTGCTTTTGCTCTTTGTTCTGTGTTCATCCTGTGATCTGTTAGTCATGTCTGTCTCGTGATCTGTTCGTATTGGCCATTTGAACCTGGACTGTTCTGAATACGACTCTGGATTTGCCCTCAATAAAAGTCGCTTATCTCAGCACATGTGTCTGCCTCCTCACTCCCTGCCATTAAACACACACACACACACAGACACACACACACACTTTCTGAGATCACTGAAAAACACTCAAAACGAATGTACATTAAAGCCACATTAATGCGATGAATAACGAGTCTGACTAAACTCACTAACAAAACACTTTCTAAACGTTTTCATATTTGTTGAATGAAAAATATCATTTTCTGTGTGAACGGCTGTTCAAAGCTTTGCTGCTGTGTTTTTGAGCTCAAAATGAGCCAAAACTGTCACCACCAAAACAATCACAGCTGAAACATCTGGCAAAGTTTGTGTAGAGCTCTGAGTTTTCTGGAGTAGCTGAGTGGAACGTTCAGTCATTAGTTTGAATAAAATAAACAGAATTAAGGTTTAGAGTCACAGAGCAAAAGGACTTTAGTCTGAAGTCCGAGGTCAAGACCCAAATCTTTTCAACTCAACAGCCATGCAGCTCTAGAGGTACTGACCACAGGTCATATACTCAGATAAAGAGGTTTATAATGTTATTTATGAAAATAATAATCAGAATCACCGTCTTTCCCACCTGTAGCTCAGCCGCTCTCACGCTGTTGAGGAGGTGTTGATATAATCTACCGTGTCTCTTAATGACTCGCTATTAAAGTCCTCTGGCCTGAGGGGACGCGGATAAAACTGAGCAAATCGCGAATCAGTGCTCGGCGTAAAGCGGTCAAGAGGAAAACGTGCGGCTAACAATTACCGGCCGACATGAGCGATGGCTTGTTTTCAATCGGGACATTGATCCGTGTAAAGAAGAGAGTCGGGTGGAGGTTCAGCTCTGTTCTGTTTTAATCATCGTCGCCGACGTGTGCACCAACCAATTTCCGCCTGTTGCGAAGGAGTGATGAAATATCCATTCCCGGCTATTCTTTATCGCGGAACAGGCGCCGGATCAATGTTCACAACCAAATGAGAAGCATCATAAGGCCTCGGATTTGGAAGCCGGCCACACTTTCGTCTGACTTGAATAGCGTTTGGAAGCTGTTCTGAATCAGTGGCCTTGACCCGAATTAACGAGAGAGGGACGCTGAGCGCGAGCCAGTTAAACCGGGCGAGCTAACGAGGATGACCCCCGTCTGTCGCGAGCCGCGGTCGCGTGGCAAATCTTTGGTTTCTTGAATGACAAGTAACGTCAGCTATTAGCGCCGGCTGCAGATTAAATGAGGGGAATCTGCGCGAGCGGAGAGCAAATCCACGTCCCACAGTGTGTCCGTGTCCTTCTACGAGGAATTGCGGGACCCGTGATGGATTCACCTCAATTAGCCTTTAATTAAACAGCTCATTAAAATCTTATTTGAGTGATGTAAAGGAATGCTTATATATATATTTTGGTGATTAAATAATGTAAGAGACATAATTAAACTTACAATTCATTAAAAAGCCAAGGAGTGATTGTGCCCAACAGCCGGTCATCAAGTCAAAAAGAATGGGGACAAGAAAAGATCTCATTATCGGAGACAAAGAGTCCTTTCTTCATCCGTAAAGACGTCTTCATCCTCACTCTTAGGCGTGGACGCTGAACAGACATTGTGTGTTGTGAGTCTTGCAGAGAAGCACAGAGACGTTCCAATGAATCGCACTATTCTGGGTATTATATGGTGATTAATCACCTCGATACTAGATATGCTCAATCTTAGGACCCTCAGGCCAGAGGTCTTTAATAGCGAGTCATTAAGAGACACGGTAGATTATATCAACACCTCCTCAACAGCGTGAGAGCGGCTGAGCTACAGGTGGGAAAGACGGTGATTCTGATTATTATTTTCATAAATAACATTATAAACCTCTTTATCTGAGTATATGACCTGTACGGTCAGTACTTCTAGAGTGTAAATCCATAATCAGGGTCTAAACAGTCCAGGGTCACAGAGCCGACATGGAGAGATCGAGGAACAGACATGACGGAAAGGACTAAACACCACAACGGAAGCCAGAAGAAACACCACCATACAAAGACCAGCCACTAACAGGGGAAAACACAGGGCTTAAAGACAACGAGGGTTAACAAGACACAGGTGAAAACAATCAAGGGCGGAGTCTAGAAACAAGGGGGCAGAGCAGGGAAGAATCAAAACAAGGAAGCACATGGACAGGACCAGAGGTAAACAAAAGCACATGGAGGACTGGGAGGGGCCAATCGTGACAGAGCTTAACTGCATGGGCCTTTTAACTGATCTTGGACTTTAGACTAAAGTCCTTTTGCTCCAGGTGACCCATCGCTTAATTATGGTTATTTTATTAAAACTAATGATTGAACATTCCACTTTGTTTCTCCTGAAAACTCATAACTCTAAACAAACCTTACCAGATGTTTCAGTAATGACTGTTTCGGTGACGATTTCAGCTCAAAAATGCAGCAAACACAGCTTTGAACAGCTGTTCACACCGAAAATTGATTTTTTTTAATTAAAAAAGTGCAAAAAACCTTCCTTCATCCATAAAAACGTCTTCATCTTCACTTTGAGACGTGCACAGGACGTTGAACAGACATTGTGTGTTGTGAGTCTTGCAGATAATCACAAGGACATTCCAATTTATTGCGTTATTTTGTGTATTTAATCCTGATTAAACACTTTTTTCTATTTTACAAACAATTCATTTTACTCTACGGACAAAATGAGCTTCATTATAACGTATTTATGACTTTCGGTATTTCAATAACATTGTTTTGATTGCAGAACCTGATCATGAAAGTCACATCATGCAAACAGAATTCCCAATTCAGTTCCCAGTTTCCAACCAGTGAGCGAGCACGGCTGATTCTACTGAACTGGTTCGGAGTCGGAGCCGAAACACGTTTGAAACTCTGGTTGATAAATTTGGACTAAAATCTTTTGCTTTAAGTGACCCTAAACGTTAATTATGTGTATTTTATTAAAATAAATGATGGAAAATTCCTTTTTGTCACTAATAAAAACAAACAAATACAGAAACTTCAGATGTTTCAGTAGTGACTGTTTCCGTGGTGACAATTTTGGCTCGTTTTGAGCTCAATAATGCAGCAAACACAGCTTTGAGCAGCCGTTCACACATAAAACCATCATATTTGTATTAAAACACTAAAAATATTAGGAAATCTGTGTTTCGGTAGTGACGATTTTTAATGTTCCACACTGATTTGCAGACGTTGGGACACAAAACAAAACAAAGGGATGCAACTGCTCACCATGTGGCCACGATTGAGGGATGCAGCCTCACTTTCTGCTCTAAAATGCAGGGGCGTGGCTAAAATAAGGCTCCGCCCCCAGACTAAAACTCTTTCAGGAATGACATTAATGAGAGCGCTTTATATTTTTATTGATATTTTTATTTTGAGTCACGTTGAACCAGCTCAGCAGGATGATCTGTGGACCGTGTGTTTCGGTAGTGACAGTGTTTCACACTGATTTTCAGATTTTGAGGCATGTTTACTTTAACACAAGGGGGTCTAACCGCTCATCGTGTGGCCACAACATGGCAGGACTGGCGCGCTTCCACCTGGGTTTGCGAATGTGTGTGAGGGCGAAACTAGAACAGGATCGGTTCTACTTCTGGCACCTGCTCATTAGCTAGACTGTGTAGGAGAGCAAGGAGAGCGTAACAGAGACTCTGCAGCCTTCCTGCCTCAGAGCCTCAGCACTGACTCCGGTCTTTATCGATCAGAACTCGAACCATTAAACTCAAATCATTCAGCCTGGAACTCGGCGCCTTCTGCATTTCAGTGTCACGATTTTTACTTAAAATTAAACTCATGATAAACCCAAATATTTGAACTTCAATTTAAAAGAAATTTTAAAAATGATCATAAAAACTGTAAAAACTAAAAAAAAAATCAATCATTTTTACTTCTTTTATGTAATAATGCTGACTTGATTTTTATTTACCCCAAGTCTAAATTATGGGGGTTAGGCTTTGGGACAGACACCTCCCAAAACAATGTGCCCTATAAATGATGATCGTGTATAAATTTAGCTTATTACCATCTAGACGAATCTCCTGGGTTTAAATAGATCAGAACGGACTCCTGTAAATATCTAAGATGTGAAGACTGAAAAACTCAAAGCACATGACAGAAAATGAATATAAATAGAAATGTTTAGTACATTATTTATCATTTACCAACTCCCAGCACACTCCTGAACTCCTGAACTCCTGAAATAATGAACAAGGCACCTATAACTGCCTTTTGGCTCTTAGTAACATTCATTTTTATGGTTTTAAGTGATTCTAAAGTTCTGAGTGGAAATATTTCACCAATAATTCAAAGTTGCCATTTTAGAGATACGAGGTTTGTTGGGGCTTCACTTCATTTAAGACATCTGTACATATTTAAGGGCTGTTTGTTCATCTAATGTTTTTATTTGCACGAAAACTATTTGACCCCCCCTTAGGCTGTGTGAACTGAAAACCTCCAAAAGCCCCGGTGCACTGACCCTAACGGCCTGGTCAGTAATCCAACCCTGCTTGTTCACATGCAATTTTTGTGCACTTCAGTCAACATGTCTTACATTTACGGCATTTGGCTGACGCTCTTCTCCAGAGCGACTTACACTTTGATCACTTTACACAGGGAGGTGAAGGTGGTGTTAGGAGTCTTGCCCAAGGACACCACCCACTACACTAACCACCACCCACTACACTAACCAACCACTACACTAACCAACCACCACCCACTACACTAACCAACCACCACCCACTACACTATCCAAACCACCACCCTCTACACTATCCAACCACCAACCACTACACTAACCAACCACCACCCACTACACTAACCAACCACTACACTAACCAACCACCACCCACTACACTAACCAACCACCACCCACTACACTATCCAACCACTATATACCCACTACACTATCCAACCACCACCCACTACACTAACCAACCACTATATACCCACTACACTAACCAACCACTATATACCCACTACACTATCCCAACCAGCACCCACTACACTATCCCCACCACCACCCACTACACTAACCAACCACCACCCACTACACTAACCAACCACCACCCACTACACTAACCAACCACCACCCACTACACTAACCAACCACTACACTAACCAACCACCACCCACTACACTAACCAACCACCACCCACTACACTAACCAACCACCACCCACTACACTATCCAACCACTATATACCCACTACACTATCCAACCACCACCCACTACACTAACCAACCACCACCCACTACACTAACCAACCACTATATACCCACTACACTATCCAACCACCACCTACTACACTATCCCAACCAGCACCCACTACACTATCCCCACCACCACCCACTACACTAACCAACCACTATATACCCACTACACTATCCAACCACCACCCACTACACTAACCAACCACCACCCACTACACTAACCAACCACCACCCACTACACTAACCAACCACTACACTAACCAACCACTACACTAACCAACCACCACCCACTACACTATCCAACCACTATATACCCACTACACTATCCAACCACCACCCACTACACTAACCAACCACCACCCACTACACTATCCCAACCACCACCCACTACGCTAACCAACCACTATATACCCACTACACTATCCAACCACCACCCACTACACTAACCAACCACCACCCACTACACTATCCAACCACCACCCACTACACTATCCAACCACCACCCACTACACTATCCAACCACCACCCACTACACTAACCACCCACCACCCACTACACTAACCACCCACCACCCACTACACTAACCAACCACTATATACCCACTACACTAACCAACCACTATATACCCACTACACTATCCAACCACCACCCACTACACTAACCAACCAGCACCCACTACACTATCCCAACCAGCACCCACTACACTAACCAACCACCACCCACTACACTAACCAACCACTATATACCCACTACACTAACCAACCACTATATACCCACTACACTATCCAACCACCACCCACTACACTAACCAACCAGCACCCACTACACTATCCCAACCAGCACCCACTACACTAACCAACCACCACCCACTACACTATCCAACCACCTCCCACTACACTAACCAACCACCACCCACTACACTATCCAACCACCACCCACTACACTAACCAACCACCACCCACTACACTATCCCAACCACCACCCACTACACTAACCAACCACCCCACTACACTAACCAACCACCACCCACTACACTATCCCAACCACCACCCACTACACTAACCAACCACCACCCACTACACTATCCCAACCACCACCCACTACACTAACCAACCACCCCACTACACTAACCAACCACCATGTTGCTGATTTTTTTATGTTTGATAAACAAAACGAACCTCATTAAAGTGCGAAGTCCTAAAAATTTGATTTGAGGTTTTTTGTATAACGATTGAGCCGTTATTCCATCTCGTCTTCACACTGAGGCCGGTGAGGCTTTAATTCATGCTTTTTCAGTATTTGTTCATCTAACGTTTTGATTTGCATGAGAAGTATTCGTACTCAACATAACCCATCATGACCGATTACGACACCTGTAATTACATGCTTACGGCACGGTTATGTCACTGTTGTGCAAGTCAACATATTCTTGTTGTACATTTTCCAGCATGGCCCAGATCACATTTTAAAACCTCGTTTTATGTAAATTCTTTGATTTCCTCCATTTTCTGTGATGCCTACTGCTGCAAATCAGGCCCTCAGCCACATTTTGAGAAAGTGTCTAGTGGAAAAACGAGATGATATTTGCTTAAGTCTGCCGGAGAGCCGCTGTGAGTGGCACTTTAATGGTGAGGCGTTTGACAGGCAGCCTTGCCGTCTCAGTGTGGGAGACTTTCTGAAATGAAAATTAGTTTGACTGTGACTTTCCCGCAACCCTATCATCTTACAGGTAGCGTCTGTGATAAGCAGCAGAGTTTCCTTTTGAAGTTTCGGCTAATTATTCCGCGACGCTTCTTTTCAAACCCTTTCTTTATGCTGCGAGGGGAAAATAATTGGTGCAAATATTCCCGCTCGCTCAGACTGGAAGGCTGTGTTTACATCCTGACGAAGGCGAGCCCACCCGACACGGCGGGACTGGCGCGCTTCCACCTGGGTTTGCGAATGCGTGTGAGGGCGATGCTAGAACAGAACCGGTTCTGCTCCTGGCACCTGTTCATTAGCCAGATTGCGTAGGAGAGCGTAACGGAGACTCGGCAGCTTTCCTGCACGTCCTCCAGGCCTCAGAGCCGCAGCTTCGACTCCTTCTGTCTTTATCCATCAGAATCCCAACCATTAAACTCGGATCACTCAAGCTCCTTCTGCAGGGAGCATTTCAGTGTAGAGCGACAAGGTAAACACAAGCTTTGATCATAAATTTGCGTTCCTGTCTTTGAAGACGTGCGATTTTTCTGATTTTAAACCAATCTACATCCGCACTCGCACGAGGTTGATGACAGAAGCTAAACGGAGTTGGTTTAGAAGATGCTTAAAAAAACGAAATACACATAGAATCAAACAGAACGGCAGCTGAGTGAACGACGCTGATCAAAGTCCAGGCGATTATTTTACTACAGTTTCTTTTTGTTCCTGACTGCAAACGCAGATCAGCCGAGACACGTTTGGTGTCTGGAGTTTGCTTCTTTAGTTGAAGCACAAGAGCCAAGAGCAAGTAAGTCAGTTTTATTTATAAAATCACTCTTAAAACGACTTGCGTTGACCGAAGTGCTGCACATGAAATCAGCACTCAAACCAACACGACTGCCCTAGTGGGGGGACAGAGGTCAGGGAACCAGCCTTGTGACCACAACGTCACTGGTTTGATGCCCTGAGCGGAAAGTATGTGGCTGAAGTGTCCTTGAGCAAGACACCTAACCCCCGCCTGCTCCCCACTGTGGACAGGGCTGCCCACCACTCTGGGCAAGTGTGCTCACTGGCCCCTAGTGTGTATGTGGTGCTGTATGGATGGGTTAAATGTGGAGGTGAAATCCCCCCGTTGTGGGACAAATAAGGGTCTCAAATTTAAATCTACAACTAGTAAGACATTAAAAAATAAAAATAAAAAGAACAGTTACATAAAGCAGGGAAAAAAGTGAATAAAAGAGTAAAACAAACCTGTTAAGATGATGAGAAAAAACACTTTAAACACAGACTTTGTGTATAATTACCACAGCAATTCAGCAATATTGGTATTTTAATCAATTATCTAGAACTCCAAGTACCACAGAAGAGCTCCCCACAGTCGTGTGTGAAGGACGTATTTTGAGGAAAAAACATTTTTCTTGAATTTTAGCTTCAATAATCTCTACATGACTATGGAATAAATTATTTAAATGACATCAAGAAAAGAAAAGCCAAATAAATATTATAAAATATATAATAAAAGTCCCCAGGACTCGTGTCACTGGTGTTACTGCGTAACTAAAAGTCTCTTATTTTGAAATAAAAGTCACACCGATGACGTCACTCGACATCCTTTGACCTGTTTTCTGAGGATCTATGGAGAAAAGCTCATGGTGAGTCCACTGTGTCTCTCAGTTCTCAGAGATCTTCTCATTCAGCTCATGATCTCATATGAAGCTTCTAGCTGACGTCACTGGTGTGACCGACTTTATTCTGAGGTCACTGTGAAAAAATAGAAACACAAATGGATTAAATTCCATATTTTAGTGGACGTTCCCTGATGGACGGCGTGTGGTTTGATGTTCTGTAAAATGCGTTGATCATTAAAAACGTCTCTGGTGTTTCCTTCATTATGAGGAACACCGATGACGGTCAGTCACACCAGTGACTCCTATGGAGAGACAGGAAAGTGGACGTTTCTGTAGAACAGCCCAGTTGCCTATTAGCCAGTGATATGTGAAGTAAACCATTTCCAATATTTAGAATGTTTTCTTCGAAAGCGTTGAAATTAAAAAGACATGGACAAAAAAGTGATACTGAACTTTGTAGCCACCAATTAGCGTCATGGTAACACTGTATAATGCACTGTTGTCTATAAACATGGACTAAAGTACACGCAACAGTGTTGTCAGTATTCCAGGTGGTGGCTACTGTTTTTAGCTATGCCAACATGCTTTAGTCCACGTTTACGGATTCCAGCGAGTCACACGGTGTTAAAAGCCACATGATCCAGACTATTAGAGATACCGAACCCCAGTTCAGAGACACACGCGATGATGCCAACGTGAGTTTTTTTGGCTTCCATTGTTTGTTAGCTGCATTAGCTCTGCAGCTCCAGCACGAACACTAAAGAAGCAAACTTTAGAACGCCAAACAAGTCTGGGTTGACGGGCTACACTGGAGGGGAACGCTGAGTTTGACTGCTGACGGAATGATCACTTTAGAGTTAGAGGTCAGCTCTGTGTGGTTTTTAGGAAGTCATTCCGAGTGTCGAGTTGTGTTGCAGCTCAGACTCAAAACAGCAGCCGGTAAAGGTGACCTATGGTAATTTGCAGGGCTGGTCAGAAAAGACTGCGTGACATTTTCTCCGGTGATTCTGTGACGGAAGAAAAGGGAACGTTTTTAATGACAAAACCTTCTTTTCCGCTTCCACGGTTTTTAACATGACATCAAAATTCAGCCCAGGCCTCAGGTTGAAAGTCACTGCTGCTTCTTTTCTTTTTCTCGTCTGCTGGCAATAAAATCCACTTTTAGGGCCCTTTTGGCTCGGCCGCCGCTGCTTGTATGAAATATATTTTATTTTATTTTATGATGCATTTGACACGTCTGAAATGCAAAATGTTTTAAGTGGGATTTATACGTGCAGCAGGTGGAAGTGGTCCTGGCTGCGGCGGGTGATAAATTCGCTAAAATCTGAGGGTAATACTCACCTTCCTGCTGCCCGAGAGCTGAGCTGAATGAGAATTAGGATTTTATGCATTTTACGCCAGTGTGGATTTAATTGTTGCACTGTAGCTTGACTGTCTCATCACAGCGGGCCGGAGCTGAAATCGGACCTGGCTCGGAACGTGCACGTTCAGGCATTTCCTTTTGGATAGTCCTTCAATATTTCTCAGCTTAGCTTTGCCAAAAACAGCAAATACAGAAGTGAGCACATTTAGGCCAGACGGGGAAGGAGCATGTGTGGAGGACGCTACGCCTTTGTAGGGGTTATAATCTGCCATAACTCCGCTCTACATACCCAAACAAAGGTGCTATACACTGAAAATCTACTTGACAATATATGCTTAGTGGGCATTTATTCTAATAATTAATATTGTACTAACCCGGGTCTGGGGGCTGACTTCTCTCTGAACTCCAACAGCAGCACCTGATTCCATTATTTAAATTTGATCATTTTTTAACTGTAGTTCTACAGTTACAGACTGTAGTCCATCTGTTTCTCTGATACTCTGTTACCCTGTTCTTCAGTGGTCAGGACCCCCATGGACCCTCACAGAGCAGGTACTGTTTGGGTGGTGGGTCATTCTCAGCACTGCAGTAACACTGACGTGGTGGTGGTGTGTTAGTGTGTGTTGTGCTGGCATGAGTGGATCAGAGACTGCAGTGCTGCTGGAGTTTTTAAACACTGTGTCCACTCACTGTCCACTCTTAGACACTCCTACCTTGTGGGTCCACCTTGTAGATGTAAAGTCAGAGACGGCAGCTCATCTGCTGCTGCACAGTTTGTGCTGGTCATCCTCTAGTCCTTCATCAGTGGTCACAGGACGCTGCCCACAGGACGCTGTTGGCTGGATATTTTTGGTTGGTGGACTATTCTCAGTCCAGCAGTGACAGTGAGGTGTTTAAAAACTCCAGCAGCACTGCTGTGTCTGATCCACTCGTACCAGCACAACACACACTAACACACACACCACCACGTCAGTGTTACTGCAGTGCTGAGAATGACCGACCACCCAAATAGTACCTGCTCTGTGAGGGTCCATGGGGGTCCTGACCACTGAAGAACAGGGTAACAGAGTATCAGAGAAACAGATGGACTACAGTCTGTAACTGTAGAACTACAGAGTGCAGCTATACGGTCAGTGGAGCTGATCAGATGGACAGTGAGCGCAGAAACGAGGAGGTGGTCATGACGTAATGCCTGATGGGTGTATATTTACTCCGTTGCATTACTGTATACGTGAAGTTGGTGAAACGTGTAAACTCATGAAGTCACAGCCTCTCGGTCACGAGTGTCTTCTCATTTTCGCTGAGACAGAAGGTGCGGCGCTCAGGTGCAGCTGCATCATTCACACCTGTTCACACCTGCACACTCTGAATCCAATTAGCAGTGACTGAGCATGGCGGTGGGTCTGAGCCGCTGGAATTCAGACAGATTTCCATCAGCGGGGCGGCGGCTCCCTCAGCTGAGCGGCCTCTCTCGGGGTCAGCGCATCAGTGCTTTTAATACGCGATAGTCATCAGTCATTTTCTCCTCCACGTTAGGCAGAAGCACGGCGGGATACAAGCGGTTACCAACGGCTACGGCACCACACTACTCCTGCATCAGCCCGGCAAAGTTTGGACATGGGGAGAGAAGTTGGATGTGGGAAAAGTTGACTTGGGCTCTTGATCAGCTAAATATGATTGTTTACCTTGCAAAATTTCACTTGTATGTGTAAATAAATAGATGTGTACATGAAGTAAATGACCCAAAGCAGCAATAAGACGCTCCTCCATTACCGTTTAGTCTTTATATTTACTGCAAGATTCACTGTAAACTGGAAAATAAGCAAAGAATGTTCTTTGCACTGTTAGAAATGTAGGTTCTGTGCAGGTACATTTTGTGGAGAAGCGTGATTGGTCACTCCAGAGAACTCGTCTCCACTGCTCTAGAGTCCAGTGGCGGCGCTTTACACCACTGCATTCCACGCTTTGCACTGCGCTTGGTGATGTAAGGCTTGGATGCAGCTGCTCGGCCATGGAAACCCATTCCATGAAGCTCTCTACGCTGTTCTTGAGCTGATCTGAAGGCCACATGAAGTTTGGAGGTCTGTAGTGATTGACTCTGCAGAAAGTCGGTGACCTCTGCGCACTATGCCCCTCAGCATCCGCTGACCGCTCTGTCATTTTACGTGGCCGACCACTTCGTGGCTGAGCTGCTGTCGTTCCCAATCGCTTCCACTTTGTTATAATCCCACTGACAGTGGACTGTGGAATATTTAGTAGTGAGGAAATTTCACGACTGGACTTGCTGCACAGGTGGCGTCCGATCACGGCACCACGCTGGAATTCACTGAGCTCCTGAGAGCGACCCATTCTTTCACTAATGTCTGTAGAAGCAGTCTGCAGGCCGAGGGGCTCGGCTTTATACACCTGTGGTCATGGAAGTGACTGGAACACCTGAATTCAGTGATCTGGATGGGTGACTGAGAACTTCTGGAAATATAGTGTATTTTTGTATATGTAAATAAATGCATGTGTACACCTGTTTCTAAACTCCCAGAACTAGGCTGATCAGCTCAGCAGAGATCTAACAGGATAACCTGCTCCTCCATTAATATTTAGTGTTTGGACTCAATTTAAAGTGTTTACTGAATGATTTACAGCAAAACTGCAACATAAGCAAATGTTCTTTAATTGTGGGACAATAACTGCAGTTTATTACTTTTATCATATCAGACCAGATTTTCATCAAAAGGAATTACACAAACAGTTGCCAGTTGATGAAAGCAACAAAAAGTTGGATCTGGATATATTTGACATGGGTTCCAGGTTATGCAAGGAAATGATTGTTGATCCAAGGAGGAAGCGGGAGCTGCACACACCCCTGTTCATAGGTAAGACCGAGGTGGAGAGGGTGAAGACCTTCAAATTCCTCGGCATCCACATCAGTGAGGATCTCACCTGGTCTCACAACACACCTCATCATCAGGAAGTCCCAGCAGTGACTGGACTTTGAGAAGGCTGAGGAAATTTGGCATGCCAGCCAAGATTCTCAGCACCTTCTACAGGAGCACGATCGAGAGCGATCTTACCAGCTCCATCACGGTCTGGTATGGAAACTGCACTGGTCAGGACTGGAAGGATCTCCAGCGTGTGATCAAAACTGCCCAGTCCATCTCAGGAGCAGCCGTCCCCTCACTACAGGACACTTATCACACCAGGGTCATCGGGAGGGCCTACAACATCATCAGGGACAGTACACACACCCCCAGCACAGACTCCTCACACTCCTCCCTTCAGGCAGATGCTACAGAAGGGTTTCTAGAACAGTTTCTATTCACAGGCCATCAGGCTGGTGAACACCTCCCTTACTATTTTTTGGGGCAGTCGTGGGCTGGAGGTTACGGATCTGGCCCTGTGACCGGAAGGTCGCCGGTTCGATCCCCAGGGCCAACAGCCCATAACTGAGGTGTCCTTGAGCAAGACACCTAACCCCCAACTGTACTGCTGTACTGTTTACATCTGTTACTGCATAGAACAGCATTGTTTACTGTTTACATCTGTTACTTGATGCACTTCATGAACAGCTGCTCTACATATTTGCACATATAATTCAACTCTCATACTGCACATTTTTACTTTTACTACTGTTTTTAGAGTTATTCTTCTATTTTCTTTTTATATTCTCTTAAGATTATATTTGGTGAATGGAGGGACAGCAAAGTAAGAATTTGATTGTACAGTGTAGCTGCCTGCTCTGCTGTGAATCTCCAATCTCGAATCTTGTTTGTGGTCCTAAACGAAAAAACCCAGCTCTGGTTCTTTACATCATAAAAGATGTTTGTATATGTAAATGAATAGTTATGTTCATGAAGCAAATGACCCAACACAACATTTCGCTGTTGTCAGAAGAAAACCTTGTATCTCCAAAACGGTAACTCCACCAGAGAGGGAAAAGACCTACTTCACTTTTAATGGAAGTCAATGGAACCAGACGTCCCCCTGGCCACCCCACCCCCACGCCCACCCCCACAAGTCCTTTAGGGCCGTTTCTTTTGGTCTATTCTTCATGAAATTTACACGCAATTTAAAGGACAGGCATTTTCAAATGATGCCAAAAACTAACAACTGAGATACGAGGTTTTGTTCCGACAGCAGCGATTTGCCTCTGAATGCCTGGAACTGATCAGCTCAGCAGACAGATCCCCGGCTAACATGCTCCTGCACTAATGTTTAGTGTTTGGGCTTAAATTAAAGGATTTGTGGAAGGATTCACTATAAAACTGCAATGTTTCCAAATAACATGGTCTTCAATTGTGGGAAAGTAACTGAGGTTTATTGCTTTTATCCTATCTGATCTGGTTTTCATCAAACAGAAGCACAGACGGAAACGGTTGCCAACAGCTACACACCAACGCGCTGGATCAGCCTGAGAAAGTTTGGCCTCGTGGAGAAAAGTTGGACGTGGAATTATTTGACTTGGGCTCCAGTTAATGCTGTTTATTGTCCATCATAACTGACCATGTTTTCTTTTATAAGTGCTGCCATATGTTATCATGTCAGAAATGCATCCGAGCCCGGCGAACGTTCCCCAAGACTCATATCTACAGTCCAGTTCGGAGCTTCTGCCAAGGGAGAAGTAGGAAGGATTTACGACAGAGAGAGATTTTAGAAATGACTCCCTCCAGCTTCCTGCACGTTTAGTGAAATTGGTACAATAAAAGTGACAATGAGGAAAATCACTTCACAGGCGCGGCTCCGTTTCTCTCCGAGACCGAGTTGAAATGCATGAGATTGGGACCGAAGCCGAGGGAGCGGAATGACTCGCTGGACTGGGCGATGGGACGGCGCTTTGGGGCATGTTATAACCGTTTAATCCTCCAACTCGTACCCCTGCACCCCCCACCCCCCTCTTCTCTCCATCTGCTGCTTTTCACCCGAGCAGCTCAACTGAATAAATATAGAGCACACTGAGGTGGTGGTGGTGGTGTGTTAGTGTGACTTGAGCTGGTCTGAGTGGATCAGACACAGCAGTGCTGCTGGAGTTTTTAAACACTGTGTCCACTCACTGTCCACTCTATTAGACACTCCTACCGTGTCGGTCCACCTTGTAGATATAAAGTCAGAGACGACAGCTCATCTGCTGCTGCACAGTTTGTGTTGGTCGTCCTCTAGTCAATACTGTGTCACCCCCTTTTATCCTGTTCAGTCGTCAGGACCCCCATAGGGTAAGCACCTCAGTGTTCCTGCTGGACTGAGAATAGTCCACCACCCAAAAACATCCAGCCAACAGCGTCCTGTGGGCAGCGTCCTGTGACCACTGATGAAGGACTAGAGGATGACCAACACAAACTGTGCAGCAGCAGATGAGCTGTCGTCTCTGACTTTACATCTACAAGGTGGACCGACAAGGTAGGAGCGTCTAATAGAGTGGACAGTGAGTGGACACAGTGTTTAAAAACTCCAGCAGCACTGCTGTGTCTGATCCACTCACACCAACACACCACCACCATTGTCAGTGTTACTGCAGTGCTGATAATGACCCTGTACCTAAATAGTAGCTGTTCTGTGAGGGTCCATGGGGGTCCTGACCACTGAAGAACAGGGTAAAAGGGGGTAACAAAGTATGCCTACATATTAGTTCACAGGTTTACTCCAGCCCAGAAAGCAGATGATTTGGAAGAGAGGGATGGAGAATCAGAAAGAGCCTCACATCCCGATAACGGTGTATTTACCTAAGGCTGTTTACCTTCTTGTCCACGTCCAGCGGAGCAGTTGCACTAATTGAAAAAGTCGCCAGGTATAATGGGTCAGGGAGACCGACTGAAAGAGAGTAAACAGAAGCTCTTATCTTACAGCAGCTGTTTACTTTAATTGAAGTGTTTACTCAAAAAACACCCCAGACCGGCAACTTTTGACGGCGTGGCGTGAATTCAAAGCCGGGCTGCTGGGCCGTTTCCAGTAGCTTAGCCTCAAGATTAACTGTAACATAATTAATCAGGGCTAAAGGGTAAAACGCACTCCAAACACGGCCAAACCCGACCGCACAGCGCTCGCACACGGGTGCGGCAGTGTGGGGGGTGCTGGGGTGGGAGGCGATTTTCAAAATCCAGTTCAAATATTCATTTCCATGGTTACGCTAAACCCGTTTTACGCTAAGCCTGTTTCCATGATTATACTATGGCAACACCCATTTCCTTGGTTACGTTAAACCTGTTTCCATGGTTACAGTACTGGTTATGCTATATTTTTAGGGAGACCTACACTACTGATATTTGGATCAGTGGCTATGCACCTAACCATGGTTACAGTAGGCTATGTCTGTCTCCATGGTTACAGTACATCCCTCTCTATGGTTACAGTACGCTACGTCTGTCTCCATGGTTACAGTACACCCTTCTCCATGGTTACAGTACGCTACGTCTGTCTCCATGGTTACAGTATGCCCTTCTCCATGGTTACAGTAGGCTACGTCTGTCTCCATGGTTACAGTATGCTACGTCTGTCTCCATGGTTACTCGACACCCTTCTCTATGGTTACAGTATGCTATGCCTGTCTCCATGGTTACTCGACACCCCTTTCTATGGTTACACTACACCCATTTCCATGATTCCACACCCTTTCCACATTTATGATAAACTTGTTTCCACGGTTACAGTACACCCATTTCTATGGTTCTGGTTTTATGGTTATTTTACACTTGTTTCATTGAATGCTGTAACCATTTCCATGGTAATGCAACAAACGGTGCACCTGTTTCCACGGTTACAACAGACTTCCTTGTTTATGCCACTTACATTTCTATGATTACGATAGATCCTTTTCAAAAGGCTGCATTGCTATGGTTACGCGACGTATCACTACTGTCAGAGTAGTGACCCTGCAGGACAGGAAAAAAACAATAAAAACACCTTTAACTCAATGGAAGTTAAAGGGAAAATGAATACACAATATCTTTTTAATGGTTTGGTCAGTTGATTATGAAATTTTGACAGAATTAAAAAAGGTACCTGGCTTTGTTTTAAAACGCATGTCAAAATATGAAGAACGACAAAAATAAACAATATTTTGGTAGCCTATTAATGAACTACATCCATGCCCTCGCTGCACTCAACACCAGCAAAAATAATAATAACAATAACAATAACAACAACAACATTATAAAAGTAATAATAATTAGAAAGCTTTGCCTCAGGACAGTTTTACTGCTTCAATCCAATCACGCTGAAATTGGTCAGAAGCAAATATGAACGGTAATTGACTCAGATTCACACACGCGGTTCCCATACAGTCCTGAATTCCCTGGTCAGCAAAAGGAAAAAAGACCCAAAGCAAGGCAGGTCCATTTAATGCAAAAATAATTCAAACATCTTACCTGCGACGTGAGGGGAAAACGGCCCAATTAATTACAAATCAAACGCTACAGGTGCTGAAATCATTTCAGACAAAAAAAAAAAAGCAAAAACTTCTAAAAGTTGTTTGTTGACATTACATATAATTTTATTATTCTAAAGAATTAATTATCCTTGAAATTAATGAACAAAATGCAGTAAAATATAATATATATTCCCCGGTGAGATTTGACAGCAAGTGTCAGCAGCTCTAATTGCATTCATTAAGTTTGTTTCATGTACCGCCTTTTAAATGCCAGAGGTAAACACAGCAGCGGCGAAAGCGCTCAGTAAGAGAAATATTCAGCCAGATTCTGCTTCAGGTGTTCGGCGTTGTTCATGTCAAAGCCTGGCAGGATTACCGTCAATTAGTCTGCAGCGTTCCTGCCGCATTGTCTCGAGCCCAGATAAAAGCAGCTCAGAACGTCAGGATGTCAGACTTGGTTAATGTGGCCAGACTTCAGCTTTAAAACACGAGGAAAACCTGCCGGGTGATGTGGAACGTGGACATATGGAGCCTATTAACCTCCTCCTCACCAATCCTCTGGCTAACTGAGACTAACTGAGCTTTAATTTGAAATGCCAGTAACTGTGAGGTGGAGCTCGAGTTAGAAAAGAACCGAGACCACAAACTGCAGCCTTTACACGCAGCTGTAGACGTCTGGCTTCAGTCATGAGGGACAGCATCAAAAATAAACCTGCACTGTTTGGCTTCTTTTACATTTACAGAATAATGTCTGTACTTTTACAGCACACACCCTCAATAACGGCGGTTCTTCTACGTAGATCTACGTAGAACCATGAACACTGAAAAAACCCTTCGCATGACGAAGGGGTTCTCTGGATCATGAAATGGTTCTGGAGGTTGATGGAGCACCAAAAAGGGTTCCGCTATCACTACAGTGGTGCTACATAGGACCATCTACAGCACATTCTCCATCAACCTAAAGAACCCTTTCACCATGCAAAGGCTTGCTTGAACGTTCATGCGTCTATATAGAACTTTTCTTTACTAAAGAACCCTTGAAGAACCATCATTGTGAAGTGTGCACCAAGGAATTATCCATGTAGTAGTTTAGCTCGCATACATCAGGGGTGCCCAAGCTTTTCAGGAGGTTCTCTTTCAGTTCCTCTGCAGAAACGCCTCCAAAGCTCAGCCTGAGAAGCTGGTTGATGATTTTCTGAAATGGACAGTGAGCATAGAGGCAAGGAGGTGCTCATATGCCTGACCGGTGTTTATCCACCAATTCCATTTAGAGCAGTTTAGCCAGTGTTGTCATCTCAACAGTAAGGAAAGCAGCTATCGACTGTCATCATTAATTTGCATAATAGTCCATTTGCGTGTATTTGAAGCTGTACAATAAAGGAATAGCGCTGTGGGAGAGAAAGAAGTGAGTAAAACACCCTGAACATGTCAGAACTACAGATGAACAGATGAATAAAAGAACTTCTGTTGATTCTTTTCTTTTTTTTTGGCCTTTGAAACAGGCCGCCACCTCTCAAAATGACCCCATGACTTTAAAGCTTTGTCCTCATTACATAAATCATTTTTACATAAATTGCACAAATCAATGTTGTCCTGTGTTGTTAAATGTTAGCACATCAAATTAATCAGAAGGCTGCTGTGTGTGTCCTCCTTTATCCGGGCTTGGGACGGCAAAGTGACCTTAAAAGAGACGCTTTGGCAGAGCTACTGTTTTGTTTTTCTTTCTTTTTTAAATTGTTTTTTTTTTATGTACTTTTTTATTTATATTTACATCCCGCTCTGTAAATGGGGGGGGGGGGGGGGGTCAGCAGCGGCTTTGGGCATGCGCAGTAGTGTGGACTTGGTCTCCTCCGACTGTGAGGCCGAACGCCACGAGTGCTGTGGGACCCGCTGCTCACTGAGGACGGTAACTGAAGAACATGTGCGCTCACCTCAGGAGTGTTTCACACTGCTTTCATAACGAGACACAAGACAGCGCAGCCAATCAGAACAGAGCTCACTGGCGTATATTAATCTTAAAGGTACAGTAACAAAATCAGCCTGTTCGATACCTACATATCTGCTACACAAAGCCACACAGACAAAACACACATGGGCTCCAAACTGGCGAGCAGGTCCCCGCAACCCACTGAAGACTCAAAAGCATTGCGGAAGAGCTAGGTGTCCCCAAACTTTTGACTGGCACCGCCCGGTCACATGAAGTACCGCAACGCTCCGTAGGCTGCAGTCTAACTCCCCCACAGTCGTTCCTGCGCTGATGGAGAGGTTTGGCAGCGTGGCAGGTTTGGCACGCTCTCCACCTCGCTCCATCAGGGCTGTAAATATCAGCATCCAAATGCATTCGCACCTTGGAGAAGTGGAGCTAACTCGAGCGTGGCTAATGTCTCCAACAATGGGATTTGCAGGTTGGGTTGGATTTAGCATTTAGAGTGAGTAATCTGAAATAATTAGATGCATGTTTAGTTAGTTAATTAGCAATTTATTGGTAAACAGTGAACAGTAGGGGAATTCATAGCATCATAACGTTTAAATGCGCTAAATCCTCAGTTGCGGGGTAAGTTGGCACGTTTGTTTGTCGGTCTGGCACTGACAACTGAGAGCGGGCTGTGACTTCAACCACTAACAACCATTGTTATTTTATATTTTTATACACACACACACACACACACACACACACACACACACACACACACACACACACACACACACACACACACACACACACAGCCCCATGACAAATCATGGGAATAAGGATGGTTATCATGAAAATATCAATAATAGAGCTGTCTGTCACAATAAATCATGAAAAGACCCAGTGAAGCAAATCTGATCTTAATTCAGGAATTCTGACTCTTTTCACAGCTTCTTATCTCCAGTTCGGAATTCTAAACCTATTCAATCAATGTCGACAATCAGCTGTCATGTCTGTTTCCTAGCAACTGACCATATAAACATAGGTGAAATGTAAACACGTCATCAAAACAATGTCAAAATGTGAGTAACAGCATCTGTTACTGACCTACAGAAGGTCAAACAGAACTAAAGTGTAAAACTAAGTAGTGAACACTGTGAGAGCGCCCCCTGCTGTTTCTCAGCATGTCTCCTGCCCTTGATCAGAGTTGCCGCTCCTCAGTTTCAGTCTCCATTTCCCAAAGGCTTTAGCCAAGCGCGCTAACGTTACTCCTCCTAATAAACAGACACACGTTCCCCACCATCACTGTAATATTTCATCATATATATATATTAACACAGGAAGGTGGTCAGAGGGGCGGTGGAGTTCGAGTCGGCAGCGTCTGAGATGTTTAAAACGCAGAGTTAGAAGAGAAAAGCATCTCCCAGTGAAAGCCGCGTTTTACAGTAGGAATAAATGGAGCTCATTATGCTGGTAGTGAACTACGCTGCCTGACTCAGCCGCCTCAGAACCAGAGAAACGGGCCTTAAACAGAAGTCAGGACCCTGCTGGGGTTCATCCTGAAGTTAGGACAGGATTCAGGAGGTTTAGTCTGGTTAGGATGTTTGCGTGACGGCGTTTTCTGACCTGGAGTTCATGATGAGATTATGAAGGAAGGAACTGTTATTCGGGAATAGCTACTGTCCGAAATTCAGAAGTAATTGAAATCGTCATGGAGACCAAACAGATTTCAAAGTGTAGATGTTTCTGTATTGCGGCTCCAGATTTCCAAACATTTTAAGCAAGACTACTTTTTGTTTTCATCTTTCACAGTTTCAAAATATCAAAAATAAAAAGGGCCTGAAGCAAAAGTTTGAGCTCCCTGCATGGTCAGTACTTCGTAAGTCTCTCACCTTGGTAATGCTTTCTGTAGACAGATGAGAGTTTTTCAGTTCTTGTTTTGGGGGATTTTCGTTTGTTCTTCCTTGCAACCAGCATCTAGTTCTGTGAGATTCCTGGGCTGTCTTGCACACACTACTCTTTTGAGGTCTATCCACAGATTTCTGATGATGTTTAGGAAGGTGGATTGTGAGGGCTGTGGCAGAACCTTCAGTTTGAGCCTGGATGTCATCGATTGTGCATTTCCAGGTGTGTTTACCATGTCGTCACTTTAACAGATTGTGTGATGTTCCAGAATTTGCTTTTATTTAACAGAATATATTCTTCCCTCTACCATTGAAATGCTTGCTGTGCTGTTGACTGTGATGCAAGCCCAAAAGCATGATCCATCCACCATCGTGCTTAAAATTTGAGAGGCGTTGTTTTCATGAAGTCCTGCACCCTTCGTTCTCCAAATGTACTTTTGCTCATGGCAGCCAAGAAGCTCTATTTTAGCTTCCTCAGTCCAAGGGCTTCTAAAATCAGACCCGTTTAGATGCTTCTTGGTGGTGAGGATGCAGGAAAGGTTTTGATTTCTCTTCCATGAAGGTCATATTTGTGCAGGTGTCGCTGCACATTAGAACAGTGCGCCACCACTCCAGAGCCTGCTAAATCTTCCTGAAGGTCTTTTGCAGCCAAACGGAGGTGGTGCTTTTTCTGTCTAGAAATCATGAGCAGTTCTCTTGGAACTTTTCTTGGTCTTCTAGAGCTCAACTTGACATCCACCATTCCTATAAACTGCCATTTCTTAATTACATTATGAACCGAGGAAACTGCCTACCTGAAACCACTTATAGCCTCGATCCCCTTATAGCCTCCCGCTGCTTTGTGGGCATCAGTCATTTTCATTTTTCAGAGAGGTAGGCAGGTTGAAGAGCCCATGGCTGCTGATTGCTGGGAGGTTTGAGACTTCAGAGTGTTCATAAAGCCTGGCCTTCACTAACAATGAACAAGCCACAGCCCTAACAAGCTTATTAAGGCCTGAGATCTTGGTAAAAGTTATCTGAGAACTCAAGTCTCTTGGGGTCCCCAAACTTTTACTTTGTGCTCCTTTTCTTTTTTCACTCCGAAGTTGTACAAAATAAATATGATGCACTAATCTTGCTTAAAATGTTGAAAATCTTGTTTCGTCTCCAACTTCATGCCTTTTGCAGATCAGTTCACCTCAGCCATTCAAAGTAGTTTGTATGGAGCTGTACAGTCAGTAACAAAAAAAAAAAATTAACACTCCTTTACTGAACTGTGATCATTTGGTGACGAATGCCATAACAGTTATTAACAGCCCTTCCATTTCATTTTCTGGCTAACATCAAATTTATGCTGAAATATTCAGAGCGACATGCCAAGGTAACCGGTAACTATACTGAATATGTAGGATACTGTTATTATTCCTGTTAAATATAGTATTTCAATAAAAGGGTGTTATTTTTCATGCACTTTGATTACAAAGACTTTAAATTTAGATTTACGTGTCAGCCTCCTGAACTTGGTCCACCACACCTGTCAAATTTGCACCCCTGAATTCACATTAATAATATATAAAGTGACTTAATTAACTGCAGTTAGTCACACTTGAATTCAACATTTGTACTGACAAATACAACGATATATTGCCAAAAGTATTCGCTCATCTGGCTTCACACACATATGAAGTTGAGTGAGATCCAATTCATAGGGTTTAATATGATGTTGGTCCACCCTTTGCAGCTATAACAGCTTCAGCTCTTCTGGGAAGGCTTTCCACAAGGGTTAGGAGTGTTTATGGGAATTTCTGACCGTTCTTCCAGAAGAGCTTTTGTGAGGTCAGACACTGATGTTGGACGAGAAGGCCTGGCTCACAGTCTCCACTCTAATTCATCCCAAAGGTGTTCTATGGGGTTGAGGTCAGGACTCTGTGCAGGCCAGTCAAGTTCTTCCACCCCAAACTGGCTCATCCGTGTCTTTATGGACCTGCTTTGTGCACTGGTGTGCAGTCATGTTAGAACAGGAAGGGGCCGTCCCCAAACTGTTCCCACAAAGTTGGGAGCATGAAATTGTCCAAAATCTCTTGGTGCTGAAGCTTTAAGAGTTCCTTTCACTGGAACTAAGGGGCCGAGCCCAACTCCTGAAAAACAACCCCACACCATGATCCCCCCTCCACCAAACTTTACACTCGGCACAATGCAGTCAGACAAGTACCGTTTCCTGGCAACCGCCAAACCCAGACTCGTCCATCGGATTTCCAGACGGAGAAGCGTGATTGGTCACTCCAGAGAACACATCTCCACTGCTCTAGAGTCCAGTGGCGTCGCTGGAATTCACTGAGCTCCTGAGAGCGACCCATTCTTTCACTAATGTCTGTAGAAGCAGTCTGCAGGCCTAGGGGCTCGGCTTTATACACCTGTGGCCATGGAAGTGACTGGAACACCTGAATTCAATGATCTGGATGGGGGTGTGGAGACTTTTGGAAATATAGTGCATCAATGCGTAATGTTTTTGTCCAAAAATGTAGAAAATGGACAATCCTAAAATAACATTCTCAGAAAATAAGACTGCACAAGTTATTAGTTTTATGTAGTATTTTTTTATGAACATGATATGGACAAAGTTTCATTTTCCACATGATTTCTCTGCCTGCTTTCTCTGAACTACGAGTCTGAAATCATTGCTGTCGGTGTCTTACTGGCGGTAACGGCGAGGAGTCTGTTTAGGTCAGTATCGTGTGCTTCGTAATGGATCCCAACTCATTACACTTTGCAGTTAAACCATCTACAGCTGGTCTGAACGTCTAATAAGGATGGACAGTAGACTTGTGTAAATAGGCTACAACCAATATTAGTACGTTATGCTTCTTGTGTTTAAACTTTGCCAGTATTTTTGTAGTGATAAGTTTTATTTGGAAACAAAGGGGTGAAATTCTTGAAATGCTCAATGAAAAACTGTCCAATCAGGATTGTTCTCTCCAGGGTATGTATGTACATACAGCCAAGCTGCTCTCCCATTGGTTAGGGCTTCAGGAGCTGGACTGAAGGCCTTACACACTAGACTAACTACTGACAGTTAGGAAACAACCAGCCATGCTTTGGATCCAGTTTCACTAGGAAAAGTATCCTATTCTACACCTTCTGGACGTTCTAGACTTGTCCCTGAGTGTAGACGAGTGGTCGTCTACGCAGGTTTGGGTGAGTCGTTAGGAACAGAAAACCACGGCAGCAGCTCTGTGCCACCAAAAATGCGCATCGGCAAGTGTGAAACACAAGGCCTATTCAGCCCATTTAATTAATTATTAGAATTTTCTATTAATATTAGCCCATTTCACCATGAACTACAGTTCCCAGCATGCACTGCGATGTAATGTGTGCTCATGCCCCCTCCCCAACAGAAAGCTAGACACCCTTTTCGTTTCCAGTTTATGGATATAAAATGTTTGTTTTTCTATATAAAATATTTTTGAAGTATTCGGTCATTTTTCTGTTGTTTTAACATATTTTGAACAAACAATGGCATAAAGTAAAAATAAAATAAAAACAAAACGCAGCTGACCCGCAGCTTTTGGGTCAGATTTTGACATTTATGGCCTGGAATGAAGACCAAGCTGTCAATCATAGTTCACCACTGGTGTAAGGTGTTTACATCAGCTCCACTTACTATAAAGGTGCTGCTGTCCACTCACTGTCCACTCTATTAGACACTCCTACCTTATCGGTCCACCTTGTGGATGTAAAGTCAGAGACGACAGCTCATCTGCTGCTGCACAGTTTGTGTTGGTCATCCTCTAGTCCTTCATCAGTGGTCACAGGACGCCGCCCACAGGACGCCGCCCACAGGACGCCGCCCACAGGACGCTGCCCACAGGACGCTGCCCACAGGACGCTATTGGCTGGATATTTTTGGTTGGTGGACTATTCTCAGTCCAGCAGCGACACGGAGGTGTTTAAAAACCCCAGCAGCACTGCTGTGTCTGATCCACTCAGACCAGCGCAACACACACTAACACACCACCACCACGTCAGTGTTACTGCAGTGCTGAGAATGACCCACCACCCAAACAGTACCTGCTCTGTGAGGGTCCATGGGGGTCCTGACCACTGAAGAACAGGGTAACAGAGTATCAGAGAAACAGATGGACTACAGTCTGTAACTGTAGAACTACAGAGGGCAGCTATACAGTCAGTGGAGCTGATAAAGTGGACAATGAGTGTAGAAATGAGGAGGTGGTCAGAACGTTGGGCCTGACCGGTGTACATCTGAGCAGTAAGTTGCATCCTGTGAGTTTCATAAGTGCAGTGCATGAGGAATGGCCAGCTTCGCTTCAGAGGTCAGTGAAGGTCAGTATGTGCTTGAGGTCATAGACGTAGGAGTTTCAGCGCTTAGGGTTTAGGTTAACATGCCCACACATCATTTACAGGAGCTTTGCTTCTAGCTGTTCAGCTACGACCAGGGAAATTACGCTTAGTCCTGCTTTAATTGTGATTTCATTGGTGCTACAGAACATTAGTGTCATAATTACTCTCCACACGATACTGTACTTAGTGATTAAACACGGCACTAATAAGCCTTACATGCAGATAGTATAGATAACATACATAATAATGTTTATTCATATGTTTAATAATCAGCAGGCGGCAGGTTTTAATCTGGGTGTAATAATCTGTGATGAGTGATTTAAAGGCTTTAATCTTTAGCATGTTAGCCTGAAGGTTAAAGCTCATTGTAGTATTGCTAATATCCTAATGTGGCAGAATAAAATGAGGAGAGAGCGAGCGAGCGAGTGAGAGAGTGCCAGAGCGCAGGAGAGGGGAAAGAGAGAGAGAGCAAGAGAGGGGAGAGAGCAAGAGAGGGGAAAGAGAGAGAGAGCAAGAGAGGGGAGAGAGCAAGAGAGGGGAAAGAGAGAGAGAGCACAAGAGAGGGGAAAGAGAGAGAGAGCACAAGAGAGGGGAAAGAGAGAGAGAGCACAAGAGAGGGGAAAGAGAGAGAGAGCACAAGAGAGGGGAAAGAGAGAGAGAGCAAGAGAGGGGAAAGAGAGAGAGAGCAAGAGAGGGGAAAGAGAGAGAGAGCAAGAGAGGGGAAAGAGAGAGAGAGAGAGAGAGAGAGAGAGAGAGAGAGAGCGCAAGAGAGGGGAAAGAGAGAGAGAGCAAGAGAGGGGAAAGAGAGAGAGAGAGAGAGAGAGAGCAAGAGAGGGGAAAGAGAGAGAGAGAGAGCAAGAGAGGGGAAAGAGAGAGAGAGAGCGAGAGAGGGGAAAAAGAGTGAGAGAGAGCAAGAGAGGGGAGAGAACAAGAGAGGGGAAAGAGAGAGAGAGAGCGAGAGAGGGGAAAGAGAGAGAGAGAGCGAGAGAGAGCGCAGGAGAGAGAGAGAGACAGACAGAACCCGTGTGAGTCATCAGGTGGGTTCTTGGTTCTTTTCAGTTTTTTAAGGCACAAAGAAAAATGGAGTCTGTCAATCAAACCTGAGCCTTTAACCCCGCCCACTCCCTCTACACACTAACTTACTATCAGAGTCACTGTCAAAACAATATGAGAGAGAGAGAGAGAGAGAGAGAGAGAGAGAGAGAGAGAGAGAGAGAGAGAGAGAGAGAGAGAGAGAGAGAGAGAGAGAGAGAGAGAGAGAGAGAGAGAGAGAGAGAGAGAGAGAGAGAGAGAGAGAGAGAGAGAGAGAGAGAGAGAGAGAGAGAGAGAGAGAGAGAGAGAGAGACCCAAAGGCGGTTGTGTGTAGAGGAGCTGTGTAACTCGTGGTTGTGTAACGGCCTGTTTCTGTGAATCAGAGTGAAAAATGCTGCGTGGTTTAAGTTTATAGATCAAGCACAGCCGTCTCGCACATTTATATGTGTACTCAATCCCAGAAGGCCATTGGGCAGCCCAAAGGATTGATAATAGCTGCAGGACAGAAAAAACACAAACAGTGCTGTAAACAGAGTCACGGTTCAACACCACAACCCGAAGACCGCCGCATCCCTTAAAGGGCTGATACCACTGGAAACAGCCCTCCTTGCGATTTAAAACCCAAGCACGTAAACACGGCTACAGCTTCCAAACACTCCATATACGAGCGCTGAGCTGCAACTGCAACACGTCATGAATTTGTGATGTCACGAAAAATATATTCACATATGTACACCTATTTTTTTTGTTGTTGCTTCATTCTAAATAAAAGATGTCTTTGATGTAGTATGAAAACATTTTAAAACATTAATAGCTTTAAGAACTTATTCATTCATTTTACTCCGGGTACGTTGTGTGAAATAAACCCAGGTGTCCCAGATACAGGTGTAAAGTTTACAGGGCAAAAAGGGCTTTATTTCTTTGCTCACTGGACTGTAAATGTTACCAATGAATCCCATAGTGACCACCTAGCAACACCTTAGCAACCCCTCGTGACACCATAGCAACCGCCAAGCAACAATTGCAACCACCTGGGATAGCATAGCAGCTGCCTAGCAACCACCTGGGATATTATACCAACCACCTAAAAGGATTATAGCAACCACCTGGGATAGCATAGCAACACCGTAGCAACCATTCTCAAATTGCTTAAGCTTTGCAAATCACTCTGCATATTCTTCATATACTACTACTACTACTACTACTACTACTACTACTACTACTACTACTACTACTACTACTACTACTACTACTACTACTACTACTACTACTACTACTACTACTACTACTACTACTACTACTAATAATAATATTTGATAAAGGAGGGTTCCGGGAAGAAGGCAGATGTTCAGTTCTAACACTTGAATGAAATAAAAAAAAATAAAAAAAAGTTTCAAAACACATCAATGTGACCACACAGTCCACATGTGGAAAGTAAGCTGCCAAAACCCACTGACCGTCACAAAAAACCAACCCATTTACCTGTTTGTCCAGCAGTTTAGCCCCGCCCACTCACACTGAAGCTATATGGAGTGTTTCAGCCCAGACGGATTTTTGAATGAGCCAAAATACAGGGCAGCCTATCAGAACAAAGCTTGCATACATACAGACCGGTCAGGCAAAACATACTGACCACTCACTGTCCATCTTATCAGCTCCACTTACTGTATAGCTGCACTCTGTAGTTCTATAGTTACAGACTGTAGTCCATCTGTTTCTCTGATACTCTGTTCTTCATTGGTCAGGACCCCCATGGACCCTCACAGAGCAGGTACTGTTTGGAGTGGTCATAAATATTATGCCTGACCGCTGTATATCAGTCCGTTTAAAGGATAAATTTAAGGTCACAGAAAACTGAATGACTTTTTTTGGGAAATAAATTCATTCACACACTTCATGGGGACCTCAGGGATGTGAAACGTGGGATAACGGCCACTTTAAGGCTCTCAAGAAAGACTGAAAGCCCTCCATTTAGTCAGGACTCTGAAGTATTTGGCTAGGTCAAGTAGTCTGCTCCCCAATTGACCCCCAACCTCTGACGCAGAAGGACTACAAGGATGGCCTTCAGCGAGAAGAATGCAGTTAAAGCGCTGGGCGATTATCAAGCGGACGGCGTGTCCACAGGCACTCAGTGTTGCCTCGTTTCTGTTCTATTTAAGGTGGAGCAGATTAGACGGCGGAGCGCCGGACGTGAAGGGAAATAGACATTGCCTGAAAACCTGCAGCTGTTGCTACATTCCAGCAGCGCCTCATAACAGACTCCGGCGTAAAGCGCTGGCCTTTCACGAACGAGAAAAGCAATCGCAAAAACAATTATCCACTGGGATTTGATAAAGTAGGCAATTTCATGCCCTGCTGCGTGAGTTGTCGGGGGCTCGTCAAGCTGATTTAAGATTCGCAGCTGTATATGAACTTTATTTTGCACCTGAGCATCCTAAACCGCAGTGACCTCCTCTAGACAGGGCTGGCTTAGACTGGCCCTTAGCATGCCAGCATAACAGAAACTGTACACAGGAAAGAACGAGGACGATTTGACTGAGATTCACAACACCAGATGCATCAAGAAGGCCCAGAGGACCAGTGGTGGACGAAGTTCCCAAACCCTGTACTCGAGTTAAAGTCGAGACCCCCAAGGTAAAATATTCCTCCAGTAAAAGTAGAAGTTCCTCCCTTTAGACCTCCACTTGAGTAAAAGTACTAAAGTATTTCCCTTCAAATGTACTTAAGTATAAAGTAAAAGTACTAAAAGAGTAATTCTGGCTCTGATCTGGTCCTGTTATCATTTTTATAACCAGACTGGCTTCATGAACTCATTTCAGGTGAAAGTCCTCCAGCGTCTCTCTTGGTAAACCAGTCTTTTAATAGAACGTCATTAATTAGTGACGCTGACGTCTATTAAAATGATCAGAAGCACAAAACACTGAAGGTAAACAGTTTCCATCAGGGAGAACCGAGTGGCTCTGAAATCACTTTTTACACACAAGCAAAGTTTCAGTTTCAGATTTATTTACAACTTAGTTCCAAGTTTAAGTTGAATAAAAACTGGCTTTAAACTCAGGATCACAGATGAGCTCCTTTACTATGTTGATCTGTAGGCGTCTGTTCATAAACATAAACCAGCCCAAACTCATTTACTATAAAATGAAATGGTGTTTGTAGAAATTCAGAAAAATAAAAACAAAAAAAAAAAAAAACAAACACATTGTCCATAGTCATTACCTAGCACTTTGGAGATTGCACTACATATTTAGATCATATCTAGAACCTTTTGGCCATTTCAGTGTAATTTAGTTAAACTGTTTCAGGACTTATTACCATGTTATCCGTCGTTCATTTTTCAGTTTTAAGAATAAAAAAGCACTTTTTTTTTTATTATTTAGCAGAAAATTCAACGAACTAAATCTCCTCTCAGGAGTTTGTCAGTAAGTCTCTCATTCCCTTCATTCCAACCTCCAGTCTTTCCAGGAGACTCACTTTCTTCTCCTCAAAGAACCTGCAGACCCGCCTGCAAAGCTCAGTCTGAGAAGGTGGTTGACGATTTTCTAGTGATCAACAGATTCAGTGGTGCTGAGGTCTGGACTCTGGGGTGGTCAGTCCATCGTTCTTCTTGATCAGCTACACATCCTTTCAGACCCACAGCGCTGAGTGGTCTTCTCACAGTGGAGGGATGGACAGAAACACCTATGAACTTGCGCTTAATGGCAGTGAAATACATGAAGTTTATCTTGCTTGTGTGGTTTGAGCTTCAAGAGTCCTTACAGTTATTTTACCTAAAAGCAGAGCTATTGCAGAACTGCAGATGATCGACTGATGGCTCTTCTTTAACACGAGATGATTGATCTGGCTGAAAATCTTTACGCCAGCCCGCAGGGAATAAACACATGCAAAACAGGCTGTTTAGACGTCGTACAGCGCGACGGTATGCAGGCTCTGTCGTCTACATGGACGGGTCATCCGCTCATGGTTAAGGAGAGAAACGCCGTCCGTTACTGAGGACCTTCCAACATCAGCATCACAGGCTGTAAATCTTTCCGAAATCTGACCACTTTTGCCTTCTCGCTGCGGACTGGTGGCGTCATCTACTCTGAACGACTGAACGACTGCAGCAGTTGCTTTTCATTTGCGTCCCGTTTCTTTTTCACTTTGAGCTCTTGATGAAAGACAGCCTCACATCTGTCCATGCAGCAGGTACATCAGACATAAGTGCGGATCTTTATGGAACCGACCATGTAAATAATCATGGAATTACTTTTTTGAAATCACTGGTTGCGTCCTCCAGAGGCTGCGTTTGAAGGCCGGTTGCGTCACAACAGGGCGACTAGACCGTCCCATATCGAAGCCTCCTTTATATGCGGCCGAGGAACGTGTCCTTTTCCATCTCAACGAAGAATCCAACGGGTGGATCCATCGCCAGCCGACATCCCGAGGCTCACTGCCAGAACATGGGGGTGTCAGCGGAGGAGCGAACGGCGGCTGAGGAGACACTTTAAATGTAAGTATTGGGTTTAAACTGAGTCGAATAGTTGAAGATACACATGTTAAAGAAAGCCAATGTGGTCTGAAGCAAAACGTTTCGTTTCAGGGAGCAAAGAGCCGACAGAGAGACGCATCTCCAGCTCTAATCTTTACAGAACTTTACAGAACTTTACAGGAGCAGCGTTTCGTGACGGTGCTGTGAAACAAACAGGAAATCCGCCGTAGAGCAGAGCATCTCATTTCAGTTCAGCCTTCGTGGGTCTATACAGCCTTCGAAGGACACGCCTTAGTAGCCCGCACCCTTCGAAGAATGCAGGCCCTGAATTGGGACACAGCTCTCCAGGCTGTACAGGGTAACTGCATTTATTTTCCAAAAATGTTAAGATTGTTTCTCTAGAACGGAGCGTTTCACTCCAAACCGCTCAGCAGGACTGTTTAAATCTTATTCACCAAGTTTAATAAACAGTCTTAACTGCTCACAGTGGTGGTGATGGGAACCAGACGTCCCTCTAAAAGCTCCTCACAGTGGTGGTGATGGGAACCAGACGTCCCTCTAAAAGCTCCTACAGAAAGTTCCTACATGAACTGGTTCTGAATTCACTGCCTGATGACTGAGACGTTGTTTTATGAGAGTTTAGAGAACTTCAACTCCATTCATGGTGGAGGGAGACATGCAGGGCGCTGTGCGGCAAAATAGTCCCCAAAGAAAACTCATTATTCCAGATTTTCCACTGTTTTCCATCATCAACATTCCATATAAGCTCAGAAGACTCGTGTAGGTTCTCTGGTGGTTCTGGATGGTAAATAAAGTGTCTATATCTGTGTTGTCGTCATGGCGACGCCTGGTTCCCATCACCACCACTGTAAAGACGTCTGAACCGTTTCATACCAAACCCTCTGAACCTCTCTGTTTACATCTAAAACACTGGATCATGTAGATAATTATCAGAAAATGTACTTGAACCACTGAAATGGCTACAAATACACAACATTTAAGAAGAAAAGATCCATTATGTTGTTCTCTAGTGCCGCCTAAACAGACCACAGCTGACAAACATGCATAACTGTGTGATAAATGTATTTAAGAGGATTCAGACCCTTTTGTTATGTATTTTAAACGATAAGCCTACATAAAGTCTTCAGACGTACTTCAGCAAATCCCATGTTGTAATTGTTCCTGCAGTGGCCCTACACAGGTGGCTATGTAGGTGGCAGGTGGCTTTTCTGCCAGTTTCTTTGCGGTTAGTCATCATCGTCGCCTTTTTCTGGACTTAAATCCGTCCAGCTTCCCACCACCTCCCTGTTTTACCACTTCACACCCCTATAAAAAAAACAGAGCCGTCTCAGGGTCTTGGTTCTGCGGTCTTCGCACGTCTCTCCCTCTTTTTCTCCTTTACACATCACTTTTTTTCCCCCTTCCACCTGCTTCACGTTCTCTTCGTAGATTTAAATCACCTAAATGACTAATGGCTCCTGTTAGCGATGCATGAGTTGATGCTGCTGAAGGGAAGCGGGCAGCCGCTTAATAAACAGCCAGATAGGATGCAGTAAATTCTGACCGCAGCTTTTTCCTTTTAGTCGGCGTTTGGCCCTAACCAGACACATCTGGACGGCTTCCCTGAGTGAAAACTGTTCCAGACCTGTTTGCTTGTAAAGGTAAATACTGCACTGCGGGGTTTTGGATGCTGATCAGACCTGAACGGAGCAGAACTCTTCATTTTCCCCTTTTAACCAAAGTTTGTGCTGCCATTTGAGTGATTCTGGATGACTGTCAGATCCACAGTGGCAAATGTAATAAGCCGAGTAGTTTTGCCAGTAAACAGTAAATAGCTTGAAAAATGAAAAAGATCCATCAGTGCAAGCTCAGATACTGTTATGATCATATTGCCCCATTGATTTTTCCAGTCAGACTGTTGCTGTTTCTCTGTTATTACACATGCTTGTGCAAGACAGCGATGCTCTCCTTAAAACCAGAACAGACAACGGTCGACCCTCGAGTTTAACACAAAGAGCTGAACACTGGACAAAGGCATGAAAGAGCCGAAGGAGGAAGATGGTGAAATGCCACTGGACACTACTAGGCCACTTAAAGCCAGTGTGTATTGTTAAATATAATCAGTGTGGATCATAAATGCCATGAAACTGTGAGGCTTTTCAACCAGTATGTGTTCATAAATAGAGCCAGTGTGTATTATAAATGCTGTCAAACAGCGCCAGGCCTTCTACAGTCGGTCTATATTACTAAATTAATAGCCAGTGTGTATTATAAATGCCGTCAAACAGCGCCAGGCCTTCTACAGTCGGTCTATATTACTAAATTAATAGCCAGTGTGTATTATAAATGCCGTCAAACAGCGCCAGGCCTTCTACAGTCGGTCTATATTATTAAATTAATAGACAGTGTGTATTATAAATGCCGTCAAACAGCGCCAGGCCTTCTACAGTCGGTCTATATTATTCAATTAATAGCCAGTGTGTATTATAAATGCCGTCAAACAGCACCAGGCCTTCTACAGTTGGTCTATATTACTAAATTAATAGCCAGTGTGTATTATAAATGCCGTCAAACAGCACCAGGCCTTCTACAGTCGGTCTATATTATTAAATTAATAGCCAGTGTGGATCATAAATGCCGTCAAACAGCGCCAGGCCTTCTATAGTCGGTCTATATTATTAAATTAATAGCCAGTGTGGATCATAAATGCCGTCAAACAGCGCCAGGCCTTCTATAGTCGGTCTATATTATTAAATTAATAGCCAGTGTGGATCATAAATGCCGTCAAACAGCGCCAGGCCTTCTACAGTCGGTCTATATTATTACATTAATAGCCAGTGTGGATCATAAATGCCGTCAAACAGCGCCAGGCCTTCTATAGTCGGTCTATATTATTAAATTAATAGCCAGTGTGGATCATAAATGCCGTCAAACAGCGCCAGGCCTTCTACAGTCGGTCTATATTATTAAATTAATAGCCAGTGTGGATCATAAATGCCGTCAAACAGCGCCAGGCCTTCTATAGTCGGTCTATATTATTAAATTAATAGCCAGTGTGGATCATAAATGCCGTCAAACAGCGCCAGGCCTTCTACAGTCGGTCTATATTACTAAATTAATAGCCAGTGTGTATTATAAATGCCGTCAAACAGCGCCAGGCCTTCTACAGTCGGTCTATATTATTCAATTAATAGCCAGTGTGTATTATAAATGCCGTCAAACAGCGCCAGGCCTTCTACAGTCGGTCTATATTATTAAATTAATAGACAGTGTGTATTATAAATGCCGTCAAACAGCACCAGGCCTTCTACAGTCGGTCTATATTATTAAATTAATAGCCAGTGTGTATTATAAATGCCGTCAAACAGCGCCAGGCCTTCTACAGTCGGTCTATATTACTAAATTAATAGCCAGTGTGTATTATAAATGCCGTCAAACAGCGCCAGGCCTTCTACAGTCGGTCTATATTATTCAATTAATAGCCAGTGTGTATTATAAATGCCGTCAAACAGCGCCAGGCCTTCTACAGTCGGTCTATATTATTAAATTAATAGACAGTGTGTATTATAAATGCCGTCAAACAGCACCAGGCCTTCTACAGTCGGTCTATATTATTAAATTAATAGCCAGTGTGTATTATAAATGCCGTCAAACAGCGCCAGGCCTTCTATAGTCGGTCTATATTATTAAATTAATAGCCAGTGTGGATCATAAATGCCGTCAAACAGCGCCAGGCCTTCTATAGTCGGTCTATATTATTCAATTAATAGCCAGTGTGGATCATAAATGCCGTCAAACAGCGCCAGGCCTTCTATAGTCGGTCTATATTATTAAATTAATAGCCAGTGTGGATCATAAATGCCGTCAAACAGCGCCAGGCCTTCTACAATCGGTCTATATTATTAAATTAATAGCCAGTGTGTATTATAAATGCCGTCAAACAGCGCCAGGCCTTCTACAGTCGGTCTATATTATTACATTAATAGCCAGTGTGGATCATAAATGCCGTCAAACAGCGCCAGGCCTTCTATAGTCGGTCTATATTATTAAATTAATAGCCAGTGTGGATCATAAATGCCGTCAAACAGTGCCAGGCCTTCTATAGTCGGTCTATATTATTAAATTAATAGCCAGTGTGGATCATAAATGCCGTCAAACAGCGCCAGGCCTTCTACAGTCGGTCTATATTATTAAATTAATAGCCAGTGTGGATCATAAATGCCGTCAAACAGCGCCAGGCCTTCTACAGTCGGTCTATATTATTAAATTAATAGCCAGTGTGGATCATAAATGCCGTCTAACAGCGCCAGGCCTTCTACAATCGGTCTATATTATTAAATTAATAGCCAGTGTGTATTATAAATGCCGTCAAACAGCGCCAGGCCTTCTATAGTCGGTCTACATTATTATATTAATAGACAGTGTGTATTATAAATGCCGTCAAACAGCGCCAGGCCTTCTATAGTCGGTCTATATTATTAAATTAATAGCCAGTGTGGATCATAAATGCCGTCTAACAGCGCCAGGCCTTCTACAATCGGTCTATATTATTAAATTAATAGCCAGTGTGTATTATAAATGCCGTCAAACAGCGCCAGGCCTTCTATAGTCGGTCTACATTATTATATTAATAGACAGTGTGTATTATAAATGCCGTCAAACAGCGCTAGGCCTTCTACAGTCAGTCAGTCTATATCATTAAATTATAATATATAATTATAAATGTCATTAAAATCTGCTGGGTGTTTGACAGCTGGCATACATCATTAAACATTTATATTTGGCATGTATTGTTGAGTTCCATCAAACTCTGCTAGACCTTTGATATCCAGTGTTTATTATTAAGTGGTATTAAAGACTGCTAAGCCTTGTCCAGTGCGTATTGCTGGATACAGCCAGTATGTACTGTAAATCTCACCAACAGTTCTAGGTGTTCTACAGCCAGTCTGTATTATTAAATGGCACTCAGTTTTCAGCATGCAGCACAGATGTGATAGATTGGTCATGACTGATGTGCTCTACGTTCTTCTGAAACGCTTTCCCTGCATTAGGCCTGCCAGCCCACAGAGACCGGCCTTCGGCTCGAGGACCTGGCTGAGGCATTGTGTAATTTTAAAATTGATATTCCTGAGAAGGTTAGTAGTTTTAACTGGAATTACAGCTACGCATTTGTTCCCACACACAGCAAAAAAATCTGGACTGCTGTCAGATGGAGTTGGCAGCTCGACGCTGGCCAGAGAAATCTCACAGGCATGTAGCTCAGAACAAAAGTCCTAAAAGCAGGTGGTGTCCTAATGCTCTGAACTAGAACTGACGTTGTTTTTTATATGAAGAGATTACTGTGGGTGACTCTGATCCCTCAGACAGAAAAGCTCAGCTCTGAAACCAGATCGGTTTCTCTGCTTTTGACTTACTGTGACTGCCATAATCAAACAGAGCAGCCCAGCCGAGTTCACCTGTCAATATAAAGCAGGGAAAATATGGGTTTTACTGTCATAGTGAGAGAAATAGACTCAGACTGGCTGTGGTAGTAGATCAGATCTGATTTGTCAGTGGTGCTTCGACCCATTCAGGCATTTCTTCATGTTACAGACATGTGGGTCGTGGGAATTCAGGTGGATACGTTTTAAAAGTAAATAAATAAAATAAATCAGTTTTTCATCCCAAATCTAAACAATCATAATGTGTCTAACATCTATAATCACATGCTAAACGGACAGCTTCCTTCCAAACGTATTCACTGTATGAATATGGTGTAACACCAGTGACGGTGACTCCAGTGATATTCTGGTTAAAACTGAGGATTTTGTAAATTGGCTGATTCATTGGCCATCAGGAGACCTTGTGCAACCACAACCCCAGGTCACCCATGCCATGTGCACTAATGCCCCCATAAACCATCATGAATTCTGGCTTTTGAACTGATAACAAGCTGAGTGGTCTTCAGCCCAGAGGACACAGTGTCCATGATTTCCTAAAGAATTTCAGATGTTGAGACCACAGGACGCTTTTCCACCTCCCCCCAGTCCATTGTAAATGAGCTCAGGCCCAGAGAAGGTGGCAGCATTTCTTTTAACTATTTTTAATTATTTTAATTTAATCATTTAATTCTAATAAAAGAATAGCAGCAAGAGTGAAAGGGAAGGTCTACAAGACAGCAGTGCGTCCTGCTATGATGTGCGGTTTGGAGACTGTGGCTCTGTCTAAAAGACAGGAGGCTGAGCTGAAGGTGGCGGAGATGAAGATGCTGAGATTTTCGTTGGGAGTGACGAGGATGGACAAGATTAGAAATGAGCAGATCAGAGGGACAGTGAAGGTGGAGCAGTTTGGAGATAAAGCCAGAGAGGCCAGGTTGAGATGGTTTGGACATGTGTTGAGGAGGAATAGTGGAGATATTGGGCAAAGCTGGATGGAGATGGAGCTGCCGGGTAGAAGGAGAAGAGGTAGACCTCAGAGAAGGTTTATGGATGTAGTGAAGGTGGACATGGAGATGGTTGGTGTGAAAGTAGAGGAGGCAGTGGATAGGGCAAGATGGAGGGAGATGATCCACTGTGGCGACCCCTAAAGGGAGCAGCTGAAAGAAGAAGACGACATTTTTTCTAATAATTTAAAACACAAATAAACAAAAATGCACTAAAATGTCAGATTTAAGTGCGTTTTCTATAAAGGACGTGTTCGAAAATGAACATGACGTAATCTGATTGCAAATTTTGTCTGGAAAGTTTTTGTTTGGGTGTTTTGTTCATTCATTTGCATTTCAGCATATTGAATGAGGTTAATATCTGTGGTTAATGTTCATTGAAGCTTGTGAAATAAAGTAAAGCGGTGGTTGGTTAGTGTAGTGGGTGGTGGTTGGATAGTGTAGTGGGTGGTGGTTGGTTGGTTAGTGTAGTGGTTAACACCTCTGCCTTCTACACTATAGACTGGGGTTCAATCCCCACCTGGGTAAACACCCTGCACTATACCAATAAGAGTCCTTGGGCAAGACTCCCAACACCACCTTCACCTCCCTGTGTAAAATTACCAAATTGTAAGTCGCTCTGGAGAAGAGCGTCAGCCAAATGCCAGAAATGTAAATGTAAAGCATGTGCCGAACAGAGTCTCATGCATATCCACAACTGGCACTCTATTAAAAACCCCTCTCCTGACCACTGAATGCAGCTGGAAGGGAGCAGACGTTTGTTTGTAGTTTGCAGCCGTTGTGAGGTTTGTTTGTAGAGGAACTGAAAGAGGAGCCGGGCCTCCTTAAAGCGAGCCTGGGGCCGCCCTGCTGGACTCTGACCACAAATTGTTTTTTATTAAAGCCTGTAAATCTATTTCGGTCACCGTGCAGCAGAGTCCCGGCACAGCATGGGCTCAGCCAGCGCGGCCTTAAAAGTAGAGTTCAGCAAAATATCACATTTACACAACTTTCACTACAGTGCCAATGCAGTCGATCAGCCAAGACAGGTTGGCTTGTTTAGTTTCTGCACTGGGGCTTTGAGACTAATGTAGCTGGAGCTTAAACTCCACCAATTAGCATGGAGCAAACTGGATATAGCCACCGGAAACCCTGGGGAACTGTTCACCCGTCGCAGGTGGAGCAAAATCTTTTATTTCTCTTTGTCTTTTTGCATAATTTGAAAACACCTGTTACCATTTCTACTATGCAAAAAGATGAATAAACAGAACAAATGGTCTAAAATTAAACTACATTAACTTCCATAAGTTAAAGGTTCTCCTGTTAACTGACGTTTTTCATAGATATGAGATTTTGATCCGACAGTGATAGAATGACTCGATGTTTTAACCCATTAAAAGTGCTGCCTCTTAACATAATAGCACATTTTCGGCCATTTAAGGGGTTCATTTTTAAAAATGAATCACCTGGTCGCTTTTAATTGAGTTCATTGATAAGTTGTGATTTAAAGATTTTTATTATAGGGCATCTTATTGAATTCACACTGTATAAAAAAAGAAAAAAAAAAATTAAAAAAAGTTGAAAGTTGAAGTACCACTTTAAACTTTTTGTAACGAGACAAAGGGCCAGACGCTTGCGGTAAAAACCAAAAGATGAGGCTTTAACGTCCAAGGGTTCGACAAGAGTCGTGGTCAGTAAACAGGTGTGGGTCAGATCCAAAACGGCAACCATACCCAGAGGGCAAAGACAAATGGGGGGGAAAAAAAAAAAAAAAAAAAAAAAAAAAACAGCCCAAAACACTAAAAGGCGGGGGGGGTTCTTCATTTGATCCTGTTCAATCTGTGCGTTTTTAGCTTATGGTTCACGGATCCATTGTGAACAAGCTTTTCTTGGATTTTGTATTTATTTAAGTTATTATTGCTGGTTATTATCGTTTCCCCTGCAGAGGTGAAGGACGGGTACGTGCTGGACTGGGTAGACCAGTGGATGTCTATTTAAGGAGCAATGCATTTCTGTAGAGAGGAGGAGACGAGCGACTGATTGAGCGAATGTATTTTGAGGGAAGCAGTTGCTTAACGTTTTGGCATTTTCTCGACACCTTTCACTAAATAAACATTGTGCTGAATGTGCGGTTGTGGTTTTTCGCTTTTTCTACCCTCCCTGCAAGCAAGGAGTGACGACACTTAAAACAAAGCAACGAGAGAACGCAAAACACAGGAAAAGTGAACGGGCTATTACGCTTGACCACAATCTCTCTGAAGGTAAGGAATCAAAGGGTCCCAGATCTTTGCAGTCCGACTAAGTTTATCCTTCCGCACATGCCCGACTCTCTCTAGATATGAAGCTCAAATAAGTTAACAGATCGTAAGACGCAGATTATTGTTCTTTGGCATGAAGTTGTTGCATGATTGTTGCATGATTGTTGGCAAGATTGTTGTTGGCATGAAGTTAGAAGCTCAGTGAACTCAAAGTTGGGCACCTGGGTATATAACGTGGACCAACATTCAGGCTTTACCTACTGCTGTTTAAAGCCACAGGACATTTTATCCGTTTTAGTCTGGGTTTTAACTTTTAGATTTGACTTTCTAACTGACATTTTCGTGCATTATACACTGTAAAAATGGTGTTTTAAGTTAAAACGTGTTACTGGGCTTTTAATGGATGAAAAGTAGCCCAGGAAGGAACTTCAGCTAAAAGTTAAAGCATCATTTTTTACAGCGCAGCAGGTTTTGTGTGGATTCCTTTTTATGTTCTTTTGTTTTGATAACCCTGCCATGAACCAGTTTCCTTCTGTAAAGCTGCTTTGAGACAACACTAGCTGTAAAAAGTGCCATACAAATAAATATTGTTGTTGTTCTTGACGTTATATGCCTGCAACACAACATTAAGGGTTCAGGCTTAAGACTTTAATAATTATTTAATTGAATTTAAGGGTTTTAACATTTCATAATAACTTGAGCCTCATATTCAGTTATAATTCAACAACAATAAAGGAAATAGCAATGAAGTTTAAGTACAACCATATTTCCAAAAAAGTTGGGACACTGTGCAGAATGTAAACGAAAATACTGCAAAGACATCAAGTCAAATGTTGAAACTGAGAAATTTTATAGTTTTTTGAAAAATATAGGCCCATTTTGAATTTGATGCCAAAAACACATTCCAAATAAAGTGGGACGGGGGCCAGTTTACCGCCGTACTTCACCGCCTCTTCTTTTAACAACACAGCGTCATGATTTCCGAATGTTGATTCGTCAGGCCACAGGACACTTCTCCACTTCCCTTGTAACAATCTGACCAAACTCAGAGCTTACTAATAAAATCTGAGCACTAATTTGGTGAGAAAAACACGTGAGAACAGCAGAATCCCACAGAGCTTCCACGAGTCTTACTCAATATTCCCCAGAACCCACTCAGACAACACACTAACAGCAACAGCAACAAAGCAGAAAAGCAGTTAAATATCTGATCTGAAGATAAAGTAATCCAGAGAATGTCCAGAGATGGTCCAAAAAAGAGTCAGCAGCCACAGTCCAAGCAAACAATGTCCACAAAACACTCAAAAATCAAAACCAGGCCCAGCAAAATAAACACAGGAACGAGCTCACCCAGTTCCTTGAGGTGTCTCCACGGTTGGGGGGGGATCCAGTCTTCAAAGACAAAGTGAGCAGCAAAAATGATCCACCAGGCCACTATTCCCCAACCTGAACCCTCCAGGAAAATGACTGCCACACTTCCCAAACCAGGGCTTATATTCAAAATAAAAGTCCCTAGTCGACATGCACAGGAAACACCTTCACAACAAAACATAATTAAAACACCAGAGTTAAGATATGACCATCACAACTCCAATCAGAACAACCCAGTGAGAAGTCATGAAGGAAATTCAGGACTTTATTTTCTGTGGGGTGACCCTAAATAACACTACCTGAAATCTATGTTAGTGTTAATCATTAGAAATGGGTTTTCCACAGGTCCCTTTATGCGGTGGTGTCACACCCTCAGTCCATTTTAAAAGAGCTCAGGCCCAGAGAAGGTGGCAGCGTTTCTGGATCCTGTTTATATTTGGGTTCTTCTCTGTGTTTTAGAGTTTAACAGCGTTTGTGGATGCAGTGATGAACTGTGTTCACAGTCAGTGGTTTTCAGAAGTGTTTCTGAGCCCATGCAGTGATTTCCACTACAGAATCATGTCTGTTTTTAATGCAGTGCTGCCTGAGGGCCCAAAGATCACGGCCAGCAGATCCTGGTGTTCAGCCTCGTCCCTCACAGACAGAGATTTCTCCAGATTCTCTGAGTCTTTAATGATATTCTGCACCGTAGACGATGAAAAGCAGAAGCTCTTTGCTGTTTTATGGTGAGAAACGTTCTTCTTGAGTTGTTGCTCCATTTGATGGTGCAGGTCTTTCTCAGAGTGGTGACCCCTCCTCTTTACTTCTGACTCCGCCTCTCTGAGCTGCTCTTTATACCCAGTCACGTTACTGACCTGTTACTAATCAACCACCAGGTGTTTTTTAGCATCACACACCTTTACCAGCCTTTTGTTCCCCCGTCCCAACATTTTTGGAAGGTGTTGCTGCCATCAAATTCAAAATGGGTGAACATTAAAAAAAAAAAAAAAAAAAAAAAAGAAATTTCTCAACTTCAAAATTTCATTTGTTGTCTTTATACTATTTTCAATTAAATATAATGTTTAAATGATTTTCACAACATTGCAGTTTGTTTTTATTTACATTTTTCACAACTTTTTTGGAAATGGGGTTGTTAAAAGCAAACATCACATCTTGGCAGATCCACTACATTTCAGGTGGGGGGGGTTGTGTTTTTCATTTTTTGCCAAACTGTTTCTTTTAAAGGCTCCATCTGCATCGCACCTCCAGCCACATTCAGCCACATCTAACCCCCTATTCATGCTTTAGGGCCGCTTAATTGGTTCAGCGCTGAGCTGTTAGAGGCAATTACTCCATAAAAGAGAACGAGGAGGGTGTGCTATAAACGAAAGCATCCTAATCCAGCAGAACTGCTAGATTGATACCAGACTTGAAAACAGACGCACGTGGGAGCAATTAGCCCCATAATGGGTTTATTATTACACCTAAAAAAGACTCCGGCGAAGGCTTAAGGAGGGAGACAGCGGCCCTTCGAGGTGGATCACGTTTACAGAGCTTACGCAGCTTTGAGAAAATACACATGCAGAACTTTAACTTTTCCTCCCGAACTGCTCCTTTAAGAAAATAAGCACCTTCGCTTCTCTCAGCTGGAACAGCCCCAGAAACAGCGAGAAACAACAGCTCGGAAAGTCTGATGTCACTGGGTTTTAGTCCAGAATGCGCGTTTCGGATTTATTTCTCGTAGGCCTACAATAAAAATGCAAAGTAATAACAGCGAGCAGAACGTGGCTGGTGATGGAAAAGTCTCTAAACTCAGAGTAATGCTGCACAAACTGGCATCTTCGTGTAAATGGAAATGACTAAATCTGAAGAGCAAAGTCATTTGAACTGGAACCGAAGTCGTAAAACGTAGAAAGAAAACAAATAAAAACGTTATTTAACAGTTAAATAAAGGAGAGGAATATT
>NC_051235.1:32119195-32134195 GCF_015220715.1 Pygocentrus nattereri
CTGCCTGCAGTGGTTGTGCACATATTTTAAGAATTTTTTAGCTTATTTCTAGACATTTTTAAATAATTTTATTAAGTAAATTTATCTCACTATTTGGGTGGCATGGTGGGTAGCGCTGTCGCCTCACAGCGAGGAGGGCCTGGGTTCGATTCCCCGGCCGGGCGACCAGGGTCCTCTCTGTGTGGAGTTTGCATGTTCTCCCCGTGTCTGCGTGGGTTTCCTCCGGGTTCTCCGGTTTCCTCCCACAGTCCAAAGACATGCAGTCAGGCCGATTGGACGTGCTAAATTGCCCCTGGGTGTGAGTGACTGTCTGTCTGTCTGCCCTGCGATGGACTGGCGACCTGTCCAGGGTGTATCCTGCCTTCCGCCCGAAGACTGCTGGGATAGGCTCCAGCACCCCCCCCCGCGACCCTGACGGAGAAGCGGCTTAGAAAATGGATGGATCTCACTATTTAGAAAACCTTGAAATAAAGTGCTACCCACAACTTTAATATGTTAATAACAATTGCACATAACACTTATTGCGATTATTTCATATATCTTTTTATTTTTAGGTCATGTTATGATTATAGCTTATGAATCTTTCTCCCATCTCTTCAAAAGTTAGGAGATACATACATGCTATCTGTCCAAAAGTTTGCAGACGCCTGCTTCTCCAGCGTTTCTACTGAAATGAAAGGGCATTAATAGGGAGTTTGTTTCCCTTTACGCTGGTAACAGCATCCATGCATCTGAGAAGGCTTTACACTAAATGTTGGAACATTGCTGTGAGGATTTGATTGAGCATTAGTGAGGTCACATAGTGACAGTTCTGGATCACTTCAACTCACCCCAAAGGTTCTGGATGGAGCTCCATCACTCCAGATTAGATTAAGATTACGTCACCTTTATTAGTCCCACAATGAGGAAATTTCACAACCAAACCCATCCATGCAGTGAAACAGCACGTACACACTAGTGAACACACACACTAGGGGGCAGTGAGCACACTTGCCCGGAGCAGTTAGGTGTCTTGCTCGAGGGCACCTCAGTCATGTCATGTCGGCACTGGGGATTGAACCGGAGACCTTCCAGTCAAAAGTCTCGTTCCCTAGCCTCTGGAATTCAGATTCAGCTTACAGTGCAACAGATAACAAATTATTTTTGTACTTAATAGAAATATTGTACATATTACAATAAACTGTGTACAGCTGGTCCACAATCTTGTACTGATTTAGACAACAGACAATATGACATAATCTACTGAAGGGTAATGCACACATGTGCCTTATGTCTATAAGTTAAAGAGAAGTATATATTCTATTTATGTGTTTATTTATTTTTATTAGAGTACTGAAAGTGGCCAACTTTCTGTCCGAAAATAAACTTCTTATTTGTCCGCAGTGTCGCGGCTCCTGCTCAGATCTTCTCAGCAGAAGTGACTACAAGCCTCAATCTAATAAGTGGATGCTTGGAGTCTTGAGAAAATAATAAAAGCAAATCACATTAGTCTCTGCATTTGATCTAATTGTGGGAATTAAGGCCATCTCGCTGCTATTTTGCTTTTATTTATTTATTTCCGCTTTTTACGCACATGCTTTTTGCACAATCTAGATGACATCTAGCGTCAGGAAGTCTAGCTGCTAAAATGAACTGCACCTTGGGAAAGATAAAATTTACTGCTGTGTTTTTAAAGTCTGTCCTCACAGAATGTGGACCTTCTGACAGCTCAGTTAAGCAGTATTGATCAACAGTCAACAGGCAGTAAATGTTAATCATGTTAATATTGTGTGGTCACGCTTTTTATGATCGGTATGTCAGCTTGAAATGCGTCGTTTTCTCTATTCATTTTTTTTTATCTTCTGCATCTCCTTCTTCCTTCAAAAAAGACTTGTTGTTTTATATTTTTAAGGCAAAATTGACACACATCTTCCAACCATACTGGGGGTGACTGATCTGATGACTGTGCTTTTCTTGTTGATTAGACCTAAAATGTATGAAATATTCCACTCATTACTTGGTGACTTATAGACCTTTGTGAATAGGCCTTGTGAACCTCTATGTCCTGCTGAGACATCATCAGGGCACCCTGTCACTTGTTGAACATTGTGATGTCATCGGTGCCACTCATCTACCACCATAATGTCATCATTGCAGCCTAACACTTATGAGCTATATTGATCTAATCGTGGCAACCTGTCACTTATGGTTGGCTGTGATGTCATCAGTGTAGCCTGCCACTTAGGGGCTTTTGTGACATCATCAGTGCAAACTGACACTTATGGGTGGCTGTGATGTCATCAGTGCATAAGTCCTTTAATACACACTATACTTCCAAAAGTATTCACTCCCCCATCCGTCGTGAAGTTTCCTCACTACTAAATATTCCACAGTCCACTGTCAGTGGGATTATAACAAAGTGGAAGCGATTGGGAACGACAGCAACTCAGCCACGAAGTGGTCGGCCACGTAAAATGACAGAGCGGTCAGCGGATGCTGAGGGGCATAGTGCGCAGAGGTCACCGACTTTCTGCAGAGTCCATCACTACAGACCTCCAAACTTCATGTGGCCTTCAGATCAGCTCAAGAACAGCGTAGAGAGCTTCATGGAATGGGTTTCCATGGCCGAGCAGCTGCATCCAAGCCTTACATCACCAAGCGCAATGCAAAGTGTGGAATGCAGTGGAGTAAAGCGCCACCACTGGACTCTAGAGCAGTGGAGACGAGTTCTCTGGAGTGACCAATCACGCTTCTCCGTCTGGAAATCTGATGGACGAGTCTGGGTTTGGCGGTTGCCAGGAGACGGTACTTGTCTGACTGCATTGTGCCGAGTGTAAAGTTTGGTGGAGGGGGGATCATGGTGTGGGGTTGTTTTTCAGGAGTTGGGCTCGGCCCCTTAGTTCCAGTGAAAGGAACTCTTAAAGCTTCAGCACCAAGAGATTTTGGACAATTTCACGCTCCCAACTTTGTGGGAACAGTTTGGGGACGGCCCCTTCCTGCTCCAACATGACTGCACACCAGTGCACAAAGCAGGTCCATAAAGACGTGGATGAGCCAGTTTGGTGTGGAAGAACTTGACTGGCCTGCACAGAGTCCTGACCTCAACCCCATAGAACACCTTTGGGATGAATTAGAGTGGAGACTGTGAGCCAGGCCTTCTCGTCCAACATCAGTGTCTGACCTCACAAATGCGCTTCTGGAAGAACGGTCAAAAATTCCCATATTAAACCCTATGGATTAAGAATGGGATGTCATTTAAGTTCATATGGGCGTGAAGCCAGATGAGCGAATACAGTGTATGTCAAAACATTGTATTGACAGTAACAAAATGTATAGTATACACAGAGAATAAAGTGATCTGGATAGAAAGGGAAGAACATTTCAGATCAGAATACAAAACGAAGGTTACCTTCAAAACATCCTCTTCTAATTTGCTCTGTTGTTTCTGTGCACACTGACTTAGTGCTCAGCCACGCCCCACTAAGTTTAGCATTGACTAATCATATTTATGCATCTAGAGGAGACAAAAATACAGTTCAACTAAACAAAAAAGTTAGTTTCCCATTAAATACCACTACAACCGGATTCAAAAAGTGCATTTCTGCACTGTGAACGTCAAAATAACGGCTATTAATTAAAAATTCAATACGTTCTCCAGGAAGCAGCGACTCAAAACTGCAGGAGCTGCTTTTGTATGCAGTCACTGCGGATATCAAAATGTCAGCACGGAGGTATTACAGCCTTTGCAGATTCATAATCATGCAACATAGCGAGCTCTGAATTATTAAATTGTACCTTAAACACTTCACGTGTCATGTCACGCAAATCTACAATATATTATGTGCAAGGTACAATAATGACAGACGGTATGAACTGGCTGTCGTTTCTGGACCTGGAGATGAATTAGTAAGACGTGTGCTGTGTGCAGTTGCTCTGGCGTCAAGGACTATTTTATGCTCTCTTTCTTTGATCTGCAGGACGTCTAGTTCATATCAAGTGTTGGAGAATGAGCAATGTGTTGAGATGATGCATGTAATTCCAAGCCAATTAGGGAGATAAAGAGTCAGTTCAACATTTTCTGCTGAGAGTAAATGAACACAGAGCAGTCAGTGACAGAAGTCAGGAGGGTCTTTCTGTCAGGAACTACCTAGTCTCTCTTTCCACTTGTGTTTCGGCCTTGTTCTAGTCTGTTTTCTGAGCCACGTGACTTTGTTTCCCTTTATCCGTGTGTCTTCATTCTCCTCGTCATCTCTGCCCACCTGTGTTAAGTCTATTGCTCCACTTTCTCTCACTGTTTTCAGGTGTCTCTGGTCATTAGTGGGTATATCTACCTCCTTGCCTCTATGTTATCTGGCCAGCACTGATGTTGTTTTGTTCCCCAGGTCTGGAGTCTGGGGACGTTTTCTTGACTTATGTGTATCTTCTTAAACTCTCCTCTAAAGGCTCTTCATAGAACAGGATCCTCATCTGTTTCATATCTAAACGCTCCGTTATCTTCATCACTGCTTTCCAAACCCGCTGCAGCAGCTTCAGCAGCTGGAAACTCTTTGACGCCGTTTCACACGAGTCTCCATGTGGACTGAATGAAGAATGAAGGGTTTCCGGTGTGACGGTCAGTCCTTAGTGATTCCCTGAGTGTCCGTCGGTCAGTTTCACACAGAATGTAGACGGACGCACAGATCCAGCAGCTCCACGCGGTGAGAGGCAGATGACGTGTATCTCAGCCCCTCTTCACAGGCTCATAACTCCGGATGTGAGTCTCGTCTGATCTCATGATCAGTTGGAATGGAAAGGGCGGCTCTACGGATTTAGGAAATTTGATGTGTGGGTGAGTTTGAGGACCCCGGATGGTTAATATCTCCCACTGTTTTCATTTCTTGCTTTATGTTAGTACCCCGTATTTAGTGTTTAGTCTTTGTGATCTCCAGTCTGCTGCACTCTGTGTTCCTGCCTGCTTTTTTTGAGTTCTCATAATACAGGAAAGAGGGCCCCAAATATTTTGTAATAACTCTCTCTGGGAGGAAGCAATCTAAACGAAACAATGTGAAACGTGCTCCTCAGTATATGGAGCTTCGAACAAGCCGGGATGCCCCTGCATCGGAGCAATGAGGGAGGCGCCGGGCAGCCGTCATGACATTCAACCTCTTTAATGCTTGCCGATACGTCCAGGAACATGGAGCACCGTGTCGAAATGTGTCTGGTAGAAAACGGAGATCACTTCCAGCATCGCATGTAATGCAATCGATTGCACACACGTCAAGCTGTGTAGCGCATTTCTTTTGCTCAGATTGCTTCATCCTAATGGGACTTACAGCAGAATATCTGGCGTCTCTTTCGACTGAATCTCCCTTCAGAAGAAATGCCATTTCACTATAACAAGCTGAAAGTTTCTGGAATCAGCATCTGTGCCTTAACTTACCTAGTTTACACAATTCTCAAACGTGGGTCATCAGCTAAGACGTTCGGTGTCTGAAGTTTGCTTCTTCACTTTCTGCTACACTGTTATCCACAAGCATGAGCTAATGTACATTAGCACAGCCAGTGAGGAACCTTGACTTTCAGAGCTTGGCCTTCATTTCAGGCCATGACTATCAATACATGGTGCTTACAGCATTTCACCTGAACTTTATTTTTGGCAGTTCTTGCACAAATACAGGCATTTCAAGTCAAGTCAATAGTCTTTTATTGTCAATCCGTCTCTGTACACGGTGGAGTGAAATTACGTTCCTCCAGGAACGACGTGGAGCAAACAGTACATGCGAACGTGCAAACAAAATATTCAACTAGACACAATGTAATAAATACGATAACTTAGACAGACATTTGACACGGTAAACAGACAGGACAGCGCAGCACCGACACAGCACTCATTGGAGGTTTGTAACAGACGTTATCATTTATCTGAGCTTGCCGGGATCAGTAAAGAGTTCTGACAGTGCTGCTGCCGCTGTTTTACATTCCTAACGACTACCCTAACCCAGCTTTAGAGTACAGCTACACTGAGATATTCAGTCCGAAAATTGTTCTACTGAAACGCGATTGGTTGTTTCCTCTGTCACTTCCTAATTATTTTGGTATTTAATCTAAGGCCTTCAGTCCAGCCCCTTGAAGCCCCAATCAATGGAAGAGCTCGCTCAGCTGGAGCTGCCCAGGTTCCCATCCTGACTGGATAATTTTTCATTAGGAATTATAAGAATTCAACCAGTGAAACAGGCGCATTATAATACTTGCAGCATTCAAATACAGAAAGCCTGATGACTCTATTCAATAAAAAGGAACAAAAAATTATATATATATATATATATATATATATATATATATATAATTCCACAATAGTCTGCAATGATTTAAGCATGTAGTTTGAAGGATACCAATCGGTGGGGTATAAGCTTCCATTACATGGTAGCCTTCTAGCTTCAATGCTGTAGCTAATGAAGCAAACATCTTAGCTGATCCACTACATTCATTGTAACATTGAGCTCAGAGAGTGTTCGATGTTCCACACTTCATTTTCCAGCAGTTCCAGTACATCATCCGGGTATTAAGAGTACATTACCGCTGCTTATTCCAGGATAATCGCAGCACTTGCAGTAAAAGGGGCTATTAGGCTACAGGAGAGCTTGATTTGAGACGGAGGGTCAGACTGGCTGGTGTAACGAGCTGTAGGTGATGGAGAGCGATGAGTAAGCAGGGCAGACGGTCGCTGCCTGATGATGTAAACAGATGTAAAAGCGAGGCGCTGGAGCCGCAGGGGGAAGCGTGAGCTCCTCACTCGTGAAATCTATCACGCCTGACTGCTGCACTGGGGCTGGACTGTAATTAAGAAGCTGGTGATTCGGCCCATTGCGTGATTGATATGCTCGGGGGCTCATTTTGATGAAATCTCTCGTTGAGGCTGAGACGAGGAGAGGGCGAAGCTGGGTCCTCAGATCCTGATCAGCAGAAGAGCGCTGTTAGCGTGTTGATGGCAAATCAAGGAACATGTTAACCCTTAAATGTGTGGCTCCTCCACCAAACACAGGCTCAGACACTTGCATGTTTACATGCAAAGACATTTGCCAATCCGATTGAATAGATTCCGATTACAGATTCAGACTGAGGTGTTTATTCTCACTCTACTCAACAATCAATAAATCTCCGTTTATATGCAAAGAACAAGTAATCTGATCTAAAATTACACACAGACGTAGAGAACCACTTAGTGTTGACGTTGCCGTGACAGCCAGCATCCCGTGAGTCCAGTCAGAGTGAGATGAGCAGCAGTGAGCAGTGATTGTGTTTTTAACTGCTTTAAAATGACGTCAGACTCAGGAAAACGTCCTTCACACGTCCTTATTAAAGAAGGCCGAGAGGAAGACGTCGTGCTCTGAGACGCATAAGCTGGACGTCCGTCCCACCGCCGTCTTTTAAAGATCAGAGCATGAACTTCGTCTCCTCTGCAGACCAGTTTCTGCTCCGCCAAGTTATAAGACGTTATAAACGTTTGCCAGAGCCACTTTACGACTTATAATAATAATTTAATGGATTATTTACAGGATTACCCATCTCATACAATCAGATAGAAATTATTCCAAACGGGCTCAATCAGACTAGACTGTTCTGATTGAGGTGATTACATGGACGTGTTCTATTCTGATTGAGCGATTTGTCGGATTATTAACGGATTATTATCTTGCATTTAAACATGGCTAGTGGGTCCTTAATGATACACCCGTCTATCTGCACTGATATCTCAGACATTTACATATCGCTGTTGTCAAAAGAAAATCTGGTATCTCCATTTTTTACATTTTTCAGTTTTTGACATAATATAAATTGTGTGTAAATTTCATGAAGAATGGATAAAAAAAGGCCCAGATTGACTTCAGAAAACTGTGAAATATATTATTTAAATGACAAAGTAAACAAATTCCAAATAAATTTTATAAAATGTACACCGGTCAGGCGTAACATTCTGACCGCCTCCTCGTTTCTCCGCTCATTGTCCACTTTATCAGCTCCACTGACCGTTCAGTTCCACTCTGTGGTTCTACAGTTACAGACTGGAGTCCATCTGTTTCTCTGATACTCTGTTACCCTGTTCTTCAGTGGTCAGGACCCCCATGGACCCTCACAGAGCAGGTACTATTTGGGTGGTTGGTCATTCTCAGCACTGCAGTAACTCTGGTGTGGTGGTGGTGTGTTAGTGTGTGTTGTGCTGGTATGAGTGGATCAGACACAGCAGTGCTGCTGGAGGTTTTAAACACCTCAGTGTCGCTGCTGGACTGAGAACCAAAAATATCCAGCTGAATACTGAACATCAGACCAAATAAAGTCCAGTTCGGTCAGATTTCAACACCATTTACTGTCAGTTTCCTCTTTTTAGATCATGTCATGTGGAATAACTTCCCTCTGACTCACTTTCTTCTCTGACTGCTGTTTCTCTCCTCGTCCCTCCCCTGTGTGGTGTCACTCACTCGAGTCTCAGAGCTCATCATAATGCACAGATCTGATTGGCTGGGTAGCATCACGTGTGATATTTACACCGCATGTGATTGGTCTGTGAGTCCCAAACGCGAAACCAGTCCTGTAATGATTAGAAATGATACATCAATTAAAACAGGACGACACATGGAAATTAAATCATTCTCCAGAGTTTATCGTCCTAGTCCACACAGGACAGCATCTGGGTCTGGACTTGGACCGCGGTCCACCTATTAGTGACCTCTGAACTAGAGGATGACCAACACAAACTGTGCAGCAGCAGATGAGCTGTCGTCTCTGACTTTACATCTACAAGGTGGACCGACAAGGTAGGAGTGTCTAATATGTAAACGCTAGGGACCCAAAAATGGACGTATCTGCAGAATGACCTATTTTTAAATGGAACAAACATCCATAACTTTAGTATTATTGTTATATTTTTTATCTCTAAATTATATTATGTTTAGATTCGTCACATGTCTGAAAAAACAATGAGCAGGCGATGAGGTCACAGCTCTCTAACGACCTAAGCTTTGCATTCAAGGGTTAAAATAAAGAAACACATTAAAACCAGCTTTTCACACTCGCTGGATAAATATACAGCGATTATTTCCCCAACAAAGACAGAACACGAGCTCTCGCCGCGCCGCAGCTCATGATGAAGCACAGCCGTGAGTCATTATGTGTTTCTGTTTAAGCTTCTGGGTTTTTCTCCCTCTTTTAGTTCTGCATATTCTCCCCCTGCCTGGCCTGAAAAACAGCATATTACATTATTTCTCGGGGAATATTGCTGTTGGGGTTTCATTCGTGGATGAAGCAAAATCATCACTACCCATATTACCTGTGTGCATTCTTCAGCAAAGCCCAAATTGGATGTCCCTGGTTTCGGTTTCCCGTTTGATCCCGTGCACTTAAGGAACAAATTTGCGGATCATATTGCCAATATTAGCGTTTAATGCAGGTGCGTCGCCGTCTACTCTCCAAATAATGCGCTGAATTTCAGAGCAGGCGATGTGCTGACATTTGCAGCCGACACCGGCTATACAAATGCAAATGTAATCTTCCTGTCCTCCTTCAGATCCTAATTGTTCCCAGCTGCACTCCACTGTTTGGGATAAAACCAGTATGGGCTTATTTTAGAGCCCTGCCCAGACTGGATTTCACTCTCACCCACCACATATCGTTTAACTATTTGTGGAGAGCTGGAAAATAGAAAACAGATCAATGTCCCCATGATGCCATTGAGCACTAATCCTGGGATTAGCCTGAAGGTCATCTGGGGAGCGTTACAGGAATAAAAGGAACTCCAGTCAGACTCACAGAGTTTTGTAGGAAGAAAATTTATAGAACGAGGCCAGAAACCCACACAGAAGCCTCCTAAGACTAAACATAATATCAGATGATTTAGTATTTAATGCGCCCACTCTTTCCCTTCATTCCAGCTTCCAAAGTTCAGTCTTAGAAGCTGGTTTATCATTTTCACAATGTACAACGTCCCAATTAAAAATTCTGATTCGATCTGTAAAAACGATTAATAAAAAAAGATTAATAAATTTTAGTACATTTTCTGCTTCATCGGTTAAATGTCAGGATGTGTTTTGATCTCTGACTTTGAACCTGTTTGGTAGAACCGTCTACATCCATATTCATGATCCGTGTGGGTTTTTGACTGGACTGATCTTCAGACTTAAATCCTTTTGTTTGGAATGACCCTAAACGATCTTATTTTATTTGAACAGTTGATTTAGGATTATTTTATCTTATCTTATTAAATATTCCATTTTGTCACTGGCAAAACAATCATAACTCCACCCAAACTGTACCAGATGTTTCGGTGGTGACAGTTTCAGCTCATTTTGAGCTCATAAACACAGCAAACATAGCTTTGAACAGCTGTTCACACAGATGCTCATCATATTTTACATTAAAACAGAAAAAGCGACCATAATTGCAGAAAATATCGTGACTATTCTTAATGTTCCACACCGATTTTCAGACTTCCACTGGTATTTTGTAAGATATTCCCTTGATTCCACACACCCCGTCTGGTCTCCAGGCTTTTATTTTATTGCTCTGCTTTAAATGGAACAAAGTCCTTGTAAATATCAACACAAACTAAATCTCATATCCCCCAAATGATAACTTCACTGGAGCAGGAAAGAAAGAGATGTAGTTCATTTGTAATGGAAATTGATCTTTTTTTTTTTCCCCATTGAATTTAGGAAACTTTCCATTCATCTGTTTATCATCAAGCTGTTTTCACAATATGAAAGAAGGGAAAATGTGCAGTTTTTTCTCGGTTCTGTTTGGAATCTCACTATCTGCATGTTACACAGGCAGAAAAAGTAAATAAAATGGAAGTTTTTGTATTTTTCCATCTTGCCATTCAGACTCGCGTACGCGTGTAAAGGACGGCAAAACTTTCATCCTCGATAGGATTTTACACTTTGAAAGACAATTTTTAGGAATTATTAGGAATCAATACTTTTAAGAAAGGATGGTTCTTCCAGGGTTCTTGAATAAAGAAAATGGCCGTATAAAGAATCGTGAACACTCAAAGAACCATCCGCACGATTAAGCTTGTTTTTTTGCATCATGAAAGGGTTCCTTAGACTGACGTGCTGTAGATGGTTCTATATAACACCAAAAAGGGTTGTGCTGTTGTTACGATGCCAAGCTTGTCACAATAAAAGAACTCTATTGGGCTCCATATAGACTTTCGTTTACTAAAGAACACTTGAAGAACCATCTTGCTTTGCTGTTTCTGACCCAGGTCTTGGAGCACCTGGACCCTCGGAAACCCTGCTGTATGGGCCTACTCCTTGGAGAACTGAGCAGGAACCAAACTGGTGGCAGTGGGGAGGAAGCAGGGGAACGTCGAAAGCAGTCAAACAGGTGTGTAAGTTGAGTCATTTTAAAGACAGGTGAAGGCCAGTGACTGGACAGAGCAATGAGTGACGTAGCTCTGACGTCTCTGGTAGAACTTGTGCGAAAGCTTTCAGGTTTCCGGTGCCAACATGGGATTCACACACGGAAGAGTAACTCTTGTTCAGTCGAGACCTTTTTAGGACCCCCTGCCTGGGTCTCGTGGTTTCCACACGCTTCCATGCACCACTGAAGGGTACTAGTCCATGAAGGGACAGCTCTTGGTCAGTTAAAGCTTAAAGGTTTTTGTTCAACAGTGAGAATAGATTGATCAATTGTGTTTACGTGTTACTGTATGTATTATTTATATAAAGTAAATGTGCATTTTTCTAGGGTTAGAGTGGTCAGCAGGGGTTTGCGATGAACTTCACTGAAATGAAGGCCAAAAAGAAGACAAATTGGAGGGCAGCCCCAAGGGCAAGATATCACAGCCTGGCCTGCTTCTAGTAAACATTCTACTTTCTTAAAGAGCAGAGGAAAACATCTCTAGCCCAGCACCACCACCACCGTCATCAGCACCACTAACATCATCATCTGACCTCGTTTTACACAACTTGGCCTTCGGAGCTGAAGCAGATAGGGGCATAGAAGGGAAGAGCTTTCCAGCATAATCTGCAGCCACTTCCAATTTATTCCTGGAACAGATTCATTAACAAGATGTCCATGCACTTTAATTAATCCTTCAGATATGTCAGGATTCAGATGTTTACATACAAACAAAATCTCTAGGAGCAGAATGCTACAAGCGGCTAATCGGGGAATTAAGCGCAAAGCTTCTGTCTTTTTGTAGGCAGTAATCAGCGGAAGGCCACGGCGGCGGCTTCTGAATAAACCGAGTTAGCCGGGAAAACTGACGAGTTGTTTTTTTATCCATGTTTTTCCGTTTTCTGGATTTTGCTCATGTAGCGGGTTAGTTTGTTCACTGATGTTTAAATCCGTGTCAGTGAGTGTCCCTGAAAACAGACGAGTGGCCGCGTCCATCGTTTGGGATGTGCATCTTCATTAACGGCCAATCAGAATCCAATTACAGCTCCTCTCGGTGCCAATTAAAGCTGTTTGCATTTAAATGCTACTGTAGGGCGAAATATTTCCAATCATCGCAACGCTTCATTATCGCTCTGTCAGAATCAGCCTTTGGAAAATGAAGTGTGGCGTGTTGGGGGGCTTTAGATTTCCCCCTCCGGTCTCCCAGTGGTCTGTTTACCATAAACTCAGAGAGAACGGAGAGCGTGGCAAATACCAAAATAAATTAATAATGGAGCTGCCAGACAGACGACACCAAGCAAACCAACATCCACCCATCACCATCATCCAGAGACCACCCAAAACGTCCGGGCGAGTTTGTGCAAGGAATACACTTCATAAAAATGTCTGACATGCAGATTACTTTACATTAATTATGTGTAATAATACACATACATTATACAGTTACATCATGAGTTACACTTACTGACTCAACAGCTTTCACAGCATACCTTTTCATCAAATTCACATCATAATAAAAAATTCCTTCTCTTCCACTTATGAACACGGATCAGGTCTGGATTTAAACTTCACACTGTACACTTCCCAGCTCCGGCGCCAGGACAGCAACCGAGACCCCAACACGTTATGCCAGCCCCCTAGTTAGCCCCCCTACAGTCAGCCCCCTAAAGTTAGCCCCCTATAGTTAGCCCCCTACAGTTAGCCCCCTATAGTTAGCCCACTATAGTTAGCCCCCTATAGTTAGCCCACTATAGTTAGCCCCCTATAGTTAGCCCCCTATAGTTAGCCCCCTACAGTTAGCCCCCTATAGTTAGCCCACTATAGTTAGCCCCCTATAGTTAGCCCACTATATTTAGCCCCCTATAGTTAGCCCCCTACAGTTAGCCCCCTATAGTTAGCCTCCTACAGTTAGCCCCCTATAGTTAGCCCAATATAGTTAGCCCCCCTACAGTCAGCCCCCTAAAGTTAGCCTCCTACAGTTAGCCCCCTATAGTTAGCCCCCTAAAGTTAGCCTCCTACAGTTAGCCCCCTATAGTTAGCCCCCTACAGTTAGCCCCCTATAGTTAGCGCACTATAGTTAGCCCCCCTACAGTCAGCCCCCTAAAGTTAGCCTCCTACAGTTAGCCCCCTATAGTTAGCCCCCTATAGTTAGCCTCCTACAGTTAGCCCCGTATAGTTAGCCCCCTAAAGTTAGCCCCCTATAGTTAGCCCCCTATAGTTAGCCCCCTAAAGTTAGCCTCCTACAGTTAGCCCCCTATAGTTAGCCCCCTACAGTTAGCCCCCTATAGTTAGCCCACTATAGTTAGCCCCCCTACAGTCAGCCCCCTAAAGTTAGCCTCCTACAGTTAGCCCCCTATAGTTAGCCCCCTATAGTTAGCCTCCTACAGTTAGCCCCCTATAGTTAGCCCCCTATAGTTAGCCCTCTACAGTTAGCCCCCTATAGTTAGCCCCCTATAGTTAGCCCCCTATAGTTAGCCCTCTATAGATAGCCCCCTATAGTTAGCCCTCTACAGTTAGCCCCCTATAGTTAGCCCCCTATAGTTAGCCCCCTATAGTTAGCCCTCTATAGTTAGCCCCCTATAGTTAGCCCCCTATAGTTAGCCCTCTACAGTTAGCCCCCTATAGTTAGCCCCCTATAGTTAGCCCTCTATAGTTAGCCCCCTATAGTTAGCCCTCTATAGATAGCCCCCTATAGTTAGCCCTCTATAGATAGCCCACTTTATCTATCAAATATTTTGACTTTTTCTTGAAATATTACGACTTTATTCTCAAATATCAGTGTTAGCTTAGCACAAACATACTACTAGAATCCCACAGGGTGCTGACCAACATTGGCCGATGCTGAAAGCCCAGCTCTAACAGTCCTGGTTCACTGCACTTTTCTCTACATTCACTGGAGTCGCTCCTTCTGAAGAGATTACAGATTTTGGATGCAGCTCTTTGAAGGCGAAAGCGTGTTTTTATTTAGGATTAATCTGTGTTCTCTTTAGCGGTCATAAAGTCTGAAATCCGTAAGAGCAGGTCATGAGTTCAGATCCCTGCATGATGCACAGCCCTGCTTCAGTGTGTAATACCTCTGCTCTTCACTGTCTTCTACCACTCCACCCTTCAAAATGTATAAATCCCCAAGTCTTAATGGAAAGATGATGCGATATGAAAAGTTTTGGCTTTGGAGAGCCTTTGGTAGCTTTATGATTGAATTCGATCTGAGAGTAGAGCACCGACACAGAGCTTTACTATTAAACCTCAACATATTATTGATAGAAAACAACCACTATTAAAGGGACCCATTATGCTCCTATGTAGTAGAATAGATTTACAGCTTAAATGGTTCAACAACACATTTTCCTTATACTGTTCATCTCTATTCACCCTGTCTGAAACGCTCTGTTAGAGCTCCTGTGTCTTTAAGCCCCCCTCCCGATGAGGCCAGTGTGGTTTGATTGGTCAGCTCGCCTACTTTATTCTAACTGGTCAACTGCCAGAGTGGTTCTACCCCAGCACAATCCGCCCTGTCCTCCAGTCTGCAGACAGACCTTTCACTCCTGAGCAGCTGTAAAGCTCCGCTGTGTCTGGTTTTATAACGGTGTCAGTTTGATCCTGAAAGTCTGGAAGAACCAGAGGTGTAAAGAGTACCGAAAATCCCTT